>NC_142187.1:28939375-29265312 GCF_026936395.1 Plectropomus leopardus | reverse complement strand
TATATAAATTTATTTACAGTCTATGGTTTGAGATTACTAGTATGGGCAGGGCAAAGAGTCAAAAATTATTGGTCCAACAACTTGCATGGAAAGCCATGTTAATTTTCTTAGTTTGGTAATAAGAGTACTGCAGCTAAAATAATAAGGGTAAGTCTATAACAATATCAGCTGATTCTAGGATTTTGCATTTTATTAAATGTTTGAATTACAATCAAAATATTTTTACAATAATTTAGATTTTTAATAGCAAATGATATTGCGTGAGAGCTTCATGCATTCAGGTAAAATGGGACAAAAAAAATTAAGCTAAAATGGGACGATTTTCTAAAGTAGAACAAAGCATGTTTTTAGGCTACCAGGTGCCAAAAATTCCCGATTTGAATGATTTTAAGCTACTCTGTAATACTGCATGCTTTGCAATATTTTTGTCACCTAAAAATTATCTAAGATGATGCTTTGAGTACATGTAGGCCACAAAAGTCCAGAATTGACCATAACTGTTAAACACAAACGTCCACTGTGTGGTGCCAGAAAACAGGCAGCGAGAGAACAGGAAAAGCATGGCAGAAAAGGTGGACAATCTTTTTTTGACAATCAGGTTACATGGATGATTACATTAATGACTAAACTGATAAATGGATTTATAAATAAAAATTTAATTAAAAAACAAACAAACATGATTGTTCCATTTTACCTAAACATGTCATATGAGTAATGCAGGGGTTCTCAGTGTCTTTGAAGGTGCAAATTTCTAAATTATTTTTCGTTGAAACACATTTTATGAATAGAAATATAGCAGAAATTTAAAGTAAGGTAGTATTTAGAGTTTTTGGTGGTTTTCTTGTCCTAAAAAAGTGTTTTCAGCGATGATGCGGTTGCGCTGAGTGGCCCAAGAACTCTGCATAAACATGTGAATAAGGCGACTTTCTCATGACCCTGGAAAAAGTAGTTTAACAGGAAAAAAGCAAAACTCTGGGCAACTTCTCATGATCATCCCCAGTGGATGTTGAGTTGTCATGGAGATAGCTTTGCTGGCATCATCATTGCTGTCACGATGATTCATGTAAAAAGAAAAAGTGTCACTGAGGCCTTGAGGGATGAGACAAATTGCCAGGAGGAGATTTGACACTCAAGGTGTTCAAGGCGCAGGAGCAAAAGTATCTACATTAAAAAGATTAAAGAAGTCCGGAGTGAAACAACAGCATAACAACCTCCAGAGAGGTTCCTGAGGGATAACAGGTTTTTGGAGGCCTCGCTTCAGGACATTATTGACAAAAACAAAAACTTAAGCTTCTGCAGCAAAGATAAATACTCCAAGTCAGATGTGACAGGAGGGAAGGTGAGTCAACAGCAAAGGTGAGTCAGAGATAAGTCATAAAGTAATAGATTCATACACTGTAAAAAGGACACAACTGCAGACGAATGGCTCTCACTTTGGTTTCTTCACAAACTCTTCCCACACTGAGGAATAGTCTAATCTTGAATATGCTTTTTTTTTTCTTGAAACATTATTATTTTTTTATTCTTGTTTCCAGTTGCAGCAATAGCTCTATTTACGCAACTTGCTTTGCTTGGGGCCATTTTTCAAAATGACAGGAGGTCAGGGGCCAGTCGCAGCAGCCGCATATGTGTTTCCAGGAGTTTAGTACATTTTTAGGATTTTAGGACGCTGCTAGGATTTTAGGACGTGTCCAGAATTTTAGGACATTTATAGGATTATAGGACATAGCATATTTTTTTAAATTTATTTTTTAGAACATTTCTCAGATTCTCGGACTTTTCTCGTGTTTTAGGACATTCTTATCATTTTGGGACATTTCCAGGATTGTAGGACATTTCTCGGATTTTAGGAGTTTTCTAGGATTTTTGGACAATTCTGGGATTGTAAGACATTAGGTGTTTAGCAAGGACCTCTGTCGCGGGGTGTGGGAGATCCCTCACTGACATCTTATTTTTTAATTCTATTTTGATGTTTTTTTATGCATTCTGGCACTTTATGTAAGTACAAAAACAATTCCCAGTATGAATCACTTTATTTCTTTTGTGAATTAGAAAATGTTGGGTGGCCCCCTGACACCCTATCAGGGGCCAAATTCAGCCCATGGGCCATAAATATAGTATCATCACTCTACATTCTTCTTCTGAAGTGTTACTATACACAAAGTTTTGGTATTTACTATGACTGCCAATAATGTGGAGGTAAACAAACATGGCATCGCTCACATTTCATGAATTCAGATTGTGTGTCATCATGCTTACCTTTATATTCAGGGTGGCGCTCCTCAGAGTGAGAAAGTTAATGGGTTCGAACTGGAGAGCTGGGCCTTTGATAAAAACAGACATGATGATTAATACTGTGTTTATTATGGAAATAAATGACAAGAATCTCAATCAAGGCAAACATCTAAACTTTGGCAAATGGTCTGCAGAAATTCAAGAGTGAGTAATTTCACTAAACAGACTTTCTTTTCTTTTTTTTAATTGTCAGCGTTCCCATCACAACACTTTGTGTCCTTGAGGTCTAACTATCATCTTGAACACATTTCCTCCCTTTTGAATGTTTTGAAACAAGCATTGTTTACACCAGCTTTCATGCATTGCATGCATTTTATGGAGGCTACATTTACTATGCTGTGAGTCATCAGCTCTTCTGCAGTGCGGATTGGTTCTCACAGATGTAAACACAGAAAAGCCACTCTGCATTGATCAAACCCAGGAGTGTCACATGCTTACACATTTACAAAAGCAAGCATGGATTCAAAGTTTGGCATATTTCAGGTAGTTTTCTCTGGACGTTATTGCCTGAAATGTTTGTCTAATCCAGCTTTTTTTTTTCATGTGAATGTTTTTACAGCTTTGAGTTGTGAAACGATCTGCTGCTTTGCATGTGTCCTTTTCTCATTTAAGGCCGAAGCAGTTCCCATTATCCGCCACCAGAGGGCAACAACAATTAAAGCTGGGGGTAAGCCTTCATTATCCAAAGACAGTCAACATGATTTTATGAATCATCTCTGGGTCAAACACCTCAACGAAGCTATTCAGTGAGCAAATATTTAAACCCAAGACAGCATATCTTTAAGGGTGTCAACAGGAAATATCCTACAAGTGTTGTGAATCATTGTATCGGATGTTCCCTAAATAACATAATACAACACAACACAACACAACACAACACAACACAACACAACATAACATAACATAACATAACATAACATAACATAACAACACAACATAACACATTTCAGTACAACACAACTCGCCAAAACACATATAGACACAACACAAAACAAGGCAATTCAGCGCAACTCAACACAACACAACATCACACAACTCAGCAAAACCCAACACACCAAAATACAGCTTAACACAATGCAACACCACACCACACCACACAACTCAACTCAACTCAATTAAACGCAATTCAACACAATGCACACTGGACCTTTAACTTGGTTGTGGGTTCTTAGCTGACTGCAATTGTCACATAACATTTGTAAATCCAGCTATATGCACTTTTACAAATATTGACTAAATCCGACTACTGTCATAGTTTCCCGTATCGTATTTTCATTATTCTAAACTCCCTAAATCATCTTCTGTAATTGTAAGAAACCTTGGAGACTTTTTTCTCTTACCAGAGATAACAAGACAATTAACCTGCTAACAATAGGAAATTACATTGTTATTTGGACATAAAGAGATAATTATTTGGTTGTCTTGAGATAATGGGATTAAAGCAATGATTAGCTACTCTCTGGTGAAGAATTAACCACATTAATTTTCACTCTCTCGCTCTCTTTCTTTCTCTCCCTCTCTCTGTCGCTCTCTCTCTCATAAGTATTTTCTTTGCTGTAGTAGAAGGGTTGAAGCAAAAGCTCCTACACAAACATATATGAAATGTTTTCATTAGAAAGTGACCCAGTACCAGATATAGAAACAGGAGTTGGGCAGAAAACACTGGACAAACAAAGCACAGACATAAACACACACCAGTTGTTTGTGTTGTCAGTTCAATTATAGTTATTGAGCACTGAATAGAGCACATTTCATAAGAGTTTTCATTGCACAATACCGACCAAAAGTTTTCAGCAAGAATCATACTTCAAATTTCCCTTCAGGCACAACTCAAACAAGCCACTGCATGTGTTTATGCTGTTTGCCACAAAAGCCCCCATCTGTCAAGGGAGCTTGGCTTGTGCTTCGAGCCATGACAGTTTCATTTCTTTTCTTATCCATCAGCGTAGCCGCCATCCAATGTCCACTGTAAATCTGTAAGTCAACATTTTTATTGGTGGCCGGCCAGGGAGCTTACCTCTGACTAAACTCTAATTATACTCCAGCTAAATGTTTGTGCATTTTTGTTGTGCCTGACAAAATTCTACAATTTCATTTAGCAGACGCTTTTATCCAAAGCGACGTACAACACAACTAAGAATTTAGACTTAAGGAAAAAAAACCCTTTGTAAGTGCAAAAAGTGCCTCAGGTGTAATTGGTCACAGCTCCTGATGTGTTCAGTATGTGTGTAATAACGTGCTGCTTATAAGAGCAATAAGGCCACCTCAGACTTACTCCATTACGTAAGAGACTTCTTTTTTAAAGGTGATTGTAAACTAACACCTGAAGATAAAACCCAGGGGAATTTCATTGGAAAAAATGTCAGTTTTTTAAACATGTGCCAAGGATTATTCTTAGTGAACAAAACCAAGTAGTTCATGTAGATATTTATGCCAAAGGTGAAAAATTCAATTCAAGGGGTTCTCAAGATATTACGTTCATGGGAATTAGACAGACGCAAGGTGACAGTGACCTTGGACTTTGACCACCAAAATCGAATCAAAATTTTGTTGAGTCAAAGTGTATGTTTGCGCCAAATTTGAATCATTTTCTCAAGCTGTTCTTGAGATATCACGTTCATGAGAATTTAGAGAGGTTACAGTGACCTTGGCTTTTGAAAACCAAGATCTTATCAGGGTCCAAATAGATGTTTGTGCCAAATGTGAAAAAAAATCCCTAAACGTGTTTATACTTAAGATATTTTGTTCACAAGAATGGGATGAACACATGTCACCATGGCCAGTTAAAACTAATCAGTTAATTGGACATTTGTGCCAAATTTGAAGAAATTCCCTTCTTAAAGAAATCACATTCATGAGAATAAGATGGATGAGGTTTCACTGACCCTGACCTTTGACAACGAAAATCTAATCACTTAACTCTTGAGTCCAAGTGTACATTTGTGCCAAATTTGAAGAAATTTCATTGAGACATTTTTTGAGATATTGCAATCACAAAAATTGGATGGACAATTGTAAAACATGGAATTATAATGCTTCTAGCCATGGCTATCTGCAGCATGGAGATATAAAAAGGCCAATATTATTGCAGGTCTGTGAAAGTACAAGAACTCCAGTCTCCTATACAAAAGTCCTTAACACCTCCATCCACCACCCCAACCCCCTCACCCTTAGTTTAACCACTGTTACATAAAGGGAACACTACTTCCTGGAACTAAATGTTGGCACTGGACATGAAGCCTATTCCAACTGACAGCGGGTGAAAGTCGGGCCGCACCCCAAACAGGCCACAAGACTATCACAGGTCTGACACATTAAGACAAACAGCATAAACACATGCATGTCTCTGGACTGTGAGTGGAAGCCAGAGAACCTAAATAAAACCATACAACAACTTCCACAAACATGGGAAGAACATGCAAACTCTACACAGAAGACCCCAAGCCCAGGTTTGAACCCAGAACTGGTGGTACAGTGGTTAGCGCTGTGAAGTCACAGTGCTAACCACTGCACCACCATTCCACCCATATACCAAATAAAACTGCTTTTGGGAAATACTTTTGAAAAAATGTATATTTGGAGAAGCAGAGAAGGGATTTCTTCTACTTCACTTGCAATGTGCATGTAAAGGTGAAAAGGTTTGAGCAGCAGAGATGTCCTGGCACCAAAATTCAGCCTTGGACTTTGAGATGGAGAGGCCTTTTGTGCAAGCACTTCAAGGGCACAAGATTTTGATTTTTTAAAAAAGTTATTCTAAGACTTGTGGTTTAGAGATAATCTGATGATGCTGATGATCTTTCAGGATGTTGAAACTTGCCTCCTCAGTTTGTATAAGCACATCACCACTTCACTGAATCAAAATAAGATCTAGACCAGGCAAGCCAAGATGAGCTGGGTCAGTAATGTTGTTTCTTTTACCTCGGAGGTCAGAGCTGGAAATTAGGTCACACCTGAGTTGACCTAGTTTCAGTTTAACATGCTGGAAAACCAAGATGTTATTAACAATACCAGCTCTAGTAAAGTCATGTCAGTTTTATTTATAAAGGCCATTATTACAATTATCAGAGGGCTTTACAGCATTCGACATGCCTCTGTCCTTAGACCTTCACATCAACTAAGGAAAAACTCCCCCCAAAGAAGGGGAGCGTTACACTTCTGCACTAGCTGCCATATGAGTATAATATAGAGCTGTGGTTATTAGCTAGCCAGTGGGAAACACATACCCGTTCCCACTCCAAACTCATCAAATAGTGCCGCTCTGTCAGTGCTTTCAGCATACGAACGTGACACCAAAAGCCACCTTCCCTGTCCAACTGGAACGGTGCTGGATAGCATCAGATGAGAACATGCTCAGACAGACGTGGGGTCGCTATCATATGCTGGCAGAAAGCCAAACGGCACCAGGTGCATCCACATGCATCAGATGGCATCAGTAAAGAACGGTCCCGTGTGCATCAAACACTAACAGTGTCAGGTAATAACGCTGTTGGTAACAACTAAGGTGCACGAGTGCCCTTTTATGGTGGGGAGGTGGAGGAGTCCCACAAACAGCCGACTTTCATGTGGGAGTTCAGAGTTTGCTTGTGGATGTAAAATGGCGTTAAATCAATATCATTTTACAGTCTACAGCACGTGAGACAGCTTTGTCCTCGTCTCTGCTGCAGTTTTTGTTTTGTTCTATGTGCCAAAGTAAAGTTTCTCATACACTGAAGGTCTTTTCTTGTATGCGTGCAAAACGATAGCAACGGTGAAATAATAAAACAACATATCATATTGTCTGTAAGGAATGCTGAAGACAGCACACTGTATCATTGCACGGCCTGAGTCCAAGTACCTTTGGCAGTAGACCATCATCTCCTGACAAATATTGAATGCTATTAATCCATCAGGATATTTTGAGTATGCAATCGCAAACAGGAATAGAGATAACCACTGCCAACTCTTAAGTATATTTTTATTGTGTTGAAGTTACGTGTTGTTTTGCCATGAAACATTATTTCATTTTGTATTGTTGTTGAACCCACACACCTTGCAAGGAGCAAGACTAGAATTGCACAAAGGGACTGAGGCGATTAGAGAATAAATCGCAGAAAACTAAATTTCATAACAGCTTTAATGCCTGGGTGGCAACTGGGAAGAGAGAGAAAATTCAGATTATTTCAGTATTCGACACATTGCACAGTCGTGTGCTCTGGAGTAGAAGTGTTGTAAACAAATGAACACTATTATCCTGCAGGCAAAGGAAATGAGAGGGGCGGGTTCATGAACGCCTCATTGGGTGTTTAGATGTGAGTAAAAGTACAAAGAGTGAACAGCACTATCCGATGACCACTCAGGCACACAAGGCTCATTAATACCTGTCACACAACGTTCAACAGAAAATCCCTGTGAGGCAAATGCTGCAGCAGGAGATTTTTGGGTGGACACGCGATGTGGCAGTGCTGACAGGTGTTTTTAATGCAAAGCTTCCCCACTGTCAGATCACAATTTGACTAAAGGATGGATGCTTCATGTCTTATTGTAAACAACGGATGTCTCATGCATCAGAGTCAAGCTTTGCTGAGAATATCGACAAGCATGACTGAGGTGATCAACTGTTGTTTTATTAACGTAATACACAATGTATTTCCTCAACCACACACTTTTTTGGTTCGTGTACGAACAGCAACCAAAAGTGTCTGATTGCTTCATTTATATAATTTCGATATTGTTCTTAATAGTGGTATTGGACACATACAGTTAACTCATAGGCCATTAATTTTAGATAGAAGTGCATTAATGACTTTAAGATACAGTGACTAACATTGACACTTCCTCTTTCCCGTCAGCTCTAAGGGTTAAAGCAGTCCGTTTGATTTTCAGGGCCAGTTCAAGCGAGCTTTATTGATTCTGAGATACAGCTTTTATGGCCGGATACTGTGTGCCATCTGTTGGGGATTTCCAAACACAATTAAAAGTAAATGAGAAACGGCAACACTTTCACCTCTATACTGTGCATCAACTAATGTTTTCTAAATGATATGCAGTGTCACACTCAAAAAGCTAACCACAGACAGTAAACACAAATTATCTCAGCATAAAAATAATGCATAAAAGCGAAATAAACAGCCATAAAATAACACCCATAGGCAGGATGTCATCTCCGTGTGCATGATGGATATGCCTCATGTTAGTAAATGGAGCTTGGAAATGATTTCACGGGAAATTTACAGACTGAAATTGTGATAATCATCATTTTTGCGTTGCGAGGGCCTCATTTTAAAGGGACTAGTTGAACTATGGTGCATACTCAGGGGCCACAGTCTAGGGACTGCTCTCAACAAGCCTGGAATTAGATGTTTGTTTTTATCTGCAATTTAAAAGTTTGATGGTCTTGATATTACAAATAAACTTTTATTGGTCCATTTTTTTTGTATATAATAAAAGGGAATTGTGTTCTGATGCTCACAGTATGAGTATCAACCACCTAATTGATCAGTTTGTGAAAAAAGAACAGTACATGGACTTCATTTAGACTGCACTTTCATCCAAAGCGCTTAACAGTTTATATCTCAAACACCCAAACACACAAAACACACACACTTTATTTTTTAGAATTATCAAATGTCTTGAACAGAAGATCTCGCACACTGGCCACACTGCAGTTTATTGGTTATATTACCATTTCGGTCCCTCTGGACATTTGTCAGGAGTATTTAGCACAATTTTTGACAGCACTGATCTTAGTTTAGGCACAAAAAAGTTCTAGGGGCGCAATCAGCAGCAAAGCAGCAATGTCTTTGTACAAAACAATCACTTTTCGCAACACTATCCCCACAGGGAAAATAGTGACAGGTCACTATACATAGACACATGCTGGGTGCTTAAAAATGCTAGTAACACAGCAATGACTCACTACATCACAGGTAGTTTGTTGGGGTTTTTTTTTTTGGCCTTGAACAATAGTCTGCAGTGGTCTGCAGCCTGGCATGCATCACAATAGGTGACAAGCCATTCACCGTCCTCTCCATCTCCCGATGACAAAGTCAGCTCATAGAATACGTCACTTTAGAGATACTGATACGTTGCATGGAAATATAATTATTCCTTGTTTGCACAAACATACGATGCCAACATTTTCATCTGGTGACTGGACTGACAAGAAGATATTAGTAACTGATGTTGAGACTATATGAATCTGAGGATTTGGGGAAGATAACATTCAACAGTTACATCCTAGAACAAAAATTCAATTGTCCAAGTCTCTTGCCCAACCTCTGTGTTTAATGCTGTTCTTAAGTACACGGATTTACTAAGAACTTTTTGGATACAAGTTGAGAACAAGTTATGCAAGAAAAAGGACATCAAACACCTTCATTCAACAGTCATTGTGGAAGACTGAGTATTTCTTTATATGTAACTGTCAGCGTGAGGGGATGTTAAAACCTTTAAGAGTTTAACAGGCCAGACTCCAAAAACAACAACCCCAGGCAACACAGGAGTTAATTCTATGGTAAGATGTGATTCCTCTTTTAAAATCTAAATGCAGACAAAAAGAAATAATACCTTAGACCCCGATATACACACGTGCTGAGAATTTCTAGCTTCTTGACAAATTCAAGGCTCAGATTTTCTACTGCAGCTGCACTTTTATTTAAATCACAAGTATTTTGAGTTCCCTTTCAGCAAAATGGGGTTGGGGGAACATGCTGATAAAGAACAAACACAGCTCAGAAAAAAAGAAGGAAAGAAAGACAGAAAGATGAGTCGAAGTGCAAAGGTGAGTTGCGTTTATGGAAATATGATCCCGGCAAAGTGCCACGGGTCCTTTATAAGACAGCGTGCCTCGCCTCATCTGCACAGACACAAGTAGAGAGCAAGAAAATAGATCAGGAGCTTAAGAGGTGAGTAACCTGTCATCCTAATTTCAAAAGAGACACTGCACTGTTTTAACCTGGATCTTCAATGTTTTGTTATGGTTGTTAGTATTCTAAAAGGTAAGATTCAATAACATTTATACAATTTGTAGCACTTTTGGGGGGGTTGCTCTTTACTTTTGGAATGAAAGCACTCTTTAATTTAAATCTAATCATGTAAAGGTGTCAGATTTAGCCAAAAAGCAAACTATTTTGCAATCTCTGGGTATGTTAATGTTATTAATTGAACATATTTGTATGTGGAGCACAGATTCAGTAAACAGATCTGGATTTGCTTTTCATCATCACATCAAAATCATTGACATTATTTCATCAATCATTACTTAAAGACTTTAAAAGACAAGATTCATTAATGTTTTAGAACTATGATTACTTTATTCAACAGGTGTCAAAATGTCTTTTAATGCAAAGAGACTCAAAGAGAAAGAGATTTGTTAAACAGTTGAGACTAATAGAGTTAAACAAGTCAAAGCTGTCAGAAACATATTTGCACACACTTGAATACATCCATAAAGAAAGCCGATGTGAAATGTTTGTTCAAGGTTCAAGGTTTCGCCTATGAAGGTGTGGGAGGCTCAGTAATGACAGGAGTGATAAGGCTGATTGCAGGTAAACACTGAAACCCTTTGTGTCCATCTTGGCTTCTTTCAGAGCTACAACAGACGGCATCATGCGGTTCAACACGCCGTTCTTCTTCCTGAGCCTGTCCTGCCTCTACTTTACACTGGCACAAAGTAAGACCTTCTAAAAGAGCATAAACACGCCTCATTGACCCTGTTTTTATCTTTGCTGTATGTCAGATGTGACACCACTGCAGAGTGGTGTCACATCTGACATACAGCAAAGATAAAAACAGGGTCAATGAGGCGTGTTTATTGCATCAGTACCTGCAGATGTGGCCTCACTGTTTACTTATTACCTTACTCAGGACCTTTTGCATTCTCTGATCGTGTCAATAACCTTTTGATTAATTCATTTGACTGTTTTGCATGTAATGTTATGCAAAATCGATTGTACTGTACAGCGGTGTAATGTGGTGATTTCTGACTTTTCTGGGTTTTTAACTCTTTAGCGTCCTATGACGACTGCTGCTTGAAATATGTGAAAAAACTGAACCCGAGCATTCAAAAACATGCAGTGGAGTACAGATGGCAGATGACAGATGGAGGCTGCAACATTCCTGCTGTAATGTAAGTACACGTGCACAGAGAACATCCACTGAAAACTGACTTTAACTGCCTCAACCTGTCTGTTAATGTTGCTTATTGTAATATAAGTTTTACTATTAGTATTAGTTTTGCTGCTAGAAATAAGCATCTGTTTGCATCAATAATCCTCTAGCTTCACAATGAGGAGGGGTCGTGAGTTTTGCACAGACCCCAGAGAGAGGTGGGTCACCAACCTGATGAAGAAGGTTGATGAGAAGACAAACAAAAAGGGCCCAAAGAAATCCAACAAGGTGGGTGATCACTGGAGACATTTTTTAACCGTTTGAAACCTCAACTGACATTAGTTTTTATGTGCTGCAATCAGATGCCCTTTGCAGTCACTTAAACCACTGAAATGTGTACAAATAGATTTCTTTCAAAAACATGAGAAAAAGGCAGCAATCAGCAATTTGGCATGAAATGTCCCGTGACAAAAAAAAGAAAAAGAGAAGAAGAAAAAGACAGAATTCTAAGAGTATCATCAAATAACTAGGGGACATTTAAAAAAAATAATATTTATGATGATACATAAAATTCATTAGAAAAATATATTCATTAATTATTAATTAATTATAATTAATATTATTTTTTAAATATTGTTTTATTTAAGCAGTTTTTTTCTTTACTTTTTTCCCCTTTTTGTGCTAATTTCATGTGATTTTCTCTTTTAAAAAAAACAATAGTTTATTGCGAATTTATGGATTACTTTTTGTTTGTTTGTTCCTCACAATTTTTCCCTGTTTTTGAAGGAAATCAAGGCAATATCTTTTTGAAAACCAGTTTCAAAAAGATATTGTTGTGCATGTAAATAACACTTGATGCTACTCTGGAATCAACAGAAATGGCACGTGATTTTTGAAAGTATTTTATCTTTAAAATAATCTCTTTTCTCCTCACAGCAGCGACGGCCAAACAGAGACTGAGGGTGCCCGCCTGCTACAGTCGCCCCCGTTCATCTCACCTCCATCTGCCAAATCGTATCATTAAGCAACATGCTTTTTTATAGAGGTTTTTATGGCGTCTTACTGGAAGCCAATTGAGGAGGCTGGCTAAGAAATCATGTATGATTACTTTCGCTTTCACTCTGCACTAAGATTAAGGTCAAAGTTTGGGCAGAACAGTACTTTGCTGTTGCAGGGTTGGACTGCTGATAATGCTGAC
Source organism: Plectropomus leopardus (assembly GCF_026936395.1). Classification (NCBI taxonomy): domain Eukaryota; kingdom Metazoa; phylum Chordata; class Actinopteri; order Perciformes; family Serranidae; genus Plectropomus; species Plectropomus leopardus. Next base: position 29,252,732 of record NC_142187.1, on the reverse strand, counting down.
CACACACAAGATATAAAAGCCTTCAATAGCATGGCTGCTTGAATGAGAATATTCATAACCATTTTCTTACCTTTCAAGGCACGAGGTATATTCAATAAGCTGTTAATTAATGGTGATGGATTGTAAATGAGAATAATATATAATATTTAGTATTTCATGCATCTGAATGTCTGTCAAATACTTGTTTATATGCAAACTGCTGAATGTAAATGTCTGTCTGGAATGTGTGTCAAAGAAAAGAAGAAACTCTAAGTAGTTTAAATGTATGACGTTTCGCACATTTTTTTTGTATAGTTTTTATTGTGTTCCCATAAAAGCATTACTACAATAAACTTGCTTATCACTTTCCACTCAGTGCCTAAAAGTTTATGATTATATAAATGTTTTAATATAGTGTTTTCCTCCTGAGCCGCTTATACTTTATTCCAACTTATTTGAATCGAAAGGTGCAGTGTGTATATTGGCAGAAACCTCATCACTAAATCCTACATACTGCTCCTTTAAACAATTTTTATACTGTATTTTTCTTTTAACAGGCAACCAGCATCTGGAAGTAAGTTCTACTACGTCAATAAATTAAAATTTAAATGTGACTGTAATCAGTTACTGAGAGAAAAAAAATGTAAATTACAGTTACTAACATAAACATAGGTCATTATAAAGTGGTTACATCTGAAAATATTCTTTTCAGTCAGACGTTTTATGTAAAATATAACGTTCATTCTGTCAGTTTGCCTCTTTTCATTGTGCAGGAATGCCTTTATTAGGCAGAGCCAATTTCCAGACATTTTTCATTTTTATGTTTTACTTTTAAACATTTTTAACAGTTTAATTAGTGATCTGCAACCCATTACATGTTAAAAGCAATCTTCAACACTGCAGGGGACATTATTTGAGGAAAAAAAGGAGAGTTGACACTCCATCCTTGCTTGTACAATTTTGTGAAGAGTTAAATTATACGAGGAAAATAATCCTCCTGCAAACTGTGTGATCTAATATTATGTAAACAACAGGCATACAGCAGTAATAGTTTAAATGTTGAGCTATAATATGTCTGCACATGACTTCACTTTAATATTTCTTTATGAGGCTGCTAAAACGTAAAACTCTCCCTCGTCACTTGACGTTATCATCGTTAAACTTACTTTATTCTGGCTGTATTTAACTTAGCAAAAGTTGAAAAAGATAACACACACTTCATCACAAAAAGTGCCACAGTTTCTATTGCAGATTACTGCAGTAAAAAAAGACCAGCACATTCATGAACTCATACACGGAGGCTGCATAGGGCCCAGAATATGGTGCTATGTCCCTTATGTCCTAATCTTGTCTTAACTTTCACATCCATTAATACTTTGACTGCAGTTGATTTTCTTTGCAAAGGATGCAGACTAATTAGATCAAACAACTAACAAACTGAAAAATCCCAAGACTGAAATATTCTGATTGCAACTGTAGTGCAAAGATCTGCAGAACGAAGGCAGACAAATGTAAAACTTCAACAAGAGTGCAACTTTCTGATTTACAACCAGCAGTATCTGATCTGACACAGTGCTGGATTTACTCACTGATCTCTGTGCATTACTCTCACGTCTCTGGGGGTATTCACAAGAACTGCTGGGACATGCAGCTGATAAAATCTCACTATGACTAACGCATCATGTTTGACTGCGCTGTCTGTGGAGATTTATGACTTCCACAAACTCAGGGGGGCTTCATCTTACACACTGTGTTTACTTCAATAGCAACATCATCAGATAGCACAGGCCTGTGCGTTTCAGTGTGTTGATTATCTGATGTTTGTTGATTAAAGGAAAGGTATGAGCACAGCTTCTCAGCTAATGGACACATGAATAAAAGGTGGAGAGAGTGACGTTAAAAGAAAGATTTTAAGTAGGGCAATCACTATTAAAAAGCAGACAATCCCTCATGCACGCAGGTGAGGAGTTTGTTTTTAAAGTGTGCCAAAATTGCCCAAAGGCAAAAGTGATAGATAATCTGACAAATACATAGTAATTACTGAGACAATAATAGCCTGTTTAATATTGATGGACATTCAAAAACTGCAGTGTGACTAATAGATGCACCACCATCAGAGGTCAAAGAATTGGGTTGCAGCATGAAAAGGATTTTGGTGCTGAGTCTTTAATTTCTGCTTGTGTAAATCACAACAGTGCTGACAAATGTGCTGCGTTCTTTAGTTTTGCATGCTGGGGCAGAGAAAAATGTCTGGTTGACATCATGATCAGACATTTTAGCCTTTTTTTTATCAAGGGGGGAGAAAACATTAGAGGAAAATATGAGACGGGGTGGAAACAAAGTGTGAAGAAATCCCTTTACACTGAAACAAGTGGAATGAATTACAGGAAACGGGATGATTAAGCAGAAACAGAGTGCAGAGAACAAAACAGAAAATATGTAAAGTCAAAGCACAGACTTGTTTTTTGTTGTAATCGTTGTATCTCTGCCACCTTCACAAACTTGAAAATTCATGTAAACAGAAGTCTGTGCAAGTTAAGAGTTGAAATTATAAATCATGACTTCTGAGAGCATGGAGAGGGTAAAGAAAAAAAGACTGATGAAAGCAGTCGTAAAGCACCGCACGCCACAAAGTTACTGAAAATGACATTATATTTTTTACCATAATACTTTGTGCTGTTTAATCTAAGCCCAAAAAACTGTCATGACTGTCAACTGTTCTTGCACCTTGAGAAGTAAACTGTATTTGCAGGATAATAAAGAATTGTTGAATGTGACAGAAATATTGTGTAACATCGATGAATACAGAGAGCTGTTTGTCATTCTTAAAGGTCTTTAGAGGTCAATGTTGAATTCAGCTGAAGTTTCAAGAAATCTCTTATCTGATCTTAAGATTGAAATTAAGATCTTTACATGTAAGCAAATATACACACACACACACACACACACACACACACACACACACACACATATTAGATAGGACAGAAGATTGCTATATATATGGGGAACCTACTGTATACGGTATGGATGAAATATAAGGAAATACTAGACAGAAGAAGTAATAAAAAGGACCTAATTTAATCACTTTCAGATATTAACTACAAATCTGTCTTTGTATAAACGATCTTTAAGGACATTTTTGGGAATTTTCACAGTATTATGTGTATAATATTGATTGTGTATTTTCTTTGAAACACATAGGTAAGGAAGAAAAATTAAAACTTAATGAAATCTATTAGTTTATATAGCACCAAAAAATAAACAATCCTTTACTAATTTACTTAATTTAATTAGAGGTTTTGTACCAACGAGTACATTTTCAGGACTCTCTGAGTGTCAGCCCTCATGTGAAATTTCCTTCACGCTCAGTTGGTTTAAATGCAGCTCACACTGTAAAAACTTTGCATGTTATGTTAGTGGACAAAAGAGTGCCAAGTGCTCACAGAGCGCCATGCGGTCTACACTTTCATTCACAGAGATTTCCATTAGTGTGACATGGAAATAAAGCATTTGTCATCAGTATGCTTTCATGGCACGAGAGCTTTTCAAGATCTGATTCTGCTCACTTAGCCTTGCTAAAAGCAGAAATTAATAAGGAATAGTTTCACATTTCGGGAGATATCTCTATTGGCCCTCATTGTAAGAGTTCGATGAAATAAACAGTATCAATCCCTAATTGTCTGTGTGTTCAGTATGAAGCTGTGGTCAGGAGCAGCTTGACTAAGCAAAAAGACTTTGGTGCACGAACACCAGTCTACTATAAAGTCCTGTGTTTCTATAAAGTCCCATTTCCCTCCCACCCACCCTCCCTCAGTGTGGAGGCATGCACGAAAAATGAAGTTTTTCTCATGCATTCAAGGTAACATGGGGTGAGTAATTGATATACAAATGATCATTTAAGACTCTAAAAATTAAATGATCATTTAAAAGATTAATCTACATGATGAGACAAACCACAGAGTGGCGTTTGTCTAGCACGCCATCTGAGCCTGCTCTCCATGCAAGTCTGTTCTGGTTGGTGTCATTGGTGTTCATCTGGGTGTAGCCCACAGCCTCCACAGACCGCCTTTTTTGGATGCGGTGCAGCAAAATGCGGTAAGCGCCAGTAATGGGGCTTCTCAAGTCAAGGCTGTTGTTGAGAAGGTGAACCTTGGTGATGCCAAGATCCTCAAGCGCCGCCTTTGCACTCATTTCATCTGAGCTGAGGCTGTGGGACGGCTCGACCAGGTGGTGCGGTGTAGAGCTACAAGCTAGGTAAGCCTCGGGGTAATCAATACCTCTCATCCAGTCGCTGTCCATTATCTGCTCTATAGTGAAACGATCCGCAGGAACCGGCCTCAGGAGGGCCTTTATGATCTCCCCGCATGGTCGCGGTACATGAGGAGGAATGGTATAGGAGCCCTGCAGGATACAAGACCTGAGCCTGTTTGTGTTAGTGGCTTTGAAGGGCATAGTGGCGGTCACCATGAAATAAAGCAAGATACCCAGCGCCCAAATATCTGCATACTGACCCATGTAACCTTTCTCTTTGAACAGCTCAGGGGCTGCGTACGGTGGAGAGCCACAGAACGTGTGAAGGACGTCATTGGGGCGGCAGGACGTGCTGAAACCAAAGTCACCCACTTTAATGCAGTATGTGTTGGTGTAGAAGATGTTCTCAGCCTTCAGGTCCCTGTGGACTATGTTATTATCATGCTGTGAAAAGAGAGAAATATTGGAGGCATTAGAAAGTTAATCAGCTCTCCCGCACATTGTATTTAACCCTTTCAAACTTCGATCTACTTAAGTTTTCATGTGCAGCATCCAGATGCATTGGTTTGACTCATTAAAAAAAAGGGGGGAAAAATGCAACCAGTAGCTTGCAAAAAATAGCAAACTTCAAAAAACTGGTAAGAGGAGACAAGAAAATGACAATGAAAATGAGAGAGCATTATGAAAGAACTATCATACAATCAGGAAAAAATATCAAGAAAGTGATATTTATGACGATTATAATTCAACATTTAAAACTAGGTCATAGAAATATGTATATATTAATTATATTTATTTTAGCACTTTTTTCCAGGGAATTTCTATTTTTTTCTCTATTTTACTTATTCTTTTTGCTAATTTCAGTTAATTTTTTTTAGTAACTTTCAATTTCTCGATTTCTTGCTAATTTTTGTTCATTTCTTGTTAAGTTAATCATTGCCTTATTTCCATGTTTTTGACAGAAATCACGTCAATATGCTCAGTTTTCAAAGGGTTAAGGTATGAGAACCTTTAAATGCAACATCACACAACAAGTGTTATTCTTGAGTGTTACTGCCTGGATTCACAACTCTAAGATATTCAATAAAAGTAATTGAAATTATGCCGTATCTTTAAAAAACATTCTGCTGTTTCAATGTTCTGCAGTAAGAATCTCACAATGCGGACCTGAAGGTTTGCTGTTGACTCACCATGTGTTTGACTGCAGACAGGATTTGTGAAAACACGAGTTTGCTCTCCAGGTCTGACAGGCGCCCCCTGGTGCTGATCCGGGAGAAAAGCTCTCCTCCGCTGGCATACTCCATCACCAGGTAGAGCCTCTTGAGCGTCTCCAGCACCTCATACAGGCGCACTATGTTGGGGTGAGCCAGCTTCTCCATGCAAGAGATTTCAGAGGCGAAAAGAGCTTGCGATCTCTTGTCCAGACGCACCTTATCCAGAATTTTTACTGCAACTCTTTCTATCAGACGATGACAGATATGGGCAGTAAGACCACAAGGAATACACACAATTTATTCTTTATCTCTACGTTTTCTGTTTTTCATTTTTCATCATGAATTACAGTTTTACCCATACACTGGGTCATTTCAGATGATACATACCCATACTGCACATGCATTGTGTAACATGTTGATTTGAGCAGACTGAAATGTCTCTCTTGAAATGAAACTGGACAAGAATTTCTAACTAATATGCGCATCAGATAACAAGTCACGTGATTTTTCTCTGAATCTTTTGCAGCATGCAGGGGTGACCCAGAAGTTTCTGAGGGGTGGCCAGATGGGGCCACTGAAAATTTTTGGGTATTTGGGTACAAAGACTAAAAGCCATAACTCGAAATCAATGTATTCACAAACAACATGTCTTATGATATCTTACAAAAATGCACATTCAATGGTTTGCGTGATATCTAGTGCCCCATGAATGCAGTGGTCACTTTACGTGCTTAACGTTAAGTGGTGCAGGTTACGTCTCGGAAAAGAAAAACAGGTGGGGCTCATCATGTTATGAACTTAAAGCAAAATTACATAAGTTAGTTTTCAGAAAAGAAGCATGGTTGGCCGTTGTCACGTCAGGAATTTAACATAAAGTTATATAGGTTAGATTTAGGAAAAGAAGCACTGTTGGCCGTTGTTACGTTAACAAAACGTCACTTAGTAAGTTATGTGGGTTAAGTTTAGGCAAGTTGTGTAAATAAGGTTTAGGGAAGTTAAGTAAGGTACATTAGGTTTAGGAAAATAAACACGATGATGACATTCGGTAAAATAACTCAAAGTTCACTTGGTTTCACACGTTTCCAAACTCCGCTCTCCTGGGGAAAAGTCCTGTGTTGTTTGACCCATCCACCACCCCAGCCTCCTTATATGGACTTTCCTGTCTTTATTCTTCACTAATGTCAGCACAGTGGTCATGTGACCAAAGCCTTTCTGATTACATTGGTTACAAACTATTTTTTTAAGATATACATACGGACAGTGCATGAGAACAACCTGCCCATTTGAATTATTTTATGCTATTATAGTCTGTATATAATAAACTATGTCTCTATGAGAGTTAAAGAATCACATACTGATATTTGGTTTCTTATTTTACAGTTAATGTTAATAACTATTCGATGAGCATAGACAAATAACAGTAGAGGTAACATTTTGAGCTCCACAACAATGCTGTTTTAATGGGTTATATATCTGTATATAAGTGAGTTGGGTATTATTCATTATTCTTCAAACACACTATTTATTGTGTCTCTTTAAAAGCTTTAATTTGATGAAGTATGTTAATTGTAATGAACAAAACATTTACTGAGGACAAGCCTTGTCAAGTTTAAAAAGTACGCAGAGGCCTCAAATCATTTTCTTTTTCTTTTTTTTTCCACAGGGAAGCTGTGATTGTATAAGATTGGCTGTGTGTAAGCAGTAGTGAGATATCCCCCAAACAACATTATGTTACAGTAGGATTTTTTGTTTGTTTGTTTTGCAAACCACCAATTCTCTACTCACTCTCCAAACTGGACACTACCATATCCCTCTATAGCCACTAATTTTAATTAAAGTGTTAAAGTGCTTTACAGGATAAAAAATTGTTTACATCAATTGTGATTTATTACTAATATTTCACAATAGAACAAAACGTTTGTACAGTGGCAGTTTCTGAAATCATTATTTTACAGGTATATTCAGTTTTCTGCAAACTAACATGACCCACTTTTATTGGCAGTGTTTGCTGTGGTTTCATTTTGAGAGGTGTGTCCTTTTCTGGCAAATTAATTATTACTTTGACAGATTCATTGCAACAACTCTGGCACATTAACAGAGAATAATAGAGGCCTTTAAACAAACTGAACTGGTATGTTCATGTAAGTTTATGTGAATCATCATTTTTAAGCATCAACAGAAAATACAACTGTGAGAAATTTAAACGTTGTCCTTACAATAGTTAAGGTGTCAGTCTGCCGCCACATGCTCTACCTGATCAATGAAGCTGAGAAAATGGAGGTTAAAAAGAAAAAAAAAGACAAAGCACAGAGCATCTCACCTTTGGTCAGGTCATGTATACCCAGTCTGACCTGGGAGAAGTTTCCGGAGCCGATCTCTCCTCTCAGCTCGTAAAGCCCCACCCGCCGTCCAAATGCCAGATCATTCATCACCTTCTCTGAATGAGTCAGATCATAAAAGGCCTTCCCATACGCAGTGAGCTGCATCGCCTCCTTCTCCTCTCCTGTGTTTTCCCTTGTCTCCAAATTCTCCTTCACTTTTGGGGACATCAGGGTGAAGATCTCTTCCTGGCGTGGCGCTGTCTTCAAGTGAGTCCCTGAGAAGGAGAAAAGAGTCGAGGGATGCAACAATGTTTTTTAAGATGCTTAAAATTATTATTTACTGCATCATATATAAATAAAAAAATCCTGCAATTTTATTGAAGTGTCCATACTCACATGTTTTCCCTTTGATGTTCCTCTTACTCCTCTCTGTGTTGACAGCGTTATTTCTGCTGTTCAAATACATGATTTTTTATCCCAGACACCAGAATGTACTTTGCTTTCTTCTTCAATCTGACTTCCTGAGGATTTTAAAACAAAAAAGGATGCAAATTACAGAGAAAACAAATGTCCACAAAACAAAAACTGTAGGGAAAAAAAGTGGCTGTAAATGAGGTGAGCAGCATCATTCAAAACCAGCACCTGCATGCATCAGGAAAAACGCCCCAAGATGATGTTTCTCAGATATCGTCCGGATGCTCTTATGGGACCACTGCTCTTTTTCTCCCGCTGTCTCTCTGTGCTGCAGTATTGTCTCTTGCTGTATAATCCAGGACTGCTGCATGACACTCGGTAATCCCAGAGTACTGGACTCCTCCCACGCAGACAGACAATAGACCGGCTTTACTGAGGCTTCTTTAAACCCCAGACGCGAACATGCAGCATGATTGATGCAGATGCTTGAACAGGACACTGATGGGATTACCTCTGCAGTGTTATGTATATGGCCATCATCACTGTTAGGGGTCAAGCAGCTGGGGAAAGGTTATAACTGCAGTTAAAGTGCTTCCACTTCCCCTGGTTGAGACACTAATGACTTACTGTAATTTACTCATTATAATTTAAATTTTATTAATTTTTGTCAAAGGTGATGTCTTGTTTAACCCTTAAAAAATATTCCATGAATTGCAAAAAAAATAGTAGATTTAGACAATTATTTTTTACATAACTAGGAAAAAAAGAAAAGCTATATTTATCATAATTGCATATTTAAAATTATGTTACAAAATTATTAGAATTTTTTTAATAGCATTTTTCCAGGCCATTTGGTCATTTCTGTGTTTGATTTCTGTGTTTGGTTGTTTTGGGTTTTTTTGTTTGTTTTTTCTTCATTTTAAAAAAAAATAATTTACAGGTAATTTCTTGTGATTTTTTTTCAAATTTCTTTTCCTTTTTCTTCCTTTCATTATTTCTATTGTCTGTTACCTGCCAAGGGACTACGGATGTAAATTAGCATCCTGCTAACTTCGAGCATATTTACATTTGTATTTTATACTTACTTTTATTAATATGCTTTTAAATAAACATTAAATACATACATTTACTTTCTTCCTGATGTTTTTGAAAGAAATCAAGCTGATTTGCTCAGGTTTCAATGGGTTAGTGTTGCACATGCAACAAAAAGCCATTCAAATTCCTCTAACTTTCCACCAAATCCAAAAAAAAATGTGACTCTACCTTCACAACCTCAACCAAAAACTAAACGACGTGATCACAGAGAGTCTGAGAGTGTGGCCTTCTGACCGGCACGCAGTGACCCAGACACTGACCATGACACCAGACAGACACCAGGCCAGACCGTCTGCACTGACATACCGATGGACTGTCTGCCCCCCCCTCACTCCCGTCAACCTCTGCTGCCCAGACTGCACGCTCTGCTTGTGTAAGAGTCATCATGCATAAGCTGCACGTCTCAGTGTAATCCCATCACCACCTCAGTCATCATCTCAGCATGAGCAGGGTTGGATAAATGTTAGAAATGCATTGAGCAAAGGTTTACTGGGAAGGGTTTTGTCATAAGATGCGGTGGGACGTACATAAGATGCGGTGTTGGAGAGTTTTCCAGCACAGAATTTCAAGCACTTAACACACACCAATTGTTTATTAAAAAAGGGGGCATTGTCATACTATTTCAGGATAATAAAACTACTATATCACTGCTAGGTTATGAAAAGTTTCAACCTATTTATGAGAAAAAGAAGAGGCCACATACTGAGTGTGAGAATGTATTTGACTGGAGACTGTGCAATGTGTTATGTGTGAAACTGATAAAGAGGAGAAAAAGATAAAAACATGTATTTAAGATGGTAAAATATTGCAAGCCTATATTTTTTATTTTACCATTCATATATATATATATATATCTATATATATATATATATATATATATATATATATATATATTGTTTGTTTGTTTGTTTAAATGAAGTATTCTCAAAGACAGTGTTGATTTTTGATTTTTTTTGTCCAGGATTTGTATTTACCTTTACATTTTTACCACCATGGATGAGGACTCCTTAATTAAGTGTTAAGAAAAATATCATTTCTAACATCTGTGACAACTGGGCCAATTTTATATGCTAATAACTATTTATTATTAATTTGAATTGTGTGTCTTTTTAATCAAACTCACAAAGTTTACTTTTGATTGTAAGTCTCAAACTTGTTAACCTCTGAACCCTTTTGAGTCTGTTTCACATTTTACCAAACAAAACACAATTATTATTAACAACAATATTAATAATATAATAATAACACCACAGTTTTGTGAACCCCTCTGTCACATTTAAGTCCCCCTTGAGTATTAAAAACCATTTGCGGCCATCTTTATGGAGTTTAATACAACGCATCATATGATCTACATAATTAAATCAACTAATTACTACGACTTAATCTGGGTTTTACCGGGATTATGATCAACCTCAGGAAGATTTGCTGTAGTTGAATGAAAGAAATCAACAATAGAAACTGTTGAAGGCGACACCTTAATCAACGTGTCTGAGTGCTGACGGCTCTGTGGACGATGATCCGTTGATCCCGGGGAAAATGAGGGGATCATATCAACACTTCAAAGACGGACTAACACCTTATTAAGATATGAAGGAAGAATTGGTCAAATGCTAACATTATAATGTGGCCAAACATCGTTTCTGTGATTAAAAAGAGAGTTTTTGGAACATAATGTAAAATGAGCAAAACAAATAATTTAGGTTGCACCTTTTAGATGTAGAATTGACTAAATCTGAGGTGTATTCTGGGCCTTTTTGGCAATATATTGTGTTCTTATTTCAGAAGAAACCCTCAGAAATGTTATGTATAAACTGACTGATATGCCTAAATAACATGTCACATATTAAGTATGCTATTCTAATTCTTATTTTTGGCTTTTTCCTCTTGAGAGAGACAGAAGCTGAGATTTGAAGGGCAGTTCTGAGAGGGTCTGGCCATTTGGTGTCACGTTGAATAAACACAAAGGTGCTGGAGTTTTCAGGCTCAGGCCCCCACGCTGATCCTGTTTATGTGTTTGGGCCGGGTTTTGTTTTAAGTTCGGAGGTGCTAAACACCTTCCCCCTGAGATAAAAGATGATTAATGCCTTTGAGTGAGCGACGCTTTAATGGCTCGAGGCTACTTAAGCACTTCATTAGAGAGAGCTCGGGCCGGTGGACACACTCGAGCCTCTGGGTCCCTCGCAGCAGAAGCACGGGAGCTGGAGAGACCTCCTTTGAAGTGCCTGTAAGAACTGCATCCCACAAAGCATTCAGCATGGAAATTTGATTAGCTCTCGCTGTTTCTTGAGCCCACACCACTTTGAGAGCTTGTTTTCAGGTGACATTTGGGGCTGAAGCTTGATCCCATATAAATATCGGAGGCGTCAGAGAGCAGAGGGACACTCAGTATCAGGCAGCTGAGGGACGAAAGCCATGGATGTACCTCGGCCATTTCTTCTCCTCCTGTGTGCCCTCCACCTGACCTGTAAGTACTGTTTGTTTTTTTCAGTTCTGCTGTGTAATGATTGGTCAATCAACTGATTAGTCGATTAATTGTTTCAGTCATTTTTCAGGTAAAATTGTCAAACATTTGCTGGTTCTAGGTTTGTAAACATGAGAATTTGCTGCTTTTCTTTATCATTAATGAAAATTATTTGGGTTTTGGACTGCTGGTTGGACAAAAGAAGCAGCTTCCTTCTTCCTGAGCTCTGGGAGATTGTAATGAGTGATTCTTCAAGTTGTTTTGACATGTTTGAGTTAATGGATTAATTGTGAAAGCAGTCTGCAGATTATTGGATAATGAAAGTAAAAGTTACTCGTAGCTTTATGGTTGTGACTTTGCTCAAACATGTTTGCTTATCCGCACAACTGGTTCACATGAGTGTTAAAGAGGGTGTGATGCTGCACAGCAACGTGAGGCCAATTCACTTTCCACTGAACACAAAAAGTTAAAATAGCAAAAAAGTTGTTTTTTTCATGCAAATCCAAAATGAATGTTTCCAGAAGATCATTAATAAATAAAAAGAACATATTTTAAAAACCATCGATCTCAGCTTGTTAGAGAAGGTGACTTGGCATTTTCTGGAGATCAGACAAGCAATATCACTAGCATCTTTTGAATCCCTCCTTAAAACTTTCTTTGATAGGAAAGTATTCATTAATATTTAATATGTTGCTACTTTTTTATCACCTCTCCTTGGCTATTTTATTCTACTTTTTTAAATTTTATGATATGCAGGATTTAAGGAGTTGTTTGCATTTTATTGTATTGCTGCTGTGTTTAATCCACCTTTTTTTATCCCTGAGAAGCACTTTGTAACCTTGTTCAGAAAAGTGCTATATGACTTTAGATTTTATTATTATTATTATTGTTATTAAGTTATTCATGTTATTATTACAGATAAAAAACTAATTAAGAGTGACATCTTTTCATTCGTGAAGCTATTATTCTACCTAATTATCTAAATCACTGCAAACTAATGCTTTATATTTATAAACAACCTTGAGGAAACCGGATTCCTGGACTATTACATCCCATGTTTGAACTTGTGTGTAAACTTTTGTGATCTAATAGATACGAATTTGGTCATTATAAAAAATATAATGTTTTCAAAAATTCTACTGTTAACTCTTCATAAACTAAAAGGTTAACATTGTTAACTCCTTGATATGTTTTTATTTGTATATCTATTTATTTCTGTATTTATTTTTAATGTCTTCTAGTGAGCGGAGTGTATAGCAAACACGTAGATCACAGAAATCTGCTCACACAGAGACTGTGCTGCAGAAGACAGAGCCACTTTGTCTACATCGGTCAAGGTAAAGTGCCACCACGTTACTTTTAACAGTAAATGCACATTTTAAATTTGTCAGTAAATGCATGTCTGTAATCGTCAAACAGAAGCTAGAGTGTGTTTTGTTAAACAGATAGAGATGTTAAAAAGCAATTTAGATCCATTTTAATTAATTTTAATAATAATTCCATCTCTGTCTGACACTAATTATGTGTTTCTCTCTCCACAGACATCTCTGGGAGTCCTGTCAGTGTCGATGTGGGACTGTGCAGGTCTCACTGTGGGGGATCATCCAGACCATCACATGAGGCAGGACAGCAGGATTACTCCAAACATGCATCAATGCTGGAATTTCTCAGGAGCAAGAAAGTAAGTGAAGTCCCCACAAACGACCACAGGAGGGCGCTGTAACTTTGTGATTGTTTGACATGTTGTCCTGTTGAAACTCCATTAGGCCTTTACATGATAATTTAGTAATTTCTAAAGCGTTATAAAACACGTGTTTTACTATTAAAATCAATATTAATAATTTGCTGCATAACTTTTGGTAGACATTTATATTAACAGAGCAAAACATGAACAACAACAGTAAAAACACAAATATTTTGAAAATAATTTGCATTATTTTGATAAAAAGCACACAGAAACATGTTTTGACATGTCTGACACACAATTACTCGCCTTACAAAAGATGGGAGCGCGCGAGCCTGCCGCTCCAGAGAGCCCCGCGCCGCTGAACCAGCTGCCCTCGTGCGGGATGAACCAGGTGTGTGAGCCGACAGGGATGCGCGTGGACCGGCTGCTGCTGCTGGAGGGGCCCCGGGAGGTGGAGGTCATCCAGGAGTGCCAGTGCGAGGTCAAAATGACCCAGTGCATCCGCGTGCCCGCGCTCAGGACCTTCTACTCCGAGACTCCGTATGAGACGGTCATCGACGTGGGAGCGTGCTCGCGCTCTAAGGGCTCACCAGGTGTGTGTGTGTGTGTGTGTGTGTACCTGTCTGTTTCAGATAAAAACAAAACAGGACAGAGAGCAGCCTGACAAATAAAAAGTTTCCACCACAGACAGAAACACTGAATACCGACCACGCGGCAGTAAAGTTGTGCAGTCAGTTGATCGATCAGCCGGTTTAAATATCAATTAAAAGTTTTAATCGACTATCTCTGGTATCAGGTCAGTTTAAGTGAAGGGAGAACAGCTTTCACCGGAAGTAACTTTTTTTCACTTCCTTTACACAATTAGTAGTTTATGTCCAAATAAAGTTAGGCAACAAGTTTAAGTGGATGTTGAGCTTTAAAACTACCCTGATGCAAAGAGCAAAGTGTCGCTGTCCTAGAATATTAAAAAACAGTGAATTTCAGTGTGTTTGTGGTGCAAACGGGCATTTCTTGGACTTTAGGACATTGGGGGGCCTCAGTAGGGGGATCCAAGGGGATCCTTAACTTGATTTTTTTTTAATGAACAAGCTCTGTTTTGATGCTTTTTATGCACTCTGGCACCGGATTTTCCCTAAAAACTATTATTTTTTAACCAAATTAATTATGAATTGTGATGAGAAAAGTAGTAGTAGCTCTTTGTAATTAGTACTGAGCACAGAATACCTGACAATTACAAAAAGTGTACTTTTCAGATGAGTTATGAATTATACAGCAAAATATATAAGTAGTTGTAGTAGTGCTTAAAGAATACTTCACAACCATTATCATTAAAAATGCATTGAGTCATATAAATATTTAAATGTATGTATTTGCAGTGGTGGAATATAACCAAATACATTTATTCAAGTAGAAGTTTGAATGATGGCAGATTATTAGATCCAGGGCTTTTTTGTGGCCAATTGCTATTTTTAAAATGTATTTATTTATTTATTTTATTTTATTTGGATGCCCATTAGCCTTTGCCAATGTAACTGTAGCTACTCGTCCTCGGGGTCAACACAAGTAAACATTAAAATATAATGTTAAACAAACATATAAGTAAAAATTGAAGGAAAATTGGAACAAAAAAACAAAATTGAAAAAAAGGAAAACTATTTAAAAAAAACCCAGCAACACACAAACAACAGCAAAAAACGATAAAATAAAATAAATTAACAATATATATAACCTATTTGATCAAAGGCTATTTCTGAAACATCCCAGGGCGAAGCCTCAGATGCAGAGGCCTGACATCACCACTGGGTCTGAAAACAATGTTAAAACAGTATATTTACTTTAGTTATACTGATGAATATGAAAAACTGAATTCTGTGTGTTTGATTGTAATCTAATGGAAATATCCAAACACTTCAGATATACACTATTTTGTCACAGCATCAGATAAAAAGACAACTAAAACTGATGTCTCAGTCTTTGCAAAGCTATTCCTGTGTTGTTAAAGTGTTTACATTAGAATCAAAGATTGTGCTGCTCTTTTTGGACACTAACTTTTCTCTTTAAATCCTCCTCAGAGGGATTCTCCTGTGTCCCCACTAAGTTTGACTCAGCGTTGGTGGAAACCCCAAACAAAGTGGACCTCATCCAGACGGTGGCGACCTGCGAGCTGAAGGAAAGCTGCTACAGGGTCCCATATGTGGAGTATTATTATGAAATAGTCCACCATGGAGACGGAGTCAAAGAGGAGAGGCTCAAAGTAGGTGTAAACTCTGAACTATCACCAAAACTTCTCATTCCTAGTTCTTAGAAATCATTGGTCGTGTTCCAGCTTTTCAAATAAGCTTCTTGTCTTCTTTGAGTAGCACGGCGTACTTAACACTGGAAGAGTGCTTCATTTGTGATGCCAGTTTCACACTGTCTTTTGTACTCAGGCTGAGAGGAAACGGGGGTCTCGCTGGGTGCCAGACAGTAATGAAGTATCTTTATTCATCAGACACATGTGTGGAAGACAGCACTTAATCACGCTAATCCACTGGCCAGTGGCTGGAGCAGGATGTGCTGCATGCTTATTCATGCACAACCTGCAACAATACACGTGATAGACTGGCTCAGTCTCAGCTCAACTTTTTGTAAAAAAATACAATAAAAGCATGATTTAAACTGCTCTGTCGGGGGCAGATTCAGACTCATTAATCTCCTTTCAGTTATAACTTCCACAAAAGTGAAACCTTTGAAACAAAGTTCATCCACAAACCTCTAAATGCTGCAAAGATCAATATGATTATTCAAGATTTTAACACCAGACTTTACGAGATTAATAACTTTTTTGATTTCCACATAAGACTTAAGTTGTATTCCTGTACCCAGTTGGTCATTTGCTGATGAGGGCGCGAGGTGCAGCGCAAACACAAATGGGCCCCGCAGGTGTCGAATCAAAGCACCTAAAATGCTAAACAGCAGCTGGACTCAACTGGGTCAATATTTGTGACCAGCTGTGAGCTGATTGCCGTCTCTCTGTGTTGCTAATTTTCCACAGGAAATAGACGTGGGCAGATGTTTGGGAGGCTGCACTACAGGAAACCGATGCCTTCTCAGGTAAGCATGAACACAGCTGCTACACACACCCACACACACACCTCGCAACTGCCCGTGAGCTCTGACACGTTCGGCACTCAGCATGCGTTTAAATCCTACACCAAATGTCCCTCTGTTACCTTCTGCTTTATTTTGAGAATGTGGCAGACTTCTAACAGTGTCATGTCAGTTTATCTAATATGTATAAGAAAAAATATGTATAATATTTTTACTGAGTATTTTAAGTGTTTCAAAATATAAAATACAAAAAACATATACCTCAGGCTGAATTATAATGTATAAAGTAGTATTTAGGGTTTAGAAATACAGAAAAATTATTTGCATTATGCTACAAACATAGTTTTCCCCTTCTGGGTGCCACTAAAGGAGAACCAGGCCCATTTTCCAAATTCATCTACGGTATTCCTGAGATGACCCAAAAATAAAAGTAAAAATGAACCACTTTCTCTCAAACACAAAAACTGGAGCACTAAAACTCAAATTTGTCATAGCGTATAACGTCTGGGGCTGCTCCATAGATAATAAATTGTGAAAGCTGATTTAGACGTATGGGAAGTGTATGGGAACATTTTCTGCTTTAGAACTGAGAACACTACAATAAAATAAAGCTAATTTGAAGAAAACAAAAATTCTGTGGGCCCACAAAATCAGGCTCACATTCATTGTGTATGAAGCAGCTTCAGACTAAATACTTCTCTGGTTTCTGGCTTTGATAGACAGTAGCTCATGTTCACTTTCCCACATCATGGAAACAATATACAGAAATTCTATATTTAGGTGGTGTTCCCCTTTAAGTCACTCTAAGGTTGTTAGAATGATATTTTTCATTTCTGACAGTATCACAGAAATATTTTGTTATCAACCCTCAGCACCTCATTGAAGCTAAAGGGTGTTTACATTAAGTGAAAAACTCAGAGACCCCAGACATGGTTTTTAAAATGCAACACCACTTTATCAAATCCGAATATTCTACATGTATGGTGCTTTCTTGTTAAACACAATTTCCCTGAATCCAACCTGAAGTATTCAGTAGCCTATATTAGCAAACTTTAAACTTGTTCCCAGTACAGTTTTCAGATGCACAGTATGAGTTTGGCATCACTTTCCCAACAGCAGATCAGTAATGCATGTCTTGAATTGAAATGAAACATGAAATTAATTTTGTGTGCTGAACTGTTGCAAGACATTTAGCAGAAGTGGACAATTAAAAGGTCCGAAATGTCCCTGGACAGTCACGAGAGAAGCACATACTTAAGTTGATAGTTTCACTTGACAAATCAACAGATCATTTAGGTATTCAGCTGATATTTATCTGTGAAAGAAGCAGAACGTTTTTCCTACTTTACTTCAGTTAAACACTTGATGACATCACAATTTTGAGTCTTAACACTCAGATTTTTGGATCTGCTACTCTTTTTAGGTTATGGGACTAACATGTATGCATTTTAAAAATGGGTGTAGTTCCCTTTTAAGAGGTTATTTGATAAAGTGCACAAAGTCATTTTAATTTTCTTTTGCAGGAGTCCATCTGATCCAGCAATCTGCCACTTATGGGCTGAAAGACAGTCCAGCTCTTGTGTCTCTCAGGGCTACGAGAGCCACAGTTTCCTAAACCAGCATGGACAGATACGCACCGTCCTCTCCATCACTTCCTGCCATTGCCAAAACTGAACACAGCGCCCCCTATAAGAAAAAAACCTCCAATCTCATCTCAGAAGTTGAAACATTTTTATTCACAGCCCACTGATGACTACAGCAAACACTATAACCTTTGCTCCCTTAAAGTATTATTGTATTATATGTAATATATGTAAAAATGATAATTTTGTAAATAAATTTAATGCAACAAGTAGTGAGGACTTTTCATTGGACAACTGCACAGCAAAGTTTTATCAAACTGCAAATAAAACAGGAATAATCCCACTATTGAGAAAGCAACCTTTAAATGGCACTAAAGACATTCTACCACAGATCAAACAGAGCATGTAGTGTGTGTTTTAAATTATTATATAAATGTAATTAGTATGTTAAGCAAGTAAGTTTTGAGTTTAGAAAACATGAAACATGTTAATGAAAGAGAAACAAGAGGAAGTATTGTCAGGCCTCACAGATGGAAAACAAGTTATGAATCAATTAAATCTGAAAAATAAAATAAAATAAAATAAAATAAAATAAAATAAATACATTTGTATTAGGGTCTGAAGTTTCAAAAAGCCAAAATGAGGCTTTGAAGAAGCACTGCAAAGGAGCACATTGAAAAGCCAACCAATGTCGTAATTGTCCCTTTGAAAAAACACACGTGCAGGTCGTTAATAGCTCCTTATTTTGATATGAACGTGTGAAACAACTCTTTGGTTGTTTTCTTTTCCTTCATCCTAAACGAAGACGTTTTATGGCTTGCTTACAAGGTGTCATGTAGAAAACAACTTTGATCTCTTAAATGTTTATTACAATGGGGGAAACACTTTTTTCAGCGTCAAACTGTCTGTTTCGCTCGTGCGTAATTTGTGCGTAAAGATCAAAGTAGCCAAATGGCACAGTGAGTCATTTCTGAGGGAAGGACTTGAGCTGGCTTTGGGAAATAAATGAAAAGTAATTAAGTTTGAAGAATGACTTAGATTTTTGTGTGTGTGTGTGTGTGTGTGTGTGTGTGTGTGTGTGTGTGTGTGTGGAGGGGGGGTCTTTTTCTTGTCACAGTTTTTTTTTTTTAAATAATTTCATAATTTATATGTAAGCTCTGTTTAAAGTTTTGGTCCATAGGAAACCCAAAATTTCCAGTATTTAAGCCATTATCAGTATAACGTGTTGTAACTGCATTTTGTTATTTAATTCACACTGGAAGTCATAATCAAAAAGATTTATGTGAAGCTGCCGTGAATTCAACACAAAAACAGTCACAGCAATGAGTGAGTCCAGTTGGAGTTCTTTTACAAAACAAAACTGCAAATTTGCTGATTATCCAGCTGGAACTGGATAAGCAGTTATGTAAATCCCGCGACGTGTAGCCACCGACACCCGTCTCTTTATCCAAGTAATTGGTTTCCACCTAAGACACTGTGCCCATTATTCTAAATTAATGGATTCATTTAGGCGCAGCTGACCCCCCGCGGTGCGTGCACTTCCTCAAATCATCAGCTCCAAGTTCTGTCCACATTCCTCCACAATAACATGAATCACTGGAGAAAAAAATATATCCCACAACAACAAAGTCACTGGTCAATAAGTGCAGAGCTTTTTCAAAGGCTGGAATTAGTTTATTTGAGCCTTTATTGCCAGACGTGGGGGCAATAGGCTTGAATAAAATCTACAATCGGGTTCACACCTTGTTAACGCCGCCATTAGTCCCCCTTTATACTCGCTGATAGGTGATTTACATTTGCGACCAAATAGCATCTTTACTGCTGTTTGCCGAGGCTTTGGGGGCACTGAGGAGCATTTGATATAAAAAGACGAGACTCCAGGAGTCTGCAGTCACTCCAGCTCCAAGTTACTGACCGGTTGTTTGGTTCGAGGACGCAAAGGAATCTACTCAGAGATGCTGCTGTTTGTGATCAGCTTGGCCGCTTTAGTTTGCGCCGCATCTGCCCGGCCTTCACTCAGCTACCTGGAGAATCATTTCATCGCCGATAATGAGTCAGAGGAAGTACGCTCAGCTGCCATCAAGAGACTTTTGGAAGTTTTTGGGATGGAGGACCCCCCTGTTATCCATGCGCACAAGCAGCCACCTCAGTACATGCTCGATCTGTACAACACGGTTGCAGACGTGGACGGTGTGACCAGGGATCCCTATCTCCTGGAGGGGAATACTGTGCGCAGTTTCTTTGACAAATGTAAGATTTGATTCGTGCACGTTTGCAACAGTTAAGTGTAGTCAGGTTTGTTTGTTCTGGTCTCTAATGATGTATTTTTCTCTGTGCAGTGCACAGCGAACAGGTGGAGTACAGGTTCAACCTCTCCACGGTTGCCAGAACTGAGAAGATTCTCACTGCAGAGCTTCATCTTTTCAAGCTGCGACCTCAAGCAACGCTGACATTCAACAGACACCACTTCTGCCAGGTATGCACCACCAGATCAATTATGGTAACTTAACATTTTACGGAAATACACCTAAATATGGCTCTTCCGTCCATGCAAAAGGCACCACCTCTCTATACACTGTGACAAATGGCTGTAAAAAAATATGACCAAATTCTAATGAAAATCTCAATGCCTTTTGGAGGCCATATTACACTGTAAACCTCTACTGTAAAATATAAATTTAACAGTAATTAATTCACAGTATTAACACTGTAAAATAATGGTAGGATTCTTTTTGTGTCCTTTTGGTTGCTTTGTGTCTCCTTGCTGTTCCCTTGTATGTATTTGAGGTTATTGTCCATTTTGGTTAAAATATGTCTCTTTGTAGTCATTTTGTGTCCTGTTGCAGTTCCTTTGCATCTGTTTTTGGTCATTCTGAGTCTTTTCCTGGTTGTTGCCTGTTTGAAATTGGTGACATTTTGCAGGTGATGGCCAGAGTGCCATGACACTTTGGGCCCTGAGCCTGTGCAGAGTCGCCTGTTTTTTAATCCATCCATGCTCTCTTGGACAGATCTGTAATCCTCCATCTCTTCTGTCTCCTTCAGGTTAGTGTTTATCAGCTCCTCGACACCAGCAAAAACAACAACACGGAGGAGAAAAGGCTGCTATCTTCTCGACTCATCCCAGTCCACTCCACTGGGTGGGAAGTGTTCACCATCACACAAGCAGTGAGTATCCACTTCTCCTCAAGGCCTGCATTAACTTCCATAGGTGCATTCCTGATCACACACGCTTGGATTCAGTGTTTTAAGTGACTAACGTGAACTTCTTCTTGAAGGTTCGCTCCTGGATGATAGATGAAGGCAGTAACTTGGGGCTCCACGTGGTGGTTCGGACCCTGGGAGGAAGCCAGATGGATCTGAAGCTGATCCGATTTGCTTCAGGACGCAACCACCACCAGAGCAAACAGCCCATGTTGGTCCTCTTTACAGACGATGGCCGCCGCTCTACCACTCTCGAAAGCATAGGTAAGATTTAGGTTAGCCCTTTAAAACTTCGACATCAGTTTTCTTGTGCTGCATTCAGCACCCTTTGAAACTTGAGTAAATCGGTTTGATTTCTTTCAAAAATGTTAAAACCAACTTGGCAAGAAATTACCTGAAAATTAGTTTCAATTTAAAAAAGGTGGTGGGGGGGGGGTTATTTGAAAAAAAAAATGGGGGGGGAATTACATAATAAAAGTTATGATACTGGATTTTTTTTTTTTTTTTAAATGCCTTTTAGGACGCTTTTTGAGTTTTCTTGTAAGTTTTTGTCTACTTCTTGATGAGCAGGGGTGTAGGTAAGAATTATGGGGGCCCAGGGCCCCCAAGCCCCCCATCCTTTTCTCATGCGTGTTTATCTATTATAAGAATTTCTATTCCAACTTTATTAACATTTTTACATTTTGTAAACATATTATTTTACCAATCAGTTATCAGACAAATTTCTGAAGAAAAATCTGACGTCCAATGCTAATTGGCTACCAAAAGCCAAACTTTCAGCAGTTGGCTGCTGACAACCAAACGCTTTTCAGAATAAGAGCAATGTCGGAAAACAAAGTACATAAACTATTCTGAAAAATTAACTTGAGATGTCCTGCTGTACCCCATTCCAGAGGAATATAAAATACCGTTGGTTTGTTGGTTTTTTTCTAACAAAACACTTTCCTTCACTAGACCCAAACGATACCACAGCCACTTCCAGCCTGCCCCAGGCCCCCATGTCAGGCCCGCCCTCCCGGATCGCCCGCTCCCTGGACTACAGCGAGGAGGAAGGTGTGTCCTCACCCTGCCAGCGCCAGCCTCTCTACGTCGACTTCGAGGAAATCGGCTGGTCAGGCTGGATTGTGTCGCCCCGGGGTTATAACGCATACCACTGCAAAGGCTCCTGCCCCTTCCCTCTGGGTCAGAACATGAGGCCGACCAACCACGCCACCGTCCAGTCCATCATCAACGCCCTGAAGCTCATCAAAGGCATTGAGACGCCATGCTGCGTGCCCGACAAGCTCTTCTCCATCAACTTGCTCTACTTTGACGATGACGAGAACGTGGTGCTAAAACAGTATAATGACATGGTGGCAGGAAGCTGCGGCTGCCACTGACATCAACTAGTCGCCATTGTCGGGCTGCATAGATATTCATAAAAATACTGTAAATATGGGTTTTGGTGCAGAGACAGCCAGCTGCCCTTTAAAAATCAATTGTAAGTAATGAGTAATGTGCAGAGTCCCATATGTGTATTATATGTAAATATCCATAAATTATAATATATGGCAGTGATGGAAGTGATATCCTGTAAAAGATGTGAATGTGTATATTTTATGTTTTCAGGTGTAAATTGTTAGTCAGAATAAATGTTATAAAAAAAACAGTTCTATGAGTTTATTGCTAAAATATACTTCACGCAAAAATGTGACATTATATCAAGGTCTAAACAGAAGTGTAAATGATTATGACAGAAAAGCAAAATATTAAGCTCTCACAATGGTCAACATCTGGGTCAAAGGACAAAAAATCGTGACACTTTTGCCCAATCCCTGCAATATTTACAAAAATAAATAAATGAGCAAATAAATAAATGGTCAAAGTGGAAGAATGCTTGCAGTCTTCTAAAATGACCAAAGATTTATACCAACAATAATTAGATTCAGAAGCAATATCATCAGCTGATTTCAAACTAAATCAATCCTCAGTCATAGCATAAAGCTCCCTGCAGTAACATTGCTTAAAAATGAGAGATTTTGTATTTTAGGAAGAAAAACTACTTCACGTCGACATGGGTATACACAGGGTGTGTACAGGCAGTGTAAAAAGGGCCTAATGATGGAGTATAGTGAGACATTACACCAATATTTCCTTTACATTAGGTCAGATCATACAGAGTTGTCAGGATTATTGTTAATTTAACATTGTTGTTATTTTCTTAAAATGGCCAGATTAATCTGCACACAGAACATACCTGAAGTACTTTGAAAATTTTCCTGAAATTGGTGTTTTCTGACTCTGATGAGGAAGGCAGCGATGTCATTGTAAGTACAGTAACAGGTGTATGTCAAGAAAAGTTTTAATGCAATTAAAGCGTCTCTTTTCAATACTACAGACTCTACTGTCTATACTGTATATTGCCTAAACTAAGATGGAAATTGAAGAAGTATTCTAAGGAAGTAATGTGTCCTTGTATATTAACAGTAATATTTGATATGTTGGCACCGGTGCCATCATGTATTTTCCTAAACATTAATTTAGCTTCAATCAAAGTGCAAGGCTTCACTCTGGTATTATTTCTCAGTTAGAAGGTTTCACTTTGTTTTCCTCCACTAAGCATTCTTCTGCAGGACCGGAGCTCTGCAGCTCATGTCTGGAGAGATGCTGCACTATACCCACACCGATACAGTCACCCAGCACATTGGTGGTCGTCCTCAAACGATCTCTATCAACAAACAAACAGGAAGTTCTGAGGTCAGGAACTAGTTAATGTGACTTGAACACAACCACAAACAAGTATAGACAGTCTAATGTTTTTCAGGATGTGTAACTTTGTATTTTCCTCTTCACAACAAATATAAGCAGTCCACCAAGAAATAACAAATGCGTATGGAGTATGTAGCACAACCGTGGCAGTACATTTCAAAACGCTCATTATTTAGATCAATTTGCCATCGTCACACAAACATGACAAACCGCTCCTCAAACTCTGTCAATGAACAAACGAGCACAAACTTACAGCATCCAGTCAACAGTGACGATAAATGAAATGCCTTCAACGGGCAGTCCAACTGATGTCAACACTATCGCCATGGCTACCATGCCGCCCTGCGGGATACCTGTGGCCCCGATAGCAGTAACTGTGGCAGTGATACTGGAATTAAATGATATTGAAAGATGAAAAAGGATCAGTGATTAACTCTGCATACACAGGAAATAATATCCCAGAGACTGAACTATGAAAGATTAAAATATGCAAGCGTTGTATTAAAGTACTTTAAATGTTTTCACACCTGTGACGATGTGTTAAATTAAAGCACATATTTTTGTCTATTATCTCTGTATATTGTACATATTCTCTAGACTCTGTAAACTTTTGCACATTCCCTGGTAAAAAAAACGGTATTGCTCTGTTAAAACAGAAATATTGTAAATATTTGTTTTTATATTTTTTTCATATCTAATCATTTTTTTGTTTGAGTCTATTTTTAAGTTTGTTAATTCATTTTAAAAGGTGCATAGTACCTGAAACAGGCCAACATTAGTGCGTACATGAGGGATATCTAAGATATCTATGACAGACGTCTTTGAAGTAGTTTGGACAAATTCCTATTTTGTATTAGAAAACCTACTGAATCTGTTTCTGATTTTAAAAAAAGTGACAGAACATGTTTCCAGTGTGCATTTAATCTTACCTGATGATGATGATTTGACCCACATCCAGCTCCATATTATGGACTTGTGCGATGAATATGGCAGCGACTGCTTCATAAAGCGCTGTGCCGTCCATGGTCATTGTGGACCCTATAGGCAGTATGAAGTGTGTCACCCGTTTGTCCATGTTGAGATTCTGCTCAAGGCAGCGGTATGTGACAGGTAGAGTCACAGAACTGGAAAAAACAAAAAATACAGTCAATTTTCAGTTGTAATCAAAGCCAAAGTCAAAATTCAGTAGTTTGTTTTATAAGTGTTACATTCTGTATTTGGAGGGTTTACACCAAAATCAAATATGCATGTTTTATCTCTTACCTGTAGTGTTATTTATCAATCTATTTATCAATTCTGCCTTCTTTCCAATATAATGGAACTAGATGGCACTCTGCTTTTAAAGCTCAAAGCACCAAAAAAAAACCCAGTCACTCAAAATAATCCACAGACCTTTTTTGTACACATGCCAACCGTATCACTGCGCTGAAGGAAGAGTGCATCTATTCAAGGACGAGAGGCTCGTGCTTGTGACTGCACGAGATGCAAACATTGATAGCACACCTGGCATCACTAGCTCATTTATGTTGTGTAGATAGCAGTTAGGCCAGCCAAATCTATTTATTTTGGCAATTAGATAATTCAAAGTGCTTTACATTAAAAAATCCCAAAAAAGAGACAAAGTGCAAAAGAAACAAATCATAATAGGACATTTAAATACAACTAAAAATGCATTAAAAAACTGTAGAATACAAAAGAGAAACATGACTAAGATACAAGAATAAGAGTTACAGTGCATTGCAAGAAATTGATACTTTGATTTGATAAAAAGCAGCAGCAAACGTTTTCAGCCTCTATTGAAAGACCAGCAGTTTCTTTGATGCACGCTTCGTCTGCGCGGTAACAGATGACTGGCGTAGTTCAGTAGCAGAAAAATAGTTCCTGAATGAAACTGCTCACAACAAGGTCTGTGGATTATCTTGAGTACCAGGTCATGATCTCTGGAAAGAGACATTCCTGTTGAGTTTTCTAATGTATTTTTTTGGCGCTTTGAGCTCCATGAGCCGAGAGCTTTCTAGTTCCATTATATTGAAGAAAAGGCAGACATCCGACTTATATCTCCAACACTCTGCAACTCACACCAAAACCATCTAAATTGATAAATAGCACCACAGGTAAGAGGGAAAGTATTGTTTCTTTGATTTGGGGTTGAACTGTCCCTTTAAATGTATGTACTGCATTCTGTTAAAAACAGTGGAGACTGGCGATCCAGCTCACCTTGATGAAGTCCCAAAGGCAGTGGTGAGAGCCTGGAAGAGACCAAACATAAAACTGAAGGGATTCTTACGAGTGACCACGAAATAGATGAGGGGAAGGGTGAGGAGGCTGTGGATCATCAGGCCAAAGGTCACGGTGAGAGCATATTTGGCCAGCTGGAGACCAATAACTTTAATGCTTTTCAGCCTCAAAATCTGTCCTCCAACCAAGAAGAGGATTCCCACGGGGGAATACCTGTGTGAGAAAGATGAAACACAGCAAAGGTGCAATTAAGGGTCGACTTCAGACTTTAAAAAATATGTTCACATCTTGTGACAGCAGCTTCTCGTTCTCACCAGATGACGATGCTGATCAGATGCATGGTGGCTTTATTCAGGCAATCAAACAGGTCCGTCAGAGGTTTTCCCTCATTCTCCATACTGCCCAGGGTGAGGCCAAAGGCGATACAGAAAAGCAGTAAACCCAAAATATTCACCCCGTCTGTGGTTGCTGTCATCGGCACTGTGTCGTCTGTTGGGTTACCGGTAACACCATTACAAGTCATGATAATAACCATTCATATTAAACAAAGTAAACAGAAAGAAATGGTCACAATTGCCAAGAAGCAAAAATTGTATCACTGTACTCACTTTTTTGAGTCAGATTGATGACATTGTGACTTGGGATTTTGGAATAAACTGTTTTATACTGGAGAAAAGAAGATCAGCATTGAAAAGTATCATTAAAAAAAACAATAAAGAAAAAAGAAATCTCTGCAGCTCTCACCTTTATGAAACAAGCAGTCACCAGATTTGACGGAAACATGTTTCTGCAAAGCAAAGAAACAGATGTCGGCTTACGCTGAATGATACATCTGACAGAGTGGATTGATCCTTTTTGATGCTCACCTGATCAGATCCAGAAAGGCATCCATAGTCTGCACTACTTCAACTTTACCACCAGAGGACGCTGAGGTGTTCCCGGTTGATTTCCCCGGCTGGATAAGAACAACCAGTATGATTCCAGTGAACACAGCCATGACTGTCGTTATTATGTAATAGCAGAGAGCCCAGAGCCCCATTTTCCCATTAGCCTTCTTGTCCAAAGATGACATGTCTGACCGGAAAAAGACAGAAGAAAGAAAAAGACAGAAAAAGAAAGAAAGACAGTGAAACATATGAATGTTACTCCAAGTTTTAAGTGAATGGTTGAAATACAGTATTTGTTATACTTGTTATCTCTGCAATATGCACTATATGTAGGTTTTATGAACAGAGGTTTGTAAATTTACTAAAAACCTTTTCACAAGAGATGCAGGACAAACTGCAACAGCCACCCAGCAGCATGTGAGGGGCCATTTGACCGTAACATCCGGGGATCTCACCTGAAACCAGACTGGAGGTGATGAGAGGAAGCACCAGCATCTGTAGCATCTGTAACAACAGCTCTCCAGGAAAGGTGAAGTATTTTATATCTCTGGCTGTCATGTTAGTGGACTGCAGAGTAAAGCCCAGGCCAATCCCTTTAGAAAAATACAAAGGTCAACATGTCAGTTTGTCAAATAACAGAAAATACCAACTGTAGTATAATCAATACATAAAGCAATGCTGGGAAAAAACAGCAATATACATTTTTTAAAAATTAACAGAAACAGGTGTAATCTTCATTAACAAAAAGTTTCATCAGGGAATACACATACACATAATATGATGTCAATGCCACTACAGAAGAGACTTGATGATCACTAAAATTAGATGGGATATATCGTTATCGCCCACCAGTTGTTAAATATCGGCTTATCGGATATCAGCAACAAAATCAAATATCATGCATCCCTAATTTCATCCCAGATTTACACCCTCAAATTAAGTTTAAATTTGACGGACAATATTAACTCATAGAGAGACTTACCTGTGACAATAGCAGCGACAGTGAGAAGAACAAAAGCATTTCTCTTGAGAAAACCTTTAATATTGCACTTTTTCTCAGGTGAGGAATCCAAACTAGAAGGCTCAAAAGTCCCCTGGTGTGACTGGGCGTCGTGGACATCCGTAATGTCCACTGTGCTAGGCTTGGACGGACACATATTCTGCTCAAAGACAGACTGCAAAAAAAAAGACAAGGAGGACATTTAATACAGCATTAAAAATATGCCTCTTTATAATAGCTTTCCAATGTAGTATACACAATTAACACGAGGAGGAAAATGACAGAATTTATGGTATTTTGTTGAAGAAGATACAACAGTGCATGCAACATGAAACATAAAAAGTAAAAACATAAAGGCAAGTCTACGAAAATCAGTTTTAAGAAGTACTTAAAAGCAGTCTTCATTCTGGTGGTACTGATGAAAAAAATATAATTCAAACCTGACAAACAGCTGGAGAGTTCCTGATAGTTCCCTCTTAACACTTGAACTGGTTTGGTGCAAGTTCAAAATTCTTTGTTTTTATTAATGTACGATTCCTCCCCTGATTCCCTTGGGCCATCAGTTTAATCCTTTCACATGTTTGAGCACATGAAACACTAAATATTGGGTGGAACCCTTTTTAATTTTATTACTCACATTGCTTAAGCCAGCACTTGTAAATAGCACTAATGGTCGGCTTGTCTGTGTGGTTCCACATCTGGCAAAGCGACAACATTTCAGGGCATGTAGCATCCTTCTAAGAAGTCATAAACCCTCCAGGTGGTGAGATGATTCATGGCAGGTGCAGGCTGCTGGAGGATACACTCACCAAACAGCAGCAAAGCACACATCCGCTTAAGACTGAATATGTTAAAGCATAAAAGCCTTTGAAGGTACTATCAAATGAATGGGATGTGATGGGTGTGGGCAGTGGTTGCCTACGAGTTTTGATTACCTTTTCATCAGGGGTTGTTTCAAGTTACATTTAAGTCTTTTTAAAGATCTTTTGACAGGACATGGGCTCATGTAAACATTTAAGGGGAACACAAATGAAAAGCAGGGTTTTGGGCTCCTCCGCCAGAAAACACTCCTGCATTCTGGTAAACGAACAAACGGCGTATCATACTGCCGCAAAAGGTGGCTTTTGGCGTTGGTATCTTATCTTATGCCAAAATGACTGAATAAGCGGCGGTATTTGACAACTTCAGTATGAGAACGGGCTGGAATGACAGCTAGATACTGTTCGTAAGGACAAGGCCTCGATGGCCGTCTTTGCCTGGGGGCCCTCCAGAGTCCAGGATCACCACCTGCCAATGTTGGCACTGGACATAAATCGTACTTAAATCATCCAATGTGGATGTAATTCCTAGGGATGCAAGGCTGAATATTTCAAGGGAAAAAGCTATATAAAAAAAAGCCCCCTCCCCAGGCTAGGATTCACTGACAGAGCTTCCTGATGAAACTACTCAATGTGGGATTTTCTAGTTAACACAAATTAGCAAAACCTGTCTTTGTGTGTCATTATTCCACTTAATGCCTTCCTTTTTGTTCATGCTATATACAAAAGAGTGCAGTGAAGGTGGATCATGCATTAGTCATGAAGCACTAATGCTATTCTGCCTATAGTTATGCTTGCCACTTATAATTCTTGTGGTAAATGAATACATAAAGTTTGGTTTTAGTTTAGATATGAAATACCTGACCTAAAAACAAAAGTAAAAATGTACTAGTATTGCAATAAATAAACAATAATGGTGTTTTCAGCTGAAACAAAACTTGTCTCCCCTCAAAAAGTCTATTTGCCCACTACAAAACCCTGTCTCTAAAGAGTGTAACCTGAGCGGTGACCGAGGCGTTGGCCATAGAGTGGCACTAAAGGGGGTTGATACCACTTGGCATGATGCTGGACGACAGCCCTTATTCATTGTCAGAGGGGCTGCTATTCACAATGGAGAAAACGATGAAATGCTGCCATTATAATGGGGACCAAAGGGCCCTGTGGCAGCCCGACACCTGATCTCCTCTCTGGCTCTGGCTTTCTTTTGTCCCAGCATTTCATATCTGACATATCCACACACCCTAAAAAAGCACTTGATGCTGGAGCAGCGATGGACCTGAGGCTTGGCGTTTGCGCGCTCAGACATGGGGAATAAACAGACCATTTTTACGGCGCAGCAGCTAGATGCCTATCAGGTTGGTGTCGGTCCTGTTTCTCTTTCTGACTGAGACGATCTGCCTCACTCACTCTAAATGCTGCTTCTCTTATCAACACCAGCTCCCGGCACCTGTAAACAAGGTTAATGCACCTGTCAGACTTCATGTCACAACCTCCAGCTTTGCTGTTCAGGAAAGTTTGTCTTTGAATATTTTACAGTCAACAGTTTAGAGGAAATTCATGTGACAGGAGGTAAGGGTTGTTTGAGTCTTTAAGGTTTTTTTTTTGCATATATAAACAGTGGAAGTTAACTTAGGACACTTACTCCACCTAGTTATCTGACTGTAGTAAATGACTTAAGTATCATAAGTATTTTGAGGCACTTGTACTTTACGTGATCTGTTTCAATTTGATGCTATTTTAAACTTTACTACAATATACTTAAGATGGACTTTTTTAATCTTTTACAAAAATCTTTAAAACTCTAGTTATTAGAACTACTTTTCAGATTAATATTATACACAAAAATCAAATTACTATCTTGGAATATAAGATGCATTGTCATACAGAACCCAAAAAGTATGTAAAGTAGTTAACTAAATGCTTATATGTTGATGCATTAATAACAATAATGTAACAACATAAAACTGACATGGGCCATTCTGCAAAATGCATACTATTACTTTTTATATTTACATTTTCAGTTCATTTTCGTGCCAATACATCAGTGTCTTCCCCATGGAGGACAATATTTCTGTCTTAAAACGCGGTGGCACGTTCATTTTTAAGTCCATTCTCATTCCCAGCTCATCAAATATCGACTCTTGGTAGATTATTTTGGCATCAGAAATCAACTCAAAAAGGTTGGTGTGATACACTAATGGACAGCGTTTGAAATGCCGCCGGTAACAATGCAATATAGAGAGCTGTAAAGTCCCTTAAAGGTGAGGTGAATTGGTCCAACAAACCCTGGACTTTAACCTGGGAGCCCGTTGTCTGCTTCCCGTACAATTGTTGAGCCAAACCATAAAAGCTGCGTATTTGTCTTTTTAAGGAAAGGGATCTCGAGCCGATTTGACGAACAATGAATCGCCTGACATGAATACATAAAATATTTTTAAAAATGGATTGTTGAGAAACTCAAAATATTAACTGATGTATTAGTCTTTGCACACTATAAGTAGCCTAAATACTCGGGGTGGCATACAAAAACCAGCGCCCCTATCTGGACACCCCTATGAAAATATTTTGGGGGCGCCACTGCAATACCTAAGTACTTTTACTTAAGAAAAAAAATGTAAGTGTACTATTTTTACTTGTATTGACATGTTTTATACTGTGATACTACTACTTTTACTTCAGTAAATATCTAAATACTTCTTCAACTACTGCATAAAGCAAGTTATTAAGCACCAGACTGTATAAGAAAAAATACATCTTACTTCTCTGTGCAATAATTTCACTTTGATCTGATTGCTTTTGCAGGACTGCACATATTTTACAAGAAAAGAAATTCTCAGGTAAGCAAATATCAAAAAGGCACAAAAACTTATTTTATCTGAGTCATTGTTGGTGTGGCACACAGGACACCGCTGAATTATGTTTTGTTCTGCACAATACTGTAACTCTAAACTACTGAATCAGGAGGTCCGTCCCACTGTGAGGCTGGCTACCATTCACATCACATGGTTTATAAAATCATGCTTTCAGAGTTTCTACTGCACTACACACGAGAGAGAAATATAGACTTTAGATGATGGAGTTTTCATTTTTCTTAACCACCAGTTGCGCCTCTAAAATACACAACATAATATGGAAGATACCTTGTAATTTAATATTGAAAGTAAATTTTTTAAACCTTCCCTAGACTGTTCGACCGCTACCGGGATTTGGCACCGCAGCTCGTTCCCCTTGACTACACCAGCCAGCCAGATGTGAAGTTACCATATGAGCTGATTGGCAGCATGCCAGAGCTGAAGGTAGACCCGCCGGCCCACGCACACCCTGCAGACCCGCGCTCTCCCCGACTGTGTCCTCAATCCATAATTAATAGCCAACTAATCGACAGAATTCTTTGAAACGTTATATGTTACCCGACTCCTTTAAACTTGAAGAAAGCTGGTGAGTCCCTCAGGACACGCTTGTTGGAAATGGATCAATTATATGCCTCTTTACACAATGACAGCGAGGTAAACAGGTGTGTTAACACGCCGGTCACTGACTGTCCGGAGAAAGGGAGAGCTGGATTATACTTTCCCTCGGAAATTTTGGAGCTTACTTGAATTATTATGAGAAAAAATAATCAGCTCACTTGCTAAATGAAGATATACACAAGTATCTTTCTATATTTGAATATGTGTGGGTATGTATGTGTTTTTATCTGTCCTAATGCTTCATGTGCCGGTGAATGTGTCTACATATGTATGCATGTTTATGCTTGTATTCAGTACATTTTTGTACCAAGTTAACTATTAAGTGGTTCAAACTGTGATAACAAGCCCCCTTTGGTTTCACACAATGTATGATTAACTTTTATTTTATTCATTTATATTTAATTTTTATATTATTATCACTGTTATGTTTTACGTTGTTGTTCATTATTATTTTGTTGTACTTTTTTTAGCTTCTTTGGGTGAGTGCTTGAATGCTTTTGTGTGTATTTACTGAAAAAAAACATAAATTAATTATTTTTTTTTAAAGATATAAAAAAAACATATAAACCAAGTAAAAACACACAATTATGCATTAGAGTAAATATATCAAATCCAATAAGCACTAGTTCATAGTTCTGTCTGATTAACTGCTCTGAGTTTGTTTTATCTGATTAATCTAATTTGAATGTTTCTGAGTTATCCTGGTGTCCCCTCTGACCAGGACAACCCATTTCGTCAGAGGATCGCTGAGGTTTTCTCTGAAGACGGAGAGGGAAACATGACACTGGACGACTTCTTGGACATGTTTTCAGTGCTGAGTGAGATGGCTCCGCGTGACCTCAAGGCCTACTACGCCTTCAAAATTTATGGTAAAAGATCAGAGGAAGAGGTGCAACTTTAAAAAAACAACATTATTTCAAGGAGGTCCAGTCTGTATTTTGTTTTGTTGAGAAGCTTCACTCCTGTTATTTTTGTTTTCCTTAGCTACAGAACATACATATATACACCGTATGAATTTTGTATGTTATGTATGTTTTGTTTTTTTCCTGTTAGAGTGACTTATTTTGACCAATGAAAGACATTTACACTAAACAAAAAACATGCACAAATTGGTGCATAAAATTTACCAGAATGCAGGACATTAAGTGTTTGATGCTCAAAATATTTTGGCTGATAATGTGTCCCCCCCGATTTTTAAACAATACCTACGCCCTTTACATGCAACTATGCAAAAATAGCACCCTGATACAAAAACTGGCCTCACCTTCCTACAAGTGAATCATCGATTCCTTCCTTGTATTAACTTTAACTATGAAGTGAGTTGAACAACAGCAGGTGAAACATGGAAATCTTTTTAATTTTAATATAGTTGAAGCATTTGAAAAGGGGGGGCATGTTGCAGGGTCTTAGAGCTGAAAGCATGACGGACGGTGCGTGGAATGTTATAAATGATTAACCAGCCCATTATGGAGGTGAAGCGCTCGTCAAAACCCAGTTTGTGCTCAGCAGTAGAGTCCCCCCTAATTAACGCACGCTGACAGATGAGGATCTTGCATACACATGACCCTGGTCATGGGTCAAGGAAACATTCATTATTGAGGCCGACAGAAGGGAAAAACCTTGGAAAGTTACATACTGTAAAATCATAGTGTGTTATGACGAGTGAGACTGGTGAGGTTAAATGGGCTCACACACCTCAAATAACCTCTCTAATGAATGACTGGGTGTGTTGAGTGAATATGTTAAGCTTTACAAACATGTTTAACAAACTGCGGTTTCCACATTAGTAAAATGATGGTGACAAGATGACAAATTTGAATACATTGAATACTGTCACAAACTCAGCTGCCATAAAACCATAACTTTATCCCGCTGCAGAATGAGCTCATGATATATGAAGGATATTTCTACGGCTGCTAAGAATTATCTTCATTATTTAATTCAAATCTGTTACATTTTTGGGCCTGGCACTGCAGACCAAAACCCAAACTTCAATATTGTAAAATACAGAAAAAAAACAGCAAACTCTCATATTTTAAAAAGCCATAAGATGTGAGTTAGATATATTTTACTTGAAAGATTACTTTCATGGAAAAATGTCCAGAAAACTATATTTTATTCAATTATATATTTTAAAATTATGTCACAGAAAAAAAAATTCTTTTCTGTAGTAAATTTTCTAATAACTTTTTTACTAATTTCTTGGGTCATGTCTCATTGCCTTCTCCCCATGTTAAGGGTTAACTTATTACTTGAACAGTTGCTCAACTTATCTCTAAGTCATCATTTCCTTCTTTTGAAATCTCCTTTGTTTCCATTTCTTGCCAGATTTCAACAATGATGACTTTATCTGCAAGTCAGACCTGGAGAAGACCCTGAACAAGCTGACCCGTAACGAGCTGACAGAGGACGAGGTGCGGATGGTGTGTGAGAAGGTGATCGATGAGGCTGACCTGGACAACGACGGACGTCTGTCACTGGAGGACTTTCAGCACATGATTGTTCGAGCTCCGGACTTCCTCAGGTAGGCCAACAGAAACCATTGACCGTGATGACGGGTAAACACACCTACATATAAAACAAAGTTTAAACAGTATTGTTATATTTTGTTATGTACGAATGATTGTTAATCTCATGTATTTATGTGGTATGTCTTACATTTGTAAAGGCTCTGCATGCAATATTCAGAGCATTAACACTGTGGCAAACTACTAAGGTCACTAACAGCGCCCATCAAAATGACATTGTGCTAACTCTGTAAACCGAGCTTCTCTGTGGTTTGTTTTGGTGAGCCTGTCCGGACTCACATGCATTTTAGTGCATGTGTGTGTCCACCTGGCTAGCTAAATTGCTGCTGCTGTGCATTTTACTCGTACGGCTGTTACTGATGATATCGAAACGGTGCCATTGCGTAAGAGTATCACCCAGCCTCTGCTTCCCTCTAGATTAACAAAAGTTTTTTTGCCCAAAGATCGTGCTACAGGACCAAAAAAAGTCTCTTCTTTTTTTCCTCCTTTGCATTTTTACACAAAACCAAACAATGGTGGCATCAAATCGCTACAGTGAGCGATTTTATAACGTTCCTGTATCGCAAAATCAAGAGGCGTGACTGGTGTGACATTTAACACAACAGCATCTGACTGACATATAACGTACGCATTAGCAACACTTTATAAACAACAAAACTATCATTTACCTTCTCTGGCCGCTGATCACGTCCTCTGCTCGGAGGGTAAGCTCTTCGATGTCATTGTTTTCCCAATTTGTGGACATTTTTGGCTGGTTCTTCTTTACTGATTTAGCTGCTAGCTGCTTTTTAAATCTCCTGGGGTGGATCACACACACAACACATCGTCAGAGCATCACACACACACTGCACTCAGTGCCTTTCTGCTAGCTGTCGCATTTACAAAGACCTCCAATACGCGCTTTTAATGCCTCCAATGAGGCTCAAAGGTTAGAAAACTGTCCCCTCCCACCGCAGTTGTACCTTACACAAAGAACGGCGAGACGGCAAAATGGCAAGATTTTCCCGCCTTGAACATGTAGTGTAGAAGGAGCTACTGTAAGGTCTTTCAGCTCCTTGTGGCCATTGTTAAGCACTGTTTATGGAGTTAGCACTGTTGCTAGCTGCCAGTTCAGCCACCTCCATGTCGAGAACCAGACAATTCATAAGCAGCTTTAAATGACATCTGGAAAACGAGGAAATCAAACTATTCTAATTTCTATTCACAGCACCTTCCACATAAGGATATAAAGAAATGAAGCGACCATGTGCACTTCTTAATTTGCACCGAAGGATGGACTTAAAATGCTGCAGAATCTCCAGAAGGTGGAGGAATCGTGACATCATCCAAAAACCAGCGGACAAAATTTTAAAACTTTTTCACGAC
The DNA here is from genome assembly GCF_026936395.1 of Plectropomus leopardus. Taxonomy (NCBI): domain Eukaryota; kingdom Metazoa; phylum Chordata; class Actinopteri; order Perciformes; family Serranidae; genus Plectropomus; species Plectropomus leopardus. The sequence continues at coordinate 29,216,382 of NC_142187.1, read as the reverse complement.
CCATAGTACTTATTTTTTCTTGCTCCACTTGCCCAGTGTTTTTCTAATGTATCAGATTAAAACCATCTTTCCACATACTCTCAGCTACATGACAGGAGCAGAAGAACGCAAAGAGAAAGTGAAGAAACGTACATGATGGTAAACAAAACTTTGTCACTCATTGATGCATATTAGAGCAATACTATGTCAACGGCTACAGAAAATAAATTTGCCATTTTGTTACATTATGTGAAAGGTTATCCACAGAAAATTACCATAACAATTTCATTACACACAACGAAATCCTATGACTTTTCAAAAACTTTATATTATTTTTTTTATTTATTTCATAACTTTTCTAGGCCTGGGAAATGTGACAGTGAAAGTCTGTGACTTCTCCAGGTTTTCCATGACTGTGGGAACCCTGAACTAGTTCATCTCGTGAATAACTGGATTTGTGCTTTTTTTTCGGTACAGTAAGCAAAGATAACCTAACTTTGACTTTTAGCATCCAGAGTAAATACTACAAACACAACTACAAATTGTCTTGTCTTTAACCCTTTGAAACCTGGAGCAACATCACTTTTCTTGTGCTGCTTTCGGACACCTTTCACAAGTATTTAAGCCTCTAAAAAACATGAGAAAAAGGCAATAAGCCAAGTCCATGTCCAATTTTTCTTTTACCACAGCTGCAGAAGTAACACGTCACGGTGTGACTGCAGGTCGATCATCACACGGAGCCATCAACGCATGATTTGATCAACCCATCCATCAAGACAAGGCTCATTAGTTATGACCATCAACAGCAGATTTGTGTTTTGTATCTGAAGGGGTTCAGTTACACTCGACTATTAAAGAAACACATGCGAGAATATTCCAGCGGGTGATCTCGGGCCAATAAAAGGAGAGTCATTTGTCATGAAAGCAGTCAAGCTCCATTGTGGGAGCACGGGGTCAACTGACAGCGTAATTTCCTTTGACAGCCAGCCAATAAACATAGTGAATAGGAATAAAGTTTTATAGTCTTATTTTATTAAATCAAAAGTACACATATCTACAAATTGTAGATACAATTTTATATGGGTTTAGAAAGTACAGTACAATTTAAGTAGATCTCTTTTTTTCACTGTGATATTTACAATGTTTTTCTCACTTTTTTTTTTCAAAATGTATTATTCTCCCTGTGTACTTCACAATCGATGGAATGAAAATATGGCTGTAAAAAGGGATGTACAGAATGTTATTAAAGGATATGATTTAAAAACTCAAAGAGGGAGTATCACTTCAGCTGTAAATGATGCAGTTTGAGACCCACAAAAAAAAGTCTGCTCCCTATGTGTCTGGTTATGACTTAAAGCTACAGTATCACTCGATTGAGACAACAGCTCTATCGCCACATTTCAACGATCCTCCATCACACCTGATTCCACTCGTGCTGTTGTCGCAATGTCATTTCTACAAACAGAGTCCTGTTTTTGGCTCAGTGAATGACACAAAACAAACAAAAAAAAAGCCCATACATTCGTCTGTACAGGTCTAAGAGTAGGTCTGAAAATTACATGACACACATATGCACAGGTCCAAGATTCACGATGCATAGCTCACCTTTGACAGAACTGTGTATTAGCTGTTAAGACAAATGGCCGTGGTAGTCATGAGGTCCCAAATTATTTGATATTTTTAAAAAAAGAAAAAGAAAAACAAGGTGCAGGCAAGCAAAAGCAGATCCTCCCTTGATATTGTGCATACAGGAGTTTGATTTTCAGACGAGAGTCAAATGTAGGAAGGAAACACGAGGAACAGAGACTCACATCAATGTTAAATAAGTTGGTACATGTTTGGTCTAGTTCACCGCGGCTCTTAAAATACTGATTAAGATTTGAGTTCAGGTGGTCGACTCTAAAGCGTACGGTGCTTCTGGTGCCACCTAGCTGTCGCACTAAAGCGCCACAATCAAACAACACAAGAAAAGAGTAATACTACTGGAAGAACCTTTCAACGTCGGGCAAGCCAGCGTTCGAGTCATAAGCCAAAAAAATCCATCACTTTTAAACTATAATTTGGCAGGGCAGTAGCATAGAAACAGGCTTGCCTATTATTTTTCCTTTTTATAAATATATATAGCTGTTTAAGGGCAATGTTTTTCAGTGACCTAATAACAGGACAGTGGATCGCACTAGCAGTGAAATAGCAAAGGATATCAAGTCATTTTTAAGTAAGTGCAGTACAAAAAATTTAGGAATTATGCCCCTTATATCACCAAGACTCAAAACTAAGTATTGTATTGTTGTATTGCAAAACTATCACTTGGCACAGACTACACACAAAACATGAATTACTGGTAAAGTGCAAGGAGAGCTGCATGGATAGCAGGAGGGAGAAGGGGGCTTACAGTGCGAAACTTCAAGTGATTTTAAATGCTGGTTAAAAAACCGGAGACGTCATTTAGCTAGACTGTGAATCAGAGCTGCTACAAAACCCTCAAGTCAAATCAAAGGCAACCTTTTAAAGCAATCTTTGGAGCTGAAACAATTAGTCAAAACTTTGATAGTTGATCTATTCAGCTAGTTCCAGCTTCTGAAATGTGAAGATTTGCTCCTTGTCTTTGTTTTATGTGATAGTTGACTGAATGTTTTTGGGTTTTGGACGTTGATCAGGCAAAACAAGACATTTAATGATGTCTCCTTGGGCATTTTTCTCGATTTTCTGATATTGTATAAGCCCAAAAATTCACAGATTAATCAAGAAAATAGCTATTATGATAATGGATAATAACAATAGTTGTTACATGCAACCCTGATTGAACAAAACGAGACATTTAAAGACGTCTCCTTGGGCATTTTTGCTCTTTTCTGATATTGCATAAACACAAAAATGAATAGATTAATCAGGAAAATAAGTGGCAGAGTAATTGAATAAAAAATTATTGTTAAATGCAGCCCTAATCTTATTACACTGCACTCAATTGTGGAGTATTATTTTTATCATACAGCGTGCACATTTTGATATTTTCCTAAATAGTGTACTATAGCAATGCACTTTCACACCACGATTTACAATACTTTCCTGCAGGTTACGACACCAGAGAAAGCCGAAGCAGAAACACGTCACCTCACTAATGTTCTGCTGATAATGTGACAGAAAACTTTATCTACAGAGGCAGAAATCTGAATTGTGTTTTTAGCTTTTGTGTTGCAGAAAACTGCCTTGCAGCACCTGAAAGCTATTGCAGAGCGGTTAGAAAGAGTTGGAGGCGGTGCGTAATGATCAGGGCGAGATGAAACACGCATTTTAAGAAACATCATGTGATTGTCACGGACTACATGCAAAGCAAAAAAGGCAGAACTCAAATTAAAAAAAACCTTTCAATACACTGATCCTTGAAAGCCTTATGTGTGATATGATTCCCGACTGCTGAAATGAAAATGAAAGCAACTCTGTTTCTAGAGCTCAAGCCTATCAGTCTCTGGTTGACATTTATCACTTAAAAAGGGGAAAGAGCACTAATAAAAATAGATCTAAATATCACATTTGCATTTGCAATCCCAAAACCTTGACATTAATTTAACGATTTCTCACCCTCGGTTGTGCTACCGGCTGTGTGAAATGTGAGCGCGTTGTACAAAGAGACTAACGTCAGAAGTAAGAGCCTGTCTTTTGTGTGATGAGAAATAACTGGACAATGCTCCTGGTTGAGTCCTCCACCAGTCAAGCACCCTGACCCATGAAGACAACAGATCTCTTTAAAACGGAAGAGATGCAGCACTGGAAGCTTTCAGAAGAAGAAGAAGGAGAAGAAGAGAGGAAGGGAAGTCCTCAGCTTACTGGGAATAGAATGGTTTGTGTGGACTGGGAGGACAGGTCATGGATGGGGAGAGAGAAGGAAGGGGGAAGGAAGTGCTAAGAGCAAGCACAGTCCATTTATGTCCAGCCAGCTGGCAGCCGGTATCGAAGGCCTCGGTCCTCAGAGTAGGCTACAGCGGAAGAAGCTGGTCTTTTTCTGAGGCTCGGAGATCTTGACTCCGTGGCTGCTCCCCTGCGGCGTGTTACCCTCCTGCAGAATGACAAACATATCACTAGGTGGGTTTCCATTACAGATTTGCGCAAAAATAAAGTAATAATTTTGAAATGTCGATAGAACATAATTTATCTTCTATCTATCTTCTGCTCTCGTGATAACATCCCAAGAAGTTTATTTCTTTAACAGTCACAGTCATTATTTCTAATCAAAGGCAACGTAGGCGTGTTATGTGAGCGATAATGGAAAGGCAAGGCTTCTCTCTATAGGGCCATTTAAAATAAACTGCCTCCTTATTTATGTTAAAAATTGAATGAGAAAACGGATGTTTTTGCTCTGTCATCTCAGTGTCAGCTGCAGAGTCACCTTAGATTAGACTCTATAATGAACCTGCGAGATTTTAAAAACAGGATGGACTTTTTGAACACTGAATGTGCATGTCCTGTCACTGAACGCTGCTATTTGCCTGTTTGTCTTAAGTTTGTTGCTCGTGTATGAATAAAATCTAACATTGCAAAAAAAAAGAAAAAAAAGTTGTATTATACAAAACTTCTTACCAATTTTGTGTCCATTTTTGATTTGATGTCTCTGGCGAGCGTCAAAAATGCCTGTGAATCAAAACAAATACACACAGTCACATCGATGACATGTCATTCCTCCAAAAGAAGCAACGCAAGGAGATGAGACACAGAAATGGACCAACAGTACTGAGGTACTTCTCCTCCCTGCTAAACACAGGATGATAACATTTTTACGAGCTAAAATCATTTTTTCCACTGGCTACAGGCATTTTTCTAGCAGTTCATTCCTTTATTGCATATTTTTTGGGCCATTACTTTTCTCCTCAGGTAGGCGAGGGTTTTAGAGTACTATACGATGCGCTCTGTCGCATTGCTTTGGGAGCAGTTCAGATCAGACACTTCAGAAGCAATAAAATCATTTCAACATCAATAACAGAATTTCTAATCAATATTTTGTGTCAACTGATTGATTTCTTTAGTAAGCAGACATGAAATTGGCAGAATCCCTTTATTCCTTACATAACTTAAGGAAGAACTACTTACATTTTCCACGTTGATGTTGGCCTTTGCGCTGGTCTCCATGAACTTTATTCCATACTCTAACGCAAGCTTAGAGGAAATCCAGAAAATTACATAACCGTACATTTCACCAAAACCGTTTTGTTTTTTCTTTTTCATTTTATGAAAATGTAACAGCGAACCAGACTTATTTACTGTCAAACACAACCTAATGACAATATATTACTTAAGTTCAAACTCACCTTCTCCCCCCTGTCTTTGGACACCTGCCGCTTGTCGTTGATGTCACACTTGTTGCCAAGAACCATCTTCTCAACATCAGAAGATGCATGCTGTATCAAGAGAAGAGACGCTGAACAAAAAAACAACACTATACATAGTGTCATTTGGATGTTTGAAGAACTAGCAAGCACATAAAAAAGATCTACTGTCTACTAAAATCAGCAAATACCTCCTCTATGTTCCTTATCCAGTTTTTGATATTGTCAAACGACTTCTCGTTGGTGATGTCGTAGACAAGCATGATGCCCTGCAAAGAACAGACACGCTGAGATCAAAAGCTGTGGCTTCCTTGGAAAGTGGATTCATGCCTGACAACACATGAAGATAACCCACCATTGCTCCTCTGTAGTAGGCTGTTGTGATCGTTCGGAAGCGCTCCTGACCAGCCGTGTCCCTGAAAAACAGAATAATTGTGACATTTCAAATATCAGAAAGTTTAAAAATATTTATCTAACACCTTTAGGATAAATATTTGGATAAATTGTGTGGGAAAGTTTCCATCAATATCTCACTGCAGTCACACATGCCAGCAACATAATACCTTGTTATATATATTAACTTTCATGTCAACCTTTTCAATTGTCATTTTCAGGAAAGGCTGAGAATAAATAATATTCTCGATATTCTTCAATATGAATTAGAATACAGCGGACAATATATATTTTTAACAACCTACTTCCATCATTACAATCAACATATACATTACCTTTATTCAAATATTTGCAGTGAATTTCAACTTGTAAATAAAAACTTGACAATTTGTACATCTACCAATTTTGTTTTATTACTTCATCTTGGAACTTTTATCCGTTTTGAAATCTTTAATTTTATTTGGTTTTTTTTATGTATGATTATTTCTAGTTAACTGGAGAGCTATCTTCATAAGCCATGTTTGGCTTCTAACCTCTCCTGATCAATATTTAAACTTTTCCTTACTGTATTTTTTATACATATGCAAATAAATAAACTAAATGTAATTTTAAATAAATAAATAAGAGCACACTGTCCTTTCAGAAAGTTGGTTTATCTTACAAAGACTTTTTCTGATGTTTGTATAGCAGGAAGGTATGAGACTTTTGTATTAAAGGTCAATTTAGAGGTTGTAATTATATTGATGAATTGTTAAAGGCCTAAATCCTATTATGTTGCCACTGAAAACATAAATTACGGATAAACCCTGCAATAAATGCTGCTAATATTACCATTAAGGCCATTTACAATCCATTTTATAGCAATGTAATAAATATTAAGGCTGCAATTAACATTTTAAGAGTGTAAATCACCTGTAAGCATCCTGCATCTTTATTGAACCTGAAGGTATCTCGAGTTAAGTGTGTACCATCCCTACTTTATTAGCCAAATAAAGACAAAACACGTCCGACATGAGAGGAATTACACTGCGACAAACTTACCATATCTGTAACTTTATCTTCTTGCCGTCAAGCTCTATTGTCCTAATCTTGAAATCAATGCCTGGAGGGATAAAGAAGGATCATGCATGTCAATTATAACGTTAGCTTTCTAGCTTAATGTACCTCTGTCAAACACTGGACGACACTGCTGTGAAACAAGAAAAAAAAAACACACTTTTTAACTTTAAATAAACGACTGCTTAGCTTCTTGTCGTGGCATACGGCAGTAAAACGTGCATAAAGGAACCATTGCGCCTTTTATCAAGCCTGAATTAACTAGCTACGACGTGTTATAACAGGGTTTCCGGTGTCTTACCAGAATGTAGACGGCACCTAATGGCTAACGCTAGAGCTACATGGCTAACCGCAAACGTTAGCTGACGGGAACCACCCGGCACACACTCATAATACATCACAAATGTTTCTACATATAAAAAAAAACACACAAACGCAACAGCATATATTCCTGTCACCTCTTATAAACTCAGTCCATGTATGATATCTTACAGAATGACAAGACATCTTGTTAATGTGAAAGAGAAACTACTTCCAGCCCTATTAGCATAGCTAGCATTCCAGCAAGTAGACGTAGCCTCAGGGACAGCCCGTTGTAAACAGACAGAATAACACAGTATACTTGAGTAACAACGTACCTATGGTTGAGATAAACGTTGAGTTGAAGGCGTCTTCTGAAAACCTGAAGAGCACACAGGTCTTCCCGACACCAGAGTCGCCGATTAACAGTAATTTAAACAAATAGTCGTATGTTTTCGCCATACTTGATATTATTGCGGAAATCCCGCCCGGCGAAGCAGCGATGTGACGGTGCGGAAATGACGCCCCCTGCTGGACCGGAATTCACCGGCTGTTTATTTTTGAACGCGACCAGCGGGCGTTACCGGGTTAAAAAAACAAAAAAAGAAGGGTATTATAAATATAATTTAAGTATACGGGAGTTATTCTAAGTATATTTGTACTTTTGAAAGATATGCTGTATAATAAAAGTATACTAACAGTTAATTCTACATACTTCTAGTTTTTGGTGTACTTATAAAACGTGTACTTTATTTTAAATGTATTGTAAATTGTATGACAGTGCACCTTATTTTTTTTAATACTTTTTTTTTAAATTACTGTCATCAGGAATACTCAGGAATTTATTTATTTTTCGTCCATGTGCCACTTTGGCTGGTGGATTACAAAATTTACAAGTCACTCAATAGATTACTTTGTAAATAAGTGATTATTCACACATTTGAAGCAAATCTTACAGCCACCTGCATATTTTTACCAGCATTTGGCTGGAGATAATTTCCAACCCTGACTGTCACCATATCATGTCATGTATTTTACTCATGACATATCTCATGTACTGATGACATTGGGGGGGTTTACATAGAAAAATTACATGATTAGGTGTGTCACTCAGCGGTACATCAGAATACCAAACAAACACGCAATTTATGTATGTATATATACTTATATATATAGATAGATAGGTAGATAGATAGATATTTGCATCAGATATTTTCCAGCATTCATTATTTCTCATTTCACACAGTTCTAACTCTTACACATCCTCTACGAAAAAAGGAAGTTAGTTGGACCACAAGTTACCAGCTATGTCAGCCTTGTGCAATCTGTATTTACTCTGGTATATGTTAATATAAGACTAATTATCTTCTATCTGTATATTATAGTATTCATAGCACAGTATTCACTATTCCTGCTCTGAAATGTGTCAGGGGTGGTAAAGGGCCACAGGCTAAAACAAACAGACCTCCTCTCAACTTCAGGAGAAAAATAAACAAAAACAACTTCAGGAGAGAAGTACAAAAAAGAGCTAAACTAACATTGTAAAAAAAAAATACAGCAAAAGATAAATAACATGAAAGACGTACTGAGCTGAAAATGTAACCAGTCAGTGAACATTAATCCAAAAAAAACATGAAATAAACAGAACTTAATGCTTTTACTTTTTCTTAGGTAAAACTTTAAATGCAGGACTTTAATGTGTGGTATTTTTAGAATGAGTTGTTGCTGTCATCTTTTCTACTGTTTGACAAAAAGAAATCTTTATTCAAGACCAATTTAAGTTTTTTCTTGGAGTTTTCACCCACATTTCATGGTCTTCCTCAGCAGATGGAGTTTTGTCACTTGCCATTGAGATATTTAGGTTATTTAGTTACTGTGGTTTTATACTTATCATTTCTTGATTCCCTAACATATGTGGTGCTTTTGCATAAAACAGAAACCAAAACAAAAAAGTTTCTGTAGGTTGTCATTATAATTTTTTATTTAGCACATTCTCACCAATAATCCACAGAAAGTCTGAGCTAAAGGCCAATATGACCCCGTGATGGAGAAAGTATCCAGATCCTTGACTTCAGTAGAAGTACCAATACCAAAGTACAATATTTTCCTCTGAAGAGTAGAGGAGTAGATGTAGGACATGGCATAGATTATAATATTCAAGCAAAGTAAAAGTATCTCAAGTTTCTATTCAACCCTGGCTTGATTTCTACATAGAAATGAGGCAACGAGCAACTTAACAAGAAAATGACATAAAAATAAAAACAAATAAAAAGTTAGTTAAACGAGTAAAAAAAACAAAAAAGAAAAAATATAAAAACAAAATAAATAGAAAATGAACCTGGAAAGGTGCTAAAAAAATTTTTTTTCAAATCACAATTTTAAATCTATAATTCTAATAATAAGAACAGTTTTCTTGATATTTTTTCTCGAGTTTTTGATGATTTTCTAATTATTCTCTCTAAACTAATGTTTAGGTATTTTTCTTGTCACCTTTTACTTATTTCTTGCAATTTGCAGGACATTAACTGTTTTCGATAAAAAAAACCTGAACTCAGCATAAGAAATCGGATGTCAATCCAGGTTTCAAAGTTTCAAGCACAGTACTTGAATAAATGTACATATTTACATTCCACCACTACTGAGGACAAATAATCTTTAGCATTAATCTAACGTGGCGTTTGTCATTTGATTGCTGTATTGAATCATTGCTAATGCACATCTTAACTGAGACTTTTGTGGGACCAAAGAGCAGCAGCACAGCTGAATCTCCGGTTTTGTGTTTGATGAATTCACAAACTTAGCAGAGCGGGAATGTCAGCACATGCAGACTGAAGGATGGGCCGTTTCTGTTGGAACAGTTTATGACTGTGTAGAAACTGCCTGAAGGACACACACGCAAACAAACTCACAACACAGACTCACTCGGTCATCACCACTGGCGTCGTCATCAGTTTTATTTGTGCTCAGAGTTCGGTCCGCAACACAATTTGCAGCACCGAAACTGATTATCATATGGACCCAAAACCATTTTTAAAAAATAGGAAAAGAAACAAAAGAAACATAAATATATAAAAGGGGTACATGTGGTTTTAAGAGGGAAATTAAAGAGAATGGATGGCATGTAGAAAATATCTTTTACAAAACAAATGTTTTTTTTTTGTTGGATTTATTCGACGTTCGTCTTTGCTTTTTACAAGCTACCGAGCTCTTGCAGTGTTTGGTCCAGGGTTTGGTGTATTTTTAGGTTTTCCTCTTTAGCATGTGATAGTTTCTCTGCAATAAAAAGTAACAGCAGATATAAAATGCAATAGCTGTGTCAGTGAGCGCATGAATCACATCAGTGCAATGCCTGAGCTCATAAAATATGACAAATAAACTTAGAAACTATTCTAGTGTTACAGCTGCAGAGACATGAAAAGCAGGCAAATGACAGAGGACAGAGTAAAAGAGAAAAATATTTTTATTGAGATTTAGCAAAAGGAGCAAGGGGCAGGTAGAGCGAAAAGAAAAAAAGAAGAGAAAGTGCTTCCAATTAAGAGACAAAGGGAGAGTGAAAACATCCTGAGCTAAACTCAAGATTACAAGGTGTTCATATCATTGAGGGCATGATCCAGCTCCTCGCTGATAGCTTTGTATTTCAGCTTCTGAGTGTACAGTTCGTCTGCAGGTCAAAGGGCAGAGAGAAGGAGCAGGAGGAGGAAAATGCAGAAATCAGGAGGAAAAAGACAGAAAATCGATCAAAGATTAGGAAAATTAAGAAAGACTGAGCAAAAGTCAAGTAAAGAAAGAATTGAAAAGAAGGATTTAAATGAAGCGTACCTTCTAAGTCATCTATGCTCTTTTCCAGCTTAGCCACTGTCCTCTCTGCAAATTCTGCACGGGTTTCAGCCTTTGAAAGGAAATAATATAATTATCTATCACCCAAACACCACTTCCCTCAGAAAATATAGCTTAAGCATGAACTTACCTCTTTGAGTTTGTCGGTCAGAACTTTAATCTCCTCCTCATATTTGTCTTCTTTTGCAGAGCTCTATAGAAACAGAAAAAAAGCTTTTAATTGCCAGAACAATTAACATCACAGTTACTACATGTGTCAATTCTATATTTTAATGCTTATTATATATTTTGTAAACACTGTTGATAAACAGGTGATATCTGTCTCTTTTTCAGAAGGTTAGATGAGAGTGTTGCACTTTTGATGCTCTTTCTTACGGTGGCCCTGAGGGTCAAAACACAACAACATTCACAACACAAAAGCCGTCGATTATGAAATGGATGGATGTTGAGTACGGTAAAATGTTGTTCTGCAAAATCTGTTTTGTGAAATGTGTTTTCCAAAATGTTTTTTCTTGCAAAATGTTGTCTTGTGAAACAGTGTTTTTGAAATGCCATGTTTTGTTTAACGTCATTTTGTGAAATGCTGTGGTTTTTGAAATGTTGGTAAAATGTTGTGTTTTGTGAAGTTTGTTTTGTGAAATGTCATTATGTTTCCACCCTCAGGGCCACCGTACATTCTGGACTGTATTCACCTGTGTAGGCAGGTTATTGAATGGGTCGCACTTCCTCTATTTTATAACATGTAATAAAAAGTCAAGATGCTCTGCTGCTCCGGGGGATCAGCTGAGTGGTTTCACTGAGCGACTCCTTTGACCTTTGATTGTCAATGTGTGAAGTTGATTTCAGCAGGCTGATACAGAGGACATGCACCATCGAACTGCACCATCAGGAGAGATGAACAACACTTCACCTTATCAGACTGAGCCTCTAGTGACTTGAGGTTGTTGGTGACGTTCTTCAGCTCCTCCTCCATATCACAACACTTTCTGTATGAATCAAGGAAATACATGTACATTTTCTGCACTTTCTTGACCTGTTTTCTGGTTAACAACAATATCACACATATAAGGATTTGTGCTTACTGATCTCCAATTTCTGCTCTCTCTTCTGCTCTCTCCAGCTCACCCTCAATGATCACCAGTTTACGGGCAACCTGACATTAAAAACAGAAATAAAATCACCATTAAGTAAAAGCAGACACTACTTCTTAAAAAAGAAAGCCAGCGGAAATGTGATCTCCTTTGCACCTCCTCGTATTTGCGGTCCGCCTCCTCAGCGATGTGTTTGGCCTCTTTGAGTTGCATCTCCTGGATCTCCATCTTCTCCTCGTCTTTCATGGCTCTGTTCTCAATCACCTTCATGCCTCTGATGATCACAGAGACGGAAAGCCATCAGTTCAACCAGACCACAAGGACGCCACACTTTGCTGCAGATTTGCTTCTAACTGTATGTTTATTTTTTTAATGTTTTAAGTCCCGGCACAATGCAGCGGCCAGGGCTTTTTGCACCTTTTGCTCTCCGTAAAAGCTACACATTAGCTCATAGTAATTAGGGATGTGGACAGTTACTCCACTAGTGCATTAAACATTGCTGCCCTTCATAGTTGACACAAAAAAAACAAGACAATTTAATTTAATACTAAAATCATTTTTTATGGGACTCCATTCACCCACTGAAAATGCTGTTGTAATAGTATGACCTGTTTCCTAAAGATTTAATTTCCTAAAGAATATTGTTTTCAATACATTTTTTTCTTAGCTTTTATTAAGTAAGGTTTTTTTTATTTAATTAAAATTTTTCAAATGGCTCTTGTAATATATGAAATATTTTTTTTCAGACAGTGTTTACTTAACTTACAGATTAAATTGTTATACATTTTTACTGTTTTCTAAGTGTTTATAAGTTTAAACTTCCATTTAAACCTCAGGGCAATTAGTCGTTAGGAACGGCTTAACAATAAAACCAAAGATCTAAACATTTACAGTTCATCGTCATTAAATAACCTTACAATACTGTTTAATTATCCAGGTGATACTGCAATGTTTGAGGTACTTATTTTTTAATCTTTGTATAGCTATAATTATTAGTTTCCAATTGATTGACAGATTTATGTTTTTATTTCAAACATTTAAGACAGAAAAAAACAGTAGTTAAAAACGTATGAACTAAAACAAAAAAAAAAGAAAAGAAAAAATTCAATCCACAAGTTGCCTCAATTTACCTGTGCAAAAAGGAGTGGCAAGAAGTAAACAATTGAATTATTATCAATAACTTCTTTACAACATTTGTAATCTGTCACACCTATATCTAAACATTTACAATTCTGATCACAGTATTATTATTATTTATCTTAATTTTTTAAAATTCAGTTATTACTACATATATACATATATATATATATATATATATATATATATATATATATATATATATAATTTGTATCTTCTGGTCTTTTTCTTTTGTAGCTAACAGATAATATTATATTTTTTATTTCATCATATATTTCCAAAGGTAGAAGCTCTGCCCCGTCGTTCATTTCATACAACTAAAATGTGTCCATCCTACTCATCCCATCCTGTGACGCTCCTCTTCACTGCTCACTATCAAAACTTGGGCAGTTTGAGCCACTGTGGGACCCTTATAGCCATAAACTGCTAATTTTCCAGTCGTGTAGCTTGATGTTAACAACTTGTTGTCAATGTATTACTACTGATGTCTGTGTTGATTCTCACCTTTCACTCTCATCCGCAGCCTTCTCAGCGTCCTCCAGTTTCTGCAGGGCTGTGGCCAGTCTCTCCTGAGCGCGGTCCAGCTCCTCCTCCACCAGCTGGATCCTGCGGTTCAAGGATGCCACTTCGCCCTCCGCCTACAGAAACAGAGAGAAACAGAGAGGTTACAGGTCAGAAATCAGCCAGGAAACAAGCTGCTGCCACAAGAGGAAGGACACTGTCGGCCAAATGCACACTGAAAACAAGCTATAAAAGTTAGGTCTCATTAATACTGCAGGTGTAATCAGTTCCTGTATTTCCTGCAGTAACAAGGAATATTATAAGCTGCATATTGGTTGTTATTAAGGTGTAGCTATTATTCCTTGGCACTCATTGCATGTCTGTTTGGGCATGCTTACATTCCAGTTTTCTTTTTTTTCCCGTGCAAGACGTCTTCCGTGTTAAACAATTTCACTCCCAACAACCACGATGAGTTCTGGACTTTGCAGCCTGACTAGATACTTTGAAAACTGCTGATGCAGAATAACAGAGAGGCGGACTTAACCCTGACATATCTGAAGTGGTACAGCTGGCCTGACTTTTCTAATGTTTGTGTGACAACAGAGTGCCTCTTCTGTGCCTGTTTCCTGTGGGACTGATATCACAGATAACCATGTCTGCTGTCTTCTTCCTGCGTAGAGGCTAAAGAGGAGGAGGGAGGATAAGTCCTAATTTCAGATATGTGTCAAATGTTATTCACACCAAAAGCTCAAATGGCGGGGAAGGACAAAGCATAAAACAGATATAAACCACTTACTACGTGTTTTTGACAAGAATTGGTTAAAAAAATAAACGTTTAATACGTAACAAGCCTGCCACACCTTAATTGTTAACAAACACGCTTGACGCGTTACTGAAGACTCGCGTCGCATTTGAAGGTGTTTGAGAAGATCGAGGGCGGGTTTAAGTTAGATAACCGCCGAACAAAAGTCCAGGAAGTAGTGTCGCAATAATGATACCCCTGCCTCCCATAAACCTAAAAACAACCACATAAACAACTTAAAAAATAAAATTAACAAGTTTACTAAAGGGATACGCCGAGGAAGTTTGAAATTCTTTCAGGGGGCATTGTGGGAGTATCATTATCGCTTCCTACAGTCCATTGTCCACTGAGAGTAACTTATTTACAAACTCCTTTTAAAATGCTCAACATTTATGTTGGAGTAAAGATTGAGTAAAAATGCGACTAAAGTTGTATAATGTATGAATTTTCTCACGCTGGAGCGGCAGTTCCGTTCAGTCTCCAAATCCTTCAGTATCGCCTGTGCGCGATCTTCTGCTTCATCAGCTTGTAGCTGCAGAGTCTGGATTTTCTTCTTTATCGCCTCCATTTCTTCGTTTACTTTGTTTCCTCAAAAATGAAGTAAAGAAGCTCCCAAAAATGTAGCCGTCTAAATCGACCGGCTGTATCCTTAAAAAGGTACTAATTTGCG
The DNA here is from genome assembly GCF_026936395.1 of Plectropomus leopardus. NCBI lineage: Eukaryota > Metazoa > Chordata > Actinopteri > Perciformes > Serranidae > Plectropomus > Plectropomus leopardus. The sequence goes on along the minus strand of NC_142187.1, from coordinate 29,201,298 downwards.
TCAAAGTTGCAAGCTCCGAGTGAAACTTTTTCCTCGGGCAGGAAGTCAGGGACGTGCTGGGCTGGGATGGGGGAAAAGGGCTGGGAGTTTTCAGGAAATTTATGGCGAGATCGTCCAATCCCGTGAAGAAAGCCTGTCTCAGATGACATCACCGGATTTGGGAGGGGAAGGCATTGCTCTTTTCCTCCACAAAAGAGGTGTGTAACGCAGCCAGTGCGCGAGTCTATTGTGGACTTATATGGCAAACGTAAGGTGTTGCTCGGGCTGCATTTTTCAGCTCTGATTGAGAGGAGGAGGGCACAAAGATCAAGGGAGGAGGAGTGTTGTTGCCTCATCTGATTCACCAGTCTGATTCACATACATGAATCATAACAGGATATGGTTGTGTGAGAGAGAAAAGTTAAGTTAAAGTGTGTTGTGAGACTGTGTGGAAGTCAAAGGTGCAAAGATTTGCTCCTGCAGGGGAAAGGGGTTATTGAGGGAGGGGTGTGGGCGGTAATAATCCTCTTGGACAGGGGCTGCTGACCTGCAGCGGCCTGGAATGTAAATTGATTTAGTTGCAGACGTGACCCGCAGCCATCGGGTGGCGACACATTCCTTCAGCGCCCCCTCTGCCTCCTCCTCTTCCTCATTTTTCACAGCAGTTTATTTTCTCTGTGTGTCCTTGTATCACATTTGTACATATCAGCATCCCTCATAAGCAGTGTGAAACACATTAGAAGAAGACTTAGAGGTGTAAGGACCAACAAAAAGCACATTTGTGGGCATCTGATATGTCATCTGAGACAGCAATCGCTTGTAATCTGACCTTTAACCTTTGGGATTTTATCTTGCCTGGGTTTAGCTGTGATTTTAGACATAATGTGGAGGCTACTTTCATTTGATGCTATATGTTCAATTTCATTTTAATAATATTTTTTATGGCATAAACAATCAATTATTCAAAAATTAACCAGCAACTCTTTTTTCCATTTTGAAAACATTCACTGGTTCTTTACTTTATGTTTGTTATTATCATGTAATAGCCATTTGAATGAATATCTGGGGGCCTCACCGTAAAATGTCACTCAAATTAACACGTATAGGCCAGGAAGACACTCAAAACGACCAGGAAGAGACACAATGTGACACAAAACGACCTAAACATACAAAAACATTACTTTAAAGAGACACAAAATTACTAATAAAAAATACAAAGAGAGATAAAATGACTAAAAGGAGACACGAAATGGCAAAAAAAAACCCTACAAATTACCTTTAAGAGACATAAAATGGCCTTAAAGTAACACACAAAGAGACACAAAATCGCAAAAACAAAGACTTTAAAGACACATAAATTACCTTAAATGCACACATAGAGAAACACAAAACGACACAAAATGGCAAAAAAAAACCAAAATACCATAGAGACACATAAAATTAACTTAAAAAGAAACAGAACGACAAAAAAGCTCCACAAAATGAAAAGCCAAAGACGTTAACACTAAGAGACACAAAAAGAAAAAAAGATGCATAATGACTACAAGGAAATGCAAAACAACAACCAAAAAGAGGAAAAAAACCATCACAAAGACGTGTTAGCGTCTTGCTCCGGTATAGGAGAGGCTGTGGGACCTTTGCATATCTGCGTCCAGGGGCCATTCTGTCGAATAATCCGCCCGTGCATGTTAGGCTTAAGAAAATTTATCGTGAGAAACTATGAAATTTTTTTTTCATTATTCTATATGCCAATGAATCAAGAAAATGATCAGCTTAACTGATGATGAAAATAAATGTTATTTGGAGCCCGGGTGGTTCTATGTGTACTCTTTTTACTCCTAGATAATGCATCTTTCTAAAATTTGAAAAAAAAAAATAGACGTCACTAATAAAACCACATTAGATCTGATGTCATATCAGTAATATTTGTCATGACGGCCTAAAAAAAGCAAACGAAGTTGAGCCGTTTTGTTGTTTTTAGTTGTCTCCATATTTTTCTGCAGGATGTTTTGCTTTGGCTCAAAGATAACACTTAATCAGATCCGGTCTCGTCTTTCTCAGGTAACTGAGGTGATATTGTAAAAGAAAGATCATGAATGAAAGAGTTGCTCTTTAAAAGGTGAATGGTCATTGTTGCTGATGAGGTATGTACTGTACGGCCAGACAGAGCCGAGTGTGATATCTCCGCCCCCAAAAAGGCCAGAGCATTGATTTCATTAGACACTGCAGTACGGGGTTCTCTGTTTGCTTAAGCTGCATTCCTGAGATTCCTGGTCGGCTGCAGACCGGCCAAGTTTTGTCTGTGCTTGAGAAATGGCTCCGTTTCAGACCTCACAAAGATGCCAATAACTCAGTGATTCTCAACATTGTGTGGATTATAAAATACAAGTTTCACACGTCATTTAAGGACTCACTTCAGGGTTGTCAGTTGCCTTCTACATTGCGGTTGATAAGTAGGTGCTGGGTAGCAGATTGAAAGTAGGAGTTTTGTGTAAATGTTTTTTTCGACATATATACCGTACAGTACCTGTGTTAAAAAGAGATTTTTTTAAAATTTAATCTCACAGCAAATCTTTGGCATGATGGTCTTCTTGTATTCTTGTTTTCCTTTGTTTTGTTGCAATCATAAAAAGCAAGGGGAGTTTAAAGATAGTTTCCATGATTATAACAAATGTATTTATTTTATATGTAGTTTTTTAATTTATTATATATTCTGAATATCAGTGTTAAAATCACTCTTCTGCTATGTGTCATCACTAAACACTGAACTGTTATGCTGAGTCCAGGTATGGTCTTTTTTGGGCTTGTAAACAGTAAAAGTGTATTTTACACTCAGACTGAGTTTATAATACATTAAGTTATTGATTCTTTTTAAAATAGTCACAGTAAAGAAGTTGTGTTTGCAAAACCTGAATGTGTCTCTGTTGCTGGTCTTTTTTTAAGTCATGGAGTGATGTCCATCTGACAGAGTGGTAATCAATAGGTTTGAGGACTGAAACTTAGAAGTTGTGGTGTTCCGCTGTAATGTGGATAATGTGTTTCAGATGGCGTCTTTGTGGTTAACTCACATCTGTGGCCTTTTTCTCCGACAGTTCCAGTTTCTCCTGAGCATCCTTCAGGGCCTCCGAGTACTTGTCGAGCTCGTCCTCTGTTCCCTTCATTTTCTTCTGCAGAGCGAGCAGCTCGTCCTCCAGCTGGAAGAAGACAAACGTGACACGGAGTCAGGACAGATACGTATGAATGAAAAACTGCATGGAAAAAATGTTTGTTTTTATATAATAACGTAGCAGGGAATTCTGACCACAGCTTTAAGATTTAAAGCACTTAAAGGGACAGTTCACTCCGAAAATCAAAAACAAATTTTTTTCCTCTTACCTGTAGTGCTGTTCATCAATCTAGATTATTTTAGTGTGAGGTGCTAAGTGTTGGAGATATTGGCCACAGAGATGTCTGCCTTCTCTCCAATATAATGGAACTTGATGGCACTCGGCTTGTGGTGCTCAAAGCGCCAAAAAAATACATTTGAAATCCAATCCAACCAGAAATCCTGACCTGTACTGAACTCAAGCTGAACTCACCATACAGTTAATTTTATGTCAAAACTTTTATGAATGGGGGCCAGATAAGATAATATGAAAATTACCTGGGGGCTAGCTGCTTCTCACATCAAATGGGTTTTTTAATTTAAAAAAACATACAAATGAGACAAATGCAACTGTTTCATCATTTAGTGAAAAAGTGTTTAACTTTCCACTGCTCCTCAAAGTGTCGGTCCTCACTGTTGACTTCACACCTCTTTGTTGTGGCCACTACCTAACAGGAAACGTCGGCTGATAGGTAACTGTTTCGTTTGCTTGTTTACAATCTTTTTATGAAAACACATCAGATACGCCTGCTTAGTTCCTTCTCGTTGCATGTCTACAAACTGTACAAAAGTCCTGCCATTGTGAGGTGAAGGAAAAAAAGTGATATTGTTTGATTAACCAATATTCTGTGGGGGGCCACATGTTAGTTGATTTTGAAGTCAAGCCAAGGACCATTTAAATTTGGTTTGAGGGCCACAATTGGTCCATACCAAATGTCATAGCAATCCTTCCAAAAGTTTTTTTGCTTGTTTTTTTTTTTTTGCTTTAAAGTCTAAATATCAACCTCATGGTGACACTAGAGGAAGATGAACACCAATGTCACCACGATTCTTCCTCTGGGAACCATAAATGTCTGAACAAAATCTATGGCAATTCATCAGATAGTTGTTTTAAATCTTAAGAGCTTGCAGTCAAAAGTTTTCATCAAGACTATTTCTTCTGTAAAAAGTAGTTCCTATGTCAACCCTTTGTGATGAAGCCTGTGAATTATTAACGGGACATCGCTTCTGAAAAGATGGACTGCTGCTGAATTTCTAAAATTCTTTTGTAATTTGGTAAGCCAATCCCTTAATTGCTGCTGGAGACTGTTGCCTGTAATGTATGTTAGGACTGAGTATTAGTTTTGTGTATTTTGAGTGCCCTCTGTCAGCCTGACTCCACTCTGATGTTCGCCCCATCATGCCAAGAATAGCAAAGAAAGCATATCTTAGCACTGCTTGAATCAGTGCCATCCAAACAAACTAAAGAGCTCTGCATAATCTTCTAGGATTTCATGCTGACTGCTGGTTGATGTGGAAGACGCGGCGGTCCATATGTGCAGTGCGAGTGACAACTGTCACTCTTCGTGCTCTCTGAGGGTATGATTAGGGCATTAGAAACCAGAGAGAAGATTCTTTCCAAGTGCTTTAATGTAGATCCCGGCTTTGTCCGTGCCTCTCCTGCTCTCGAGCATTCCTGTCGTCCTGCCATGATGACGACACCAACCCCCACTGTGCAATAATTGCCTTTATTTAGAAACCTCAAACATCATATTACAGCTCTAGACTCTACTTTGCTTGTGTCAAGTGGTACACACTTACTTACTTATGCTATCATTAAGTGAGCTCTAGAAATAAATATCAAACTGTCTCAGCCTCTCCCAGCACCAAATATGGATGTGCAGATATTTGGAATTTGTGAGGTTTTCTTTGATATGTTGCAGACTTAAAGGGACAGTTCACTCTTTGTTAAAACTTTTTTTTTTCTCTTGCCTGTAGAGCTATTAATCCATCTAGACTGTTTTGGTGTGATGTCTGCCTTCTCTCCAATGTAGTGGAAGTAGATGTTTGATTGTGGCTCAAAGTGGCAAAAATATACACATAAAAACTCAACAGCAAAAAAAGTGGGCATTGTACACCGGTCTTTTCTCTAGTTAATGCATATTTTATACTTATGATGCTCAATAAAACAATGTTAAAACTCAACAGCAATGTCTCTTTCTATAAACCATGACCCCGTCAAGATCATTCACAGAATTTGTTTTGAGCAGTTTCATGTAGGAACTGTTTTCTTTCTACCAAACTACACCTGCCAGCGGTACCATCCCGCAGAAGGATGAGTGCATCTACTCATGGATGAGAGGCTCTGCTTACGATAGTGCGAGATGTAAACTTTAATGATGCCCTCTTCATAGTGTGCATCTACTGCTAGCTCACCTAGCACCACTGAGCTAGCTTATGTTAACGCTCAGCCGCAGGACGCCATTAATGTTTATATCTGCATGTATGTACATGATGTACATGTCTGTGGATTATCTTGAGCAACCGGGTCATGTTTTCTGGAAAGAAATACTGCTGTTCTGTTTTTCAGGTGTAGTTTTTCATCAATTTGAGCACCATAAGCCGAGTGCCATCTAGTTTTATTATTTTCAAGACAGCCGACATCTCTACAGCCAATATCTCCAACAGATCATCTCACCAAAACGATCTAGACTAAGAAGTAGCACTAGAGGCAAGAGGGAACATACATATTTTGATTTGGGGATAAACCGTCCCTTTAAACGTTTAAACTCCTGCAGAACCACTTCTGGTGTCCTCGTGTAATCCCTCCTGCTCACTTTAGATAGTAGGCTTATGACCAACAGTCGTCACTATGCCAGACAGTTTGTGCGTCCCTGTGGGCATCCTCCACTTTCTCCTGCCCACCAAAATAAAAGACCCCAGGGCTCAGTGTCAGCTGCTCTCTAATTCAACATTTGGTGCTTTGGGAAATACTTGACATTTTATGTCGAGCCCCTTTGCAGTCTGCACAAGTGTTTAGTGTTTTTCCATTATTTTAGACCTGATTAGCCATGTAACTTACATCAAACTAATTTGCAAAACAATCTACTTAAATTAAATTTCGTTTATTGGTGGATGAAAGAGACTCAAAATTTGTTCTGAAGTAAGCAACTAAATGTCACAATAACCTTGATATTTTTTCCACTCTAGATAGGATTATGCAATATACTTAAGATAAATATATAATTTTTTTTCACTCATCTGTAATGCTATTTATCAATTAAATTAATTCACAGAATAATCTATTTAAGATTAATACAACATTATGAAAAATACTTTTTGATACTGATATATATATCATGATGTGGAAAATTACTAAAATATATTTACACAAAAAACCAGTTTATATTAGACTGTGATGAATACATCACAATAAACTACAAAAAATAAAAACACAAAAATACCTTATTTTGTTTTTTTAATTATAGCTTGTTGAGATTAATTGATTGATTAATTGATTCTTTCTCAAATTTTCTTTTATGGAATCAATGATAATAATATCATATCAATATATGATGATATATCTTAAATACATGGCAGTCCATATTTGATAATACCTGATTATTAAACAGCCTCAGTCCATCACATTTTGTCTCACCTGCTTGCATTTATCCTCCGCTGCCTTCTGGTCGGACTCAGCCTGTTCTGCCCTGTCGATGGCGTTCTCCTTGTCCAACTTCAGCATCTGCATCTTCTTCTTGATGGCCTCCATGGTGACAGCTGTGTCTCAGGCTTCAAAAGAAAAAAAAAAAGCTTTTATTTCTTAAGGTGAAAAGTTGTTGCAGATGTTCAGAGGAAGACGCCTCGCAGGAGCTCTGAAGTGGAGAGCAACTAGCAGATGGAGAGGAGGAGAGAGGGAGCTCAGAGCGAGTGAGCAGAGAGGAGGATGCAAACTGAGAGTCGGTGGAGCTCTGTGTGATTTAAACTTGACTGCAGGGTTGGAGACAGCCCCAGTCTCTAGTGACAGCCCTTTCCCACCGTTTACCCGTACCGCCACTCCCCAAGTTGGCTACTCCAGAGCTGTGTGTGCCCCCCCTCCCTAACTTCACCTCTTGAAGGAGCGACACGGTGCAGATCTCCTATCTCCTTTTTTGGATCATGTGCCTCTTTGTTTTGAGCAGAGCAGGAGAGAAGTAGCAGAGAAGAAGCAGGAGAGAGACCCAGAAGTCAGACATCAAAAGGACATTGTTCACATTAGTAATATGAGTTACTGGAGGTTCATTTTTTTCCCCTTTGGGCTGCATATCTATATGCCTGTGTTCTTACTTAGGAATGTTCAAATTGATGTTAATACCAGAGTTGGTTAGAAAGGACATAGTTTTCATTCTGCCGTTGAATGAAAAAGGGCTGTTGGAAAATGATCCAGCCAAAGAAAATTTGGAGAGAGAGCCGTCTGCATGTGATCTACAGCAGGCTGCCAGAGCGTTACAGTCGAGCTACACAGACATAAACTATAAGTCTACAGCAATTAAGATCCTCTTAATTACTATTTTTCTGACAGAGCTGTATTTAGATTGGTTTTCTGGAATTTGTAAGGCGAACAACATCAAAAACATTTTTTACCGGAGGTTGTAACTTGTATTTTTGAGCTGGTTTCCAGGAATTTCAATTCATGCATTTATGAGATATTTGGAAAATGGTTCACGCCTGGTGTTAACTTAATGCTCTGTACTGAAGCATATACTGTATCAGCAATCAAATGACATGGTAAAAAGACGTAAAAAATGGAAAGGAAAAAAGGATTAATTATTAATTAATTATTAATATTTTTGTTTGTAATTTCTCATGAATCTTGGTGCAAAAAGTGGTAAGTTTGAGGTGAGTTTGAAGTGAGTGTGGGGTGCGTTTGTCTGAATGTGTGCTGATGACATCAGCACTAATGGACCTGTCTGCTTGCTTTCAACTCTCATGTGCCAGCTGCAGCTAAAAATAAAGACGACAAGGAAACTCAAAGCAGCATAAAGCATTTTAAAATCCATTGCTTATATAAAAAATGCATTGTTGCATGGCTATAAAAATGCACTGTTTTTCTTAGTTTATGGAGATCATGATGGTTTTACAGGATGACGTCTCAGATCAAGAGAGTGTTATGTGATTTTAGGGTAAGTTCTGCCTCATGTCACATGTATAGTTATGTAGAAAATTGGTATAAAAACTGGCATAAATAAAGTGTTAAAAATATGCCTATAGATGAGGTAGGGTGCTTAAACACAATCAGAACTGTCTTCCTTATTTGTAACACTTCAATGAATGAAAATCACACAAAAATGTTTTTTTCTTTTAAAAAGTGAGGTACTTAGTGTGTAATTGATATCTGCTAAATTTGAAAGCCTGCAGATAGACCTAAGAGTGGAGGATTTGCTTTAACATATATATGAATCAGTAGGTTTGGGGGTCCTCCACCAGAATTTTTTTGGTGTCAAACATTTAATTTCCTACATTCTGGTTAATGTTTATGCACCACTTGAACATTTGCTAAGCCTTGCCCCAGCTTGTCCATCAAGCTGTCAGAGCCAGCATCGAGCCCACACTATCACTAACTCCACTTGCTGAAGAAATACGAACATTTCAGAGAGAAGAGGTGGTTTCAGAGAGAAGCAGGCAGAAAAGTCTACAATATGTGTTTGAAAAGAATATACAGGATGTCAAACTCATTCAACAGCAAAAAAACTGGTAAAACAGATAAAGATAGTTAACAGTTGCAGTCTATCGATACACATCACAGTGTAGAAGTGAACCACATCACTAGGTGATCAAGACAGAAGAAAAAAATGCGAAACCTCACAGATTTTTCAACCGACATGTTCTAGCAAAAATCCCAAATACAAGTATGGACCTGAAAATAAGCATAACACAGGGCCTTTAATAATTAAAACAGTAAATACACACCTACCCTGCTTTACAGGAACCAGTTAAGGGAAACAGTGCCGAAAGCGCCCACACCTTTCTGGCAAATGGGTGGGGAGCTCTGGAGGAAGCGAAACACCGTTAATCTGCACACATTGTGATATCACACTGCTGGTTGAAAATCTGCAAAGTTTCCATGTTTCCCTTAACTGGTTCCTGTAAAGCAGGGTAGGTCTGTATTCGCAGTTATAATCATTATGCTAATTTTCAGGTTCGTACTTTTGTATGTTGGATTTCTGCTGAAACATGTTTACATTCTTTAAAGTTAAAAAAATACATTACCTTGCTCATAATGTCTGCCTGAATACACCTGTATTCACACTCTGTCTAAAACACTCTGTTTTAGCACCTGTCTCTTTGACTCCCCCCTCCAAGAAAAGCCTGCTGTAATTGGTCAGTGTTTTCAGGTCTTTGACTTTGCTCTCTGCATCTCTGCACCGTCACTGCAGCCAGAAAACGCCTGTAGCGGAACTGCGGCAGTAGTTTCTACCTTTACATAGTATATTTGTGACATCACAACCTCACAGAAGTCATGACGGCTCATTAACTATAAGCATTTTTTTGTGGATTGAGCGTTTTGATACTTTTACAAGATTTATATCACACCTGTATCTGCTTTATAGTAAAAATATGTGGAAATCTGAATATAAAGGGAGCTTTTAAAAGCAAAAATAGCATGTGTATACATTCATCTGGCTATACCTACAGCTAGCTGGCTAACCCTACATTTTTTAGGGTTTGATTTTGGTTTTAGAACGGGGAAGAACCTCTCCATTTATCATTATCAAAAAGAAGCTTGAAATCCACAAAACCAGCCTTAAAATTAAGAAAATCTAAAACTATTGCATGGGAGTCTATGGACTACAGTTATGTAGTTATCAGACCCATATGGGTAAATTTTACCCGTTCTCTGCCAGTTCCAACACTTAATTTTGAACTGTTCAGAGCATTTTGACCAAAAATAAATTGGTTCAGGATCTGAAAATTTGGTTCTCAGCTGGAACCATAAAACAGCAGGTTTTCGATGACCTGATGTGTGAACCATGAAGACATTAGTGGGCATGTCATATTCTAGAGGTCAGAAAGAGAGGAAGGGCGAAGGCAGCATTGAAGAAGTTATGCATGCAGTTGTTAGTCAGTCCGTGTTGTTTTTTGTGTAAAAACAAAAATCTATAATGGCGTTGTCTGTGGTTCGCAGCCAATCAATGCAATCATCAACTTTGCCACTACTGTTTACTTCTGCGGTGCATTGTACAACACCCTCGGCTGAGGACACTTCCCTTGATTACAATGGTTCCACACAAAAGTGATGGAAACTTTGACTGGTTTCCTAGATAGCATCAAGTTTCTAAGAATCCTGGACAGCACCAGTTCAAGAACCAGAGCTAGTTTGGTGGAAAAGAGGTATTTCTGCATTTTCTGCATCAATTTATGGTGTAGCCTAAAAGTCTTTGTCAAAACAAAAGTCCTCTGCTACTTTCATGTTTTTACTGGTGACAGGAATGTATGTTAAAATGTTAAGGGGGACGTGTCCCCGGCCTTCCCAAGAAAGTTATTAGTTAGTTAGTATAGTTGCATGGATCCACAAATATTTTCCGTTTGAGAGTTAGAGACCAATAAGTGGACTAACAGGATTCTTCCTAGCAGGGGAGGGACACTGCAGCATTTTTTAGCACAAGTTTATGAAACTGGTTGCAGTTTGATAGCTTTACAGTCCAGGGGTTAACACAAGCTTTACATCATGCGCTGCTATGATAAGGGTGGTGACTGTTTGCCATGTTTGGTCTGTCAGGATGCCGGCTGCACACAATGTTGTGCCAATAGATCGCTCAGATACAATGCTGCCAATTTCACATAATAAATATTGATTTTGGAAGCACTTTAGTGATGTTTTCTCTTGATAAAATTCTTTTCAGGCAGTATAGTGAGCAGAAAGGAGGGCTGAAGCAGAACCAGAGGAGAGAGGAGAACAGGGAGAGAGAGAAATAGAGGCAGAGTGAATCAGATGCCGAGTGAGAGAAATCAGAACCCTCCCACAGGAAACCGAGCTAAACTCCTCTTCTCCTTGTATGGTAAAAACTCCCCCAAAAGCCACAGGATCGCCTTGGGAGTAGAGTCAAAGTCCTGCTAAGTATAAATCACAAAGCCATGGGAATGGTGGAACAGATTAGAGTGTATATGTACGCTACCATGAAGAATACAAACTAGTTTTAGCAGCCTCAAGTGCTTGATGTCATGCGAAGGACATGTGGACGCTCACATTACAGATCTGCGTTAAATGCGTTGCCACTGTACAATCAAATCTAAAACATATTTATTACAGTAATAAGTCTACGGGAGACAATTATGAACGTCTATGCTCCTAAAGTTTGCTGTGGCAACACTTGCACATGTGACTTATCAGGTATGTAACACCTGCGTGATGCACTGACTCATCATGAGACGTGTCTGTGAGGCAGGAACAGTAAACACGTCAGCTCCGTTGAGCTCTGTACAAACTTGCCCATTAACTACGCAACTACATCCAGCAATCCACACCTACAGCCCCAAACACAAACACTACACACAGAACACGGAAGTGGCTGAGGAAAGTGGCGATCTGTTATATTTGGCTCTGTAACTCAGTACAGTTGTATCTGTGACTTCGGACAATGTCTAGACTGCATCTTAGCAGCCAAGGGATCACAGATCTGTCACTGTGATGAGGCACAGTTGTCTCCCGAAAGCCTGGTGCTGAAAGGTTTTTCACGCCAAGAGGGGATGGTGTTCCTGGAGAAAAAAAATGGCAGTTGTTTTTTTGGCTTCAATTTGCCTCTATATCTATAGGATGTTAATGCAGAGTTTTCACACAAAGTTTGTGTTGTGTCTTTTTTTATCCTCCCTCACTTCACCTCTCTATATTTATCATTCACAAAAGTGAAAGGTGCCAGCTGTTTGGGGTAAGCATACTTAAGCAGGCTTTAGACCCAAGTTATTTTAATGTTAAGTCTGCACTACCTCAATAATCACTCCAGTAGCTTTGTGAATTATAACACTCTGACATATCAATCTGGGGCATATTTTTAGCCATGTTAAAATGATGCTTCTGCTTATGTTTCAGAAGTCTTTTCACATGGGATTAAGTCAGTATTTGTTGCTCGGCTGCCATTTTAAGATTTGCACATCAGCAGTTATAGTCGGCGATATGCTTAAGTCCATAATGCGTCAGTGTAAAGTTTGGATTGGCGTCACATCAGCGTTCATGATGGTGAGGATTTGCACAAACTCAGTGCAGCTGAATGGAAAAAAAAGGTAAAGTTTATTTAGGTTACAGACATTTGCATCATTGCAATGGAAAGACAGAATGAGTGGCTGATTATGCAAGATTCATTACCCAACCAAAGAACTGCTTACAAAGATGGCCAAAACTATGTGGACATGCTTGCCGGTAGGCTTGAGCAGTATAATTTTTTTCTTACCTTTATACCTTGCTGACATTTCAGCAGGAAATAGAGTATATTAAATGTTTTGTGCTTTAAAAAAATGTTTCATTCAGCTAGTTACATGTAATTAAATGACAACATAAATAGAATTATGATCAGTTACAGTTGCTGAGAGAAAATAAGTAACTAAATGACAGTTACTAATCAAAATGTTGGTGTCTGCCAACAGGTTACATTCGAATATCTATATACCAAATCTTTACTATTATATGTGTGTTCATACTCACATACTCACACACTCACACACACACACACACACACACATTTACCAGTTAGAAAAAGTAAAACAAAACAGATATATTATATATAGACATGTGCACAGCAAACATCAAATCAAAGCAAAAACATGTATAAGCTATATTTCTTTTTCTTCATCAGAAAGTAGAGTGTTTTGGATAACTTGGTTTTACAGGTATAAATTGTTTTTAGCAGCATATGTCAGTTTTTCCATGGACAGGCAGCTCGAGAGCCTACTCTGCTATTGATTAGTAGTTGGTTCTTTAGATTTTTTTTCCATCAAAGAGCAATAAAATATTTTGCCAGCAGGATACAAAGACAAAGCAGTTTTACGCTTCATATCAGTTAAGAGACCCGAGACACAAAGACGTCAGAAGAGAGGTAATGTTACAGAAACATACTTCTATTCATCCAGAAAATATGCATCTCCTGGCACATACAAAAATATAATATATATGTCTCCTCTTAGCCACGTTTTTCACAAGTGTGTGGAATATTTCAATTACATCTGTGTAAAAGACTTTTGTGCTCTTGTGGTCACAGTTAGGCTATTTCAGTTAATGAAAATCTTAATGCCACAGCATACAATGATATATAAGACAACAGTTTGTTTCCACTTGTGGCAGCAGTTTGATCCAAGTAGTTGAAAATGATTCTGTTTTATTGTGATCATCATGTGGCAAGAGCAGACTTACCTTGAACCTGGTAGAAGTTGTCTAGTGAAGATCCACCATTCGTCCAGTAGAGGGAGCTACAAGGTTGATGACAGAAAGAAGCAGGTCAACTCAAACCATGGAAGCCTTAACACTGTTTGCATTTGTTGATGTTGATGTGTGTGTGTGTGTGTGTGTGTGTGTGTGTGTGTGTGTGTGTGTGTGTGTGTGTGTGTGTGTGTGTGTGTGCGCCTGTGGAGGAAATGCAAACTTGGGATTTATAAATTTTAGTTGTCTATGTCAAATTGAATTTACTTTTGATTTGTGCACGGCGCTCTAAAACTGCAAGAACAAATGAATGTTGCATTTTCCCATGCAGATCACAGCTACTTTAAGCTTCTACTTCACTACATTTTGGAAGCCATCACTGGATTTTTTTTACCCAATTGCATTTATTTCACAATAGTAGTCACCAGGTACTTTGCAGATTTAGATCCATGCTACAAAATAGCCAATAAATAAACAATTAAATTAAGCTGTATTATCACAGATTAAGCCATGCAAAAGTATAGGCCTAATTACCTCCAGCTTTGCCAGCCTTAACATTAATCTGATGAACACATTAATGCATCTGCAATTACAATGCAGTAATATAGCTAAATGATTATGAAATTAGCCATTTTGCATAATGAGTACTTCTACTTAAGTGAAAGTAATACTTTAAATGCAAGACTTGAACTTGTAACACAGTATTACTACATAAATGGATGAGCAAAGCAACTATAAAGAGAAGCAAAACTACCACAAAGAGACAAAAACTGACTACAAAAGGGATAAAACTACCAAAACAATACACAAAATAACTACAAATAGAGGCGAAACAATCACAAAGAAACACAAACTGACCAGAAAAGACACAAAACGACTACAAAGAGAAACAAAACTACCACAAGGAGACACAAAACAAAAAAAAACAGACGTAAAATTACCTCAAAGAGACATACAATCGTTAAAAAAGGGCAAAACATTCACAAAGAGACACAAAGTGATTGCAAAAGCAAAACCACAAGGAGACAAAAATGACTAAAAGACACAAAACCTCAAACAGACATAAGCATCCACAAAAAGGGGCAAAAATGACATGTGACAATGAAAGTAACAACAAAAAGACAAAATTAATTCAAAGAGACAGAGTAACCATATAAAGGGACACAACACTCACAAGGAAACACAAATTTCCCAAAAAAAAAATGAAACAAACAAAAAAAAATACACAAAGAGACACAAAACTACAAAAAGATGCATGATACCTTTCCATGAGTAGAGTATCTGAGTACTTCCACATCCACCACAGCTAGTTTCTTTCTGGGCTGTTGTCATGACGACAAGGACACCACGTGACATGTTGCGACTGTCAATGACCACGTTGCAGGAAAACACACAACACAGGGCAAAGATAATTTTAACGTTCACATGATTTAACCTGATGCACGCTCTATAAGGCAAAACTTTTAAACATTTTTTAAAAAATCTGTTTATATCAAAATAACATTCAGAAATGACTAAGAAATATATATATTAAATAACTTTCTATGTGAGAACACACATTAAGTCTGTCGCAGTACATCCTCCCGGACCACAGGGGGCGCTCGTTAGATGCACGGCTGGTGTGACAAAAAAGGAAGGGTGCCTTTCCTCTTTTCAGTATTATGAATGAAAGTCTGTTCTTTGAATTTATCCCTGAAGTAATTGTAATCAGACAGTATCAATAAGCTATTACAAGGAGCTGGACTAAGCTCTTATAAATTAGTTCAAGATGTCTGCGAGCGCGGTGTATGTCTTGGATCTAAAAGGAAAGGTAAGATAACGGAGCAGCTCTGCGCTGCTAACCTGTCGTTAGCCTGGCTAGCTGCCGTGCTAGCACATTCTTCGTTGACAGATTATGATGTGGCTTAATCTGCAGTATGGTCGCTAATACATCGTGATATGTTGGTATGCCGAGTTAAGATTTCGGCCTGTAACACAAACCAGTAAATTACATCTAAACACGGAGATCGTTTTTTTACGATGGTTAAATTGGAAAATTAAAGGCCACGTATCGGCAAGACAACAAACAGGTGACCAGCTGTTAGCAGCAAGGAATGTCAAACGGCTACCAAAACTCCCTTTAGTATTTAACTGTTTCACGTTTGTTTGCTTATATGCAAGGTATTATCTACATAATGTCATATACTTACAACTTAATTTCAACCGTGAGCGTCTTCAGATAAATTCGGCATACAAGGTATTCATCGATTATGCTTTTAATCCCAGAAGAATCGAGTTTAACATGTGTTTGATGATTACGCCCACAGCTGTGTTGTAGTGGAGAAGTGGCGTTAAAACGGTTAATTTACTGGAGACCATAGACAGAAGCAGACTCTTCACTATAAAACGTTTCAAGCGATGTTGTGAAGGTGCTGTACGTTTAAATGCATGACTTTTTCAATCTAATTCTGATTGCACACAAAATATATCAGGCCACGACCGATAACTAAAGACTGAGGAAAGTTAATATCTCTTATAACACTTTTATAACGTAATCTAAAAGATTGTTGATGATATATGACATCTATTGCACATCTGTCCATCCTAGAAGAGGTGTCCCTCGTCAGTTACTCTTTCTGAGGTTTATATTTCTACCATTTCTTCCCCATTAACTGTGTTTTTTTTCGGTGGAGGGGGTTCCTTATCCGATGTGAGGGTCCAGGGACAGAAGGATGTTGTGTGCTGAAAAGCCCTCTGAGGCAAATTGCAATTTGTGATAATGGGCTTTATAAATTAAACTGACTTGACTTGACTGATGTTACCTATTGATAATGAAACATTAACATTACGATAACTATTTTATTAGTATACAATGATCAGCCACAACTTTAATACCACTGACAGGGACAACAGCATCCCTTGATGGCAGTAGCACCCCTGGCAGTAAGATGCATCATGCCACACAGCAAAGACTGTTCAGTAATGGCCTGAGGGACATGACAAGGAGCTCATCAACCTGGCCTTCGAATTCCCCAGATCCCAATCAATTCAAGCATCCGAGGGACATGCTGTTACCACACCTCACAAACCACAGGGCATGCCCATTCCTGGGCAGTTTTTGCAGTGTGGCATGGTGCATTGTCCTGCAAGGGGATCTACTGTCATCATAGACTGTCGTTGCCGTCTGCAACAGTATTTGGGTGGGTGAAGCACATCAAGTAGCATCCACATAAATGCCAGGACCCATCATTTTTAGAGCAGAACATTTCACTGTAACAAGATGATCAATGTCATTCCCTTCATCTGTCAGTGGCTTTCGTATTTTGGCTGATCAGTGTATATTTATGACAGTCCTCATGTTTTCAGCATGACCAGCAGAGATGCTATCATTCAGTAAAATCAAGCTGCTCAAAAATATCTGTTCCCTTCAGGTCCTGGTTTGCCGAAATTACCGTGGAGATGTGGACATGTCAGAGATTGAGCACTTCATGACTCTTCTGATGGACAAGGAGGAGGAGGGGACCCTCTCTCCAATCCTGGCCCATGGAGGCGTCCGTTTCATGTGGATCAAACACAATAACCTCTACTGTATCCTTACTTTGTCACTGCATGGTATTAGTACTCAAGTAACTTGTGTAACTTGTTAAGATTTGGTATGATATTTATTTGTATTGTTTTAGCTAAAGTTCTTAACACATATCACATCAGTGGTTGCAACATCCAAGAAAAACGCCAGCGTCTCGCTGGTTTTTTCCTTCTTGTACAAAATTGTCCAGGTAGGACTGAATGCCTAATGAGCTTTTGTCTACATTAGTTTAACTTTATTAACAACAATAACAAAGCTGTTTACTTGTCAATAAAACTACATTTGTGCTCTTCAGGTATTTTCAGAGTATTTCAAAGAACTGGAGGAAGAGAGCATTAGAGATAACTTTGTCATCATATACGAGCTGATGGATGAGCTGATGGACTTTGGTTATCCACAGACCACCGACAGCAAAATTCTGCAGGAGTGAGTATCCTCTTTGCCACACTCTCACTGTAATTAACTTTATCTACTCTTATTAGAGATGTGACCACTGACTAATATCATCACTGACTGTTTTGAGCATTTATGATTGTTGTTTTAGTTTATAAAATGCAAAAAAAGTAATTATTCCGCCAAAAAGTCCAAACTGATGTCTTCATGTTTCTTCTGTCTGACCAACTATTAAAAAACCCAAATGTATTCTGTTAACAATGAAAAAACAGAATAATGATAACACATTTGGTAAGTACTTAAGCTGGTAATTAATCTTTTTATCTACCTTCTATCTGTTAATTATTTTATTTTTTATTTTCCAATAATTAGAGTAGCACATTGTTTAATAGCAGCTATTTAGAGTATATTTTTAATAAACTGATTGTTGTATATAGGGATGAAAATTGTTTAGTTGTTATTGACACCAATGCTTTTATTGATTCTGCTTATTGGCCTGATTTTTGAAACATCAGTTTCCTTATGAATCTGATCAAAGACAGAAAAAAAACACTTTCTTTTTTTGTAAACTTCTGAATGTGAGCA
The DNA here is from genome assembly GCF_026936395.1 of Plectropomus leopardus. Taxonomy (NCBI): domain Eukaryota; kingdom Metazoa; phylum Chordata; class Actinopteri; order Perciformes; family Serranidae; genus Plectropomus; species Plectropomus leopardus. The sequence goes on along the minus strand of NC_142187.1, from coordinate 29,183,265 downwards.
CAGTGTGGCGCCATAACAATAGTGCTGCTGGGTTTGGAAGCAGAAGCACTTCTGAATAGAGCGTCAAATACATGGCATTCCTGGATTTTAAGCTTGTGCTGCGTAAAAACAGTGTTGGCAGAAGTATGCAGTTCTTTTACTTGTGTAAAAGTACTAATACTACACTCTTCCAAGTAAAAATCCTGTAAATGTTACTTAAGTAAAGTAAGTTAGTATAATCAGGAAATATACTTATGGTATTTAAATTAAAAGTACCCAATGCAGAAAAATCTTAAAACAACCAAAACACGGCAAAATGTTAACATTATTAGAAACAAAAAAAGGGGAAAAAATGCATGAAAAACCTCACAATAATTTTTTTAAATGTAAAAACACCCCCAAAACTCAAAATTATCATAAAAAAAAATACCCACAAATATCTTCAAAATTATTTTAGAAAATGAAAAAAAAACGTGCCCTAAATCATAGAAAATATAAAAAATACACTCCAAAAAACTTAAAATATAAACTTAGAATTATCAAAAAAAGAAAAGATATATTTATATATAAATAATAGGGAAAAGAACACTTAAAAAACTCAAAATGATTTTGAAAAAAACAAAAAATATTTTTTAAAGATTTCTTTTAATCAAAACAGTTGGTAATTAATTTTCTTACATCAACTGATTACTTGACTAATCCTTTGCAGCTGTACTGGTATAGACTTTTAGGTCATCTAATTTATTACAAAACATCATATTTTATTAACTTTTGTTATGTTTGTGTGCAGAAATCTTAATTTGTAAAGTAACTGTAGTGTTCAGATAACCGCAGTGAAGTAAAAAGTACAATATTTCCCTTTGAAATGTAGTAGGATAAAACTATAAAGTGGAATGAAAAGAAAATACTCAAGCACAAGTACCTCAAATTTGTACCTAAGTATAGTACTTGAGTTAATCCACTTAGTTACATTCTGCCTCTGCTGATGAGCTCAGAGGCTTACAATTTCGATGTATCAGACCATTTGGAGTGAGTTTTCAAATCCCATCCCTATTGCCGTGACATTCGGTTTTACAGATTTTTATCAGCTTTGCGGTATTGCCCTGTCATCCTGCATATCTGCAAGTCATGAGGAGCTTACTGTCCTCCGCACAGCATACTGTAAATGACTGTTTAACCTCATAGGACTGTGGTTGATTCAGATATGTGACAAACTAACTCTGGATTTCCCCCAAGTGTCCAGAGTACAGCAATAAGTCAGACAATCCTCCCTCGTAACCATGACAATCTCTGTTCTTCTTTGATGCTTTCTGGGAACTCGCCACCACAGGCACTAGATTTCCCCTGTTACTCTGTTTTGCCTCAGTGTTTACATTTTGTCCTCGCAGATACATAACCCAGGAGGGGCACAAGCTAGACACCGGCGCCCCGCGACCCCCTGCCACGGTCACCAACGCCGTCTCCTGGAGGTCAGAGGGCATCAAGTACAGGAAGAATGAGGTCTTCCTGGACGTCATTGAGTCTGTCAACCTCCTGGTAGGAACTCCTTGTTTTAGAAGCGCTGTGTTGCTCAAGGAATGTCAGTCACACTGCTTGTAAACTTCCTCCCTGTGTGCGTCACATTAGTGAGGTGATGTTGCGGTGTCTTCTGTGGGCTGCAGTAAATGCTTCCTTATAGGCTGCTTTTTTGATGAGGTTCTCTGTAATCCCTCTGTTTTTCAGGTCAGTGCCAATGGTAACGTTCTACGTAGCGAGATCGTCGGCTCCATTAAGATGCGTGTCTTCCTGTCTGGAATGCCGGAGTTGCGGCTCGGCCTTAACGACAAGGTCTTGTTTGAAAACACTGGAAGTGAGTTTTCTCTTAACAGACTTGGGGCATGTTGTGTGAACACGATTTGAGCTAGATGACAAGCTTGTATGACGCTTTGATGATAATTAATGACCCCTTCAAAGTATACAAGAGTGACACAGGGTTCCCACAGTCATGGAAAACCTGAAAAAGTCATGGAATTTCACAGTCACATTTTCAAGGCCTGGATAAGTAATGAAACTCGTAAAAATCATTGAAAGTTTTGGAAAAAAGTTTGAAATGTGTTGTGTATGATAAATTAAATTAAATTAATATGACATAATGGTAAATTTATTTTCTGTAGCTGACAACATAATGTACGTCTAATGTGTTGACGATGTGTCAGCGTTTTGGTTGTGGTTTGGTTTGGTTTTTCTTTTTTTCTGATAATAGGTTCAGAAGGCGTGTTTTCTTTAAAAGGTTTTAGCAATTTGCTTCTTTTTTGAAAAGTTTTGGTGCCTTTTGTTATTTTTTCTTTAAAATCTTTTGGGGTGATTTTTACAGAAAACCTAAAAATTGGAGGCTTTTTTGTCATACATTTTTGAAAGGCATGTTTTTGTTGTTGTTGTTTTTAAATATCAAAATGACACTTTTTGTCATACCCAGACATTTCATGTTTGACTTTCAAAATTCGGACAGTCCATGAACGCATCACGTGGGATGCTGAAATTATATTTGAATAGAGTTTAATTCTTAAATGTTTAAAGAATTCTGAGAAGTGGTGCATGAAAAAAAAATATTTTGGGTCTTTAAAAAGTAAAAAAGTTTTGAAATTGTAACCATGACAGCGTGTGGGAACCCTAGTGACAACCCGACAACTCTTTGTCACTCGTTATCGTACATTTTACTCATGAATTTCACAAAGGGCTGATTTAAAGCCGTTCACTCTAAGCAGGTACACTTTTCTCGCTTCTCTCTCCTCATTATATTGTTTCTCATTTTTTCATGGAGGAGGAAAGAGTAAATCCGTAGAGCTGGAAGATGTGAAGTTTCATCAGTGTGTCCGCCTGTCTCGCTTTGAGAACGACCGCACCATCTCCTTCATTCCTCCTGATGGAGAGTTTGAGCTCATGTCCTACCGCCTCAACACTCACGTGAGTACCGCAGATCAAGCACCTTCCAGGCCAGCAGGATCTGGAGGTTCGACACACTAACCCCCAACAAGAGGACGGGTGTGAAATTAACACCTGCCGAGCACCACAGCCCTTGCTGGTCATTTTTGAGATGATGTTTTTCACTTAAGTTATCAAAGCCTTTTTGACTTTGCATGTTTCATACTCTCATATATTGTCCCGACAGTCCACTGTATAAACTAGTGAGTTACCTGTAAGAAATATAGGCAGCCTATGTATATAAAATCAAAATCAGGAGTACAGCGCACAGTGACGTAAGGTAGTTACAACAGACCCCAGTGCGCACAAGCTAGAACCTCTGAAACACACACGCACACTCACACACTCACCAGTGTGTTTGATTTTACAATCAAGTGAGTTACTTACCAAATGGGTTTTATGTTTGGACGGCATTCCTGCTCACTGGGCTTGCAGACCTCCAACATACACATCATCACTGCATGTCTGTATATGACCAAAAAAAAAAAAATCCATTTAATTGAGCAATTATTATGCTTTTATGTACAGTTTTTATAGTTTATGTATAATAACAGTAATAATAATAATAATAATAATAATAATAATAACAATAACAGATAGCTGCTGACTATTTTACCGCAAAATATAAACAAACAAACAAAAACAGAAATATCTGATGCACATGGGTTTGTCTTTTTCAGTGCATATATAGCAAATAGCTGCTGTTTTTGATTTAACATGAGTTCTTTCTCGAGCAGGCATTTTTCAGTGCCAGTCTAAACCACTTGCAATGGTACGTAACTGTTGGAAAGCCCGCTCTCTCTATTGGCCCCCCACCCATCCTACAGGCCCCAGCACAACTGCATTGCCTATACACACACCCCTGACAAAGCACATCTGCCAGCTCAAAACATGTGAACCTTTTTCACTACGTCAAATTAAACGAGGTTCCCACAAACTCCCTTAATGCCATATTCTAGTAACTCTTCATTCATCATCCACGCATCATTATTTGGAAAGCTTAACTTATATGTTTCAACACAACCAGTCGAGTCACAATGAGCACGCTGAAAGGAAATAAAACAGGTTGAGATATACCACAATGCTGCACAATAAATCCAACAATGTCTTAGATGAACTGTTTGAAAGGCAGGTGATAATAACTGTATACTACATTACATGAACTGTGGTCTTGACTTATGAAAATGTGGTATTCCATGTTTTTTTGGTTTGTTTTTACTGGCTTTTTTGTCGAGCAGCCCATCAGAAGAACTCCCTTCAGTCCTGACAGCCGGTCTCCCCCTGCATTCTGGCTAATATTTATAAAACTGTAAATCCAAAGATGTTTACAAAAACATTTTCGGCAGATGTAGTCAGTAGTAAATATTTATACACAAAACTTTCCTGGAAGAAACAAAAGCCATGGGAGCTCAGCCAAACCAGCCATACTGTTTCATCATCACCCAGACCGAGAGCTTTTTAAATACCAAAAGCTCAGTCATGAAAGGACATGAAAAGTCTGATGTAATAAGAAAAGAGGGAGGCTGTAGGGAAGCAGTTTAGATTAAGGAAGTTTAAACGGTTTAAATTCTCAATAAATGTTTCACAATAGCACGGCCAGTAAGCTTGTGGGAAGGGAAGTAGTGCAGTGGAGCAGAGGTCTCTCTGGTTAAAGCAGCTAGCAACCGTGACATTGTCTACACGAGAACGTCTGTTAAAGACAGACCACATTTAAACATTTACTGCCTGGTTTTATACATAAAATAAAAACTTGAAGCTTCTGGAGTTGCACATTGATCTATGATGCATACATGCTAAAAAAAATCATCACAACAAAAATACAGTGGCATCCAACACAAGAAAAGTTAAATATGTTAATCAGTCAATCAGTAACCTTATTTATGGAGCACCAGTAAAAAAACAGGGTTTACAAAATGTTTGACAAACAAAGCAAAGCAGAAGCAAGATACCCCAAAGGGATTATAACAATAGAAGCCAAACAGTAATGCTGAACAAAGGCAAGACAGAAATGAATGTAGAATTAAATTAGAGATCAGGCGCAATAACATATTAAAACAAAACCAATGATAATGAGAAATATAGATAACGTTTTAAAAAATTTTAGTAAAAGTAAACAATAAAAGCAGTATACACATAATAATAATAATGATAATAATTATAATAATAATAGTCAAGATCAGGACTGAATAAGAATAAAATTAAAAAGATAAATAAAAATGTGCACATGCATATATCTTCATTAAAATGTCAAAAATCCAGCTAAATCTATATCTGGGTCACAATAATAAACAGAAGGGGTCAAAACTGTCATTATCTTCTGATCAGCAGATTTTTTTTAACTCCCACATATAAATATCAATAGTGGCCTAAAAATCTAGTATCAGTTGGGATATAATATGGAGTATGTATGTTTTACATGGATACACTGAGGAACAAGTCAGTCAACCACAAACCTCAAGCCCCCCCGCTGTTGCGCAATCCGTGTTTTTCCCTTAATTTCCTCTCCAACACTGAGAGCACAAAACTCTGATTTCACAGCAACGTTATCATGAAACTGGAATTTCTAACTGCAATGCAATACCTTAAAAATATCGATATTCGATACAATTTTCAATACCATGAGGAAAAATTGACAGAGGGCATAAAATTATAATTTTTTAAATAAAAACATAAATACAATAACGAAAATGGCCTTTTCTCTTGGCTCATGGCAGAAAACAGCAGACTGACTGAAGTAAACATTAACAATAAGAGCGACAAAGCGAAGCTGGTACCAGAGTATCCGACACTGTGGAAAATGACTATTGAAATTGTTTTAAATATTCAGAATTTCTACATTTCAAAATATTTTTGAACAGTGTTGTCAAAAATATTTTTGACAACACTGTTCAACATCATGCAAATTTGAATTAATGGCTATTTGTTATTTTTGTTTGTAAATGTATGTCCAATTCTCAAACGTGTCATGTCGGTTCTTGTTGCATATCTGCTGTCCACCAGGTGGCGACTGTGTCATATGATATTTAAACTGACATGTATGTTGGGTGCATCGGGGCCTGTTTAAAATGATTTTGATAGTAGGTGAAATATGTTTGTTTGTTTTTTTTATCTCAGGTGAAGCCCTTGATCTGGATTGAATCTGTCATAGAGAAGCACTCCCACAGTCGGATCGAGTACATGATCAAGGTGGGTCACTTTTTCAAATGCGTCCCATCGTTATTTGTAAAAAAAAAAAAAAGTAAAGAAAAATATGATTTGGTTGTTATGCAGTCAAGATCAGCGTAAAGTAAATTAATCATCATATTGAAGTGAAGTAAATGGTAATGATTTTCAGGGATTTTATTGTTGCTAATGTTCTGTGTCTTGGTTTTATGTGCACCAAGCTCTATTTAATACTTAAAGTCATCATTAAGCCCTGGTTTATTACCCTGTTCAGGCAGGACATCGTGCTAAACTTGACCTGCTTGTTTTCTCGTCTCAGGCGAAGAGTCAGTTCAAAAGGCGTTCCACAGCCAACAACGTGGAGATCCACATTCCTGTGCCAACGGACGCTGACTCACCTAAATTCAAGACCACAGTGGGCAGCGTGAAGTGGGTGCCTGAGAACAGCGAGATCGTCTGGTCAATTAAGTCCTTCCCTGTAAGCATGACTCATGAGTATCATAAAAAAATAACTGTGTCATCTTGTGTTTGGGTCGCAGGTCACTGGTGTTTTTCACCTTGTCATCACTTTTGCCCAACTTGACAGTGGAAAGTCATCCCTTTTCAGACTTAAAACATGAGCTTTCCAGAGTTTTAAGTTCTGTATTATAGAGTTTGTGTTGTGACTTCTCACAGGGTGGAAAAGAGTATCTGATGCGTGCTCACTTCGGTCTGCCGAGTGTTGAGGCTGAAGACAAGGAGGGGAAGCCACCAATTAGTGTCAAGTTTGAGATCCCATACTTCACCACCTCAGGCATCCAGGTACATCCCGTGGACACAAACGCACACACACACACGCACGCACGCACACACACACACACTGATGTCAAACCATATTTGCAAACACTTTCACAAATCATTTAATCTACTTGCAGCAGCATGGGGATAGAGGTCAAATAAGCTGAAACTTTGTCCTCCTCAGAGAGATCATAAGAATTAGGACCAGATTTAAATTTTAAAAAGGTGTTTACGACAGAAGAATGTACTCACTCACTCTGTTTACAGTTCAAACTGTGTTTATCATTCCTAGGTAGTAAACCCTCTGGGAACAGATTTTAAAAAAAAGCTGCAGTTTATTTGCACCTGCAGTTTGATTATTGCCCAGTGCACACGCATGCATAGTCCACATATCTTGTGGTTCTGGGTTGTTTCCCTGTCATCCTGGATTTAGAATTTATGGCACGTAGCATATGAACGCTCTCTCTCTGCAGAGCAGGAATTTGAACAATTCATATTTGTGTCTTGTTTTTGGCCAGAGGGGGCAGTAAGGGAGCACTGGTAAACTGTGAGACACATTTTGTGGTAGAGAACATTTCTATTGTTGTCAAACCAGAAAGCAACTGATCATCCACCTGGATTTGGCCCTCTGCCTTCGTGTTAACCACAGTAATAAAAAAAAATTTAAAATGTCGGCCATAGTCACAGGGAGGCAGATTGATTGGAATGTAAATGTGATTCCTATGAAACTTAAAGAGAAGCCAATGTTTTTCCTTCATGTTTGAATCAAAACTCGCTGACCACAGACTTCCACAGATGTGCTGTGCTTACTGTATAATCACAGTTGTCCTGTGATTATATGTGCAGCACCACAGTAACACAAAATTAAGTTTTCCCATGTCTTGATGTGAGGAAACGATGGCATCTTGACAAACTCCATTTGAAAATCTCATATTATTGCCCGGAAGAGAAAATAAGTTTGCCATATTTATATTTATATGATTCCAACTCAGTGTTACGTAACGGTGGGTGCTATATCGATTATACGTGATGTTTCACAGCTTATTCCACCCAGTTATATAAAAATGACTACATTGCGAACATCAAATATAAGTTGTCATGTCATTTTTTTAAGTCACCAGCATGACTCTCACTTCAGTTTTTCGGTTTTCTTTCCTATGGCTCTCTCCCTCTCACAAACACACACAAAAACTCACAAACATGATACGTAACACTCCTCCGCCCATCCAGACCACTTTCTCCTAAGAGATGGTGTTTTAGCAGGCAAAGCATGTTTTATTTGTATCTGCAGGGCTCCAGACTGCTACTATTTAGTCATATCTTGGGTTCATGGAGCACCAGTTCAACTTGCAAATACTATTAATATATTACTGGAGAGCTGTTAGCTTTTTCCAGCCAACAGTGAATAAATCTTCATGTTTAAAGGCACTGCTGTAACAGTTTTACTTTCTGCTAACCGCTAACATCTAACTGTTTGAATGAAGCTTCACATTCACTATAAAAAGATCAGAACTTGATTTCTTTCAAAATCATAGGAAGAGGACAACTTAGGAAGATATAAATCAAGATCTTGCAGAACAAACAAACAAAAAACATAACAAGTACAAGAAATATGTAGATATATAGAAAATGACTGGCAAAAAATAATTCTTTAAAATATTTTTTAAACATAGAAATTAAATATTTAAATATAGTAGGGTTTCTTGACATGTTTCCTAGTTTTGTTTTAAATAATTTTCTATATCTACTAATTTCTTGAAATTTGCAGAACACTTCTTGCCAAGTTGTTCACTGCCTTTTTTCCAATGTTTTCAAGAGAAAGCAAGCCAATTTGCTCAGGTTGCTTAGGTTTCAAGAAAAGTGATGTTGACTAAATTCAACTTTATTATGACAGTAGCTACTTCATTTCACTTCTTCATAACTGCATTTCATTTAGTAATTTTGTTTTTAGTAGTCTCTGTAATTTAGAGGCGATTTCAAAATATCAAGATATACATCTTATTTTGCAATATAGCCTAAAAATATTGAAATATTAAATTTAAGCCATCTCATCCAGCCCTAGTTGGGGGGTGGGGTGGGTGGGGGGTGGGTGGGTATACCGCTTCATCTGTTATACTGGTTGTTAGTTCCCATATGAATTTTTCATATACCACTAGCTGAAACACCTGCAACCTGCAACTTTTCAACAGGCAGCAAAATACATCACAGATTTCACCCTAAAAAACGTCACAGTTGGCAAACTGCACTGCAAGTATCGAGAGGAGAGCCCTATTAAACGCATACCCTTCTACTAACGTCACTTTATAACACAGCAATTAATAACTAACAACTGACTCTCCAACAGCACAAAACACTGAGGCACACAGTGATGTGTGACACATAAACAATTTGTAACTTTTACAACTGCACATGTACGAAATTACACCGCTGAACAGCAGGCTGGACACAGCTTGCTAGCAAGCCAGTTAAGAGCTGAGAAAGGCGTCATCACTACAGTACATTTAAGATCAGAAAGTAGAGACAGAGCATAAAGAAAGAGACCAGAGACGCACCAGAAGAATTTGTGCACGAGAAGAGCTGTGTCTGCTGTGTGGATGCTTTTTTGGTTTAAAAAAAAATCCAACTCACTTGCTACCAAAGACAAAAAAATATGGTAGAATCTTAAAAAATATAGTGATACAACAAATTTTAGGTCATATTGTCCAGCGTTATTCACAAGTAATGTTTAAATGAGAAGCTATCAAACACAGAACAGAGGAAAAGTCATCACTGTCACTTATTTAAATAACAATAAGACAGTTTCTTCAAAGCATTTTGAGAGTACCTAGCTTCAGTGCCGTGAACAGAACTGTAGTATCCATCAGGGCGAGAGACACGAAGCCCATCATAGGTTGCATTTGTTGCTGAAGCAGAAAAATTGCTATCACAGTTGCATCTTTCCACAAAGTGAATAAATTCTTTCAAGCAGGCCGTTATTTTGAGGAAACCAAAGACACACATAAGTAGCATGCTGTTGCTAGCTAAGTAGCTCATTGTGGCTAAAAGATGCAGATTGATTGATGGATGTATGTCATGATAGTATTGGTTAAAATTGGTTGGTATTAGCTTACGTAGGCATACATCATACATGATTTAGATTTGTTGGTTTTTTTTGGCAAATATTGTTAAATGGGTGCAAAGTATGGCTGGATGGATTGGATTTGAAAGAGTTAAAAAGACATTCGTCATTTCATTTTGACCTTTAATGAAAACTGTAAACATTCAAATTGTATGTAAACTTCTTATTTCAATATGTTTTGTCAGTAAAAAACAGCTCTTTATGACATTCAGCTCTTTCAGTAACTTTATTATTCTTAACTATTGAGGGCCCGATTCTCTCCTTCTAACACACTTTTATTTACTTCTTCACTTCAACACAAGGCTTTCTGAAAACTGTCATTTAAAAAAACATACGGAGTAATGTTTTCCAGCTTCTCCACATTTCCTATGATAGTCAATAAAACCATATTAAGCTGAGGGACATTACGCAGCCCACTCGGAAACAAGAAGCTTGAACCCAAGATAATTGAAATATGTGATACTTTTAATTGGGGTGGTTTTGGCAGTACAAGAATGCTTGTCATTTTCCAAGGTAATTTGGCAGCTGAAAGAAGTAATCTCCTTTTCCTTCCTTCCTTTCAAATCTTTGCCAATCTGTAAATGAACAGATGCTCAAATAAAAGCAAGTGTGGTAAATCATAGGGAAGCAACAAAGGCAGGTTTCGAGACAGAGCCTCGTTCTACGTTACTTTAAAAGGCCTTTTTAAAAAATGATTAAAATGGCTTTAAATTTTTATGTTATTCTAACGATGAGTATCTGACCCTGTAATGGCCTCACAAATAAAATCTATGGGGGAAAAATATAGGTTTTTTAATTACAAGTTTCCCTCAAATAATAGATGATAAAAATGTCATTTACAGTAAAATTACACTTTAAGCAATCTACGCCTCCTTTTTATGGACTGATTTAGTGCATAAAACATTTTAAATACATCAAAAGCGTGACACATTTTTTAAAAGAAAAAAAAGTACTTAAGGTAATATAAAAGCAAGTCATAGTGCAATCTTTCTAGTGCTAGATCAGACTCGCTCATCTGTTTGGTTGATGGATCCTCTTTTTGTGGTTCTCCACAAACCATCGCTGGCTTGTATTCACACACAAGAAGAATAAGTATTTCCTGTTCACTTCAATCTTGACACACCCTTTGGGGAGAAGTGTCACTGTCTTCAGTGATCACAGAGCCTGTTGACTGCTGGTATTAGCATGATCTGATCACATGTGGACTGCACTATAACAAACCTAAGCAACCACCAAGACGCATAGTGATCCGATCACTCAAACCACTGCTGCATTTGACCACATATCTGTTGTAATGTAAACGTTCGTGTGTCCTGATGGATCTCCAAACAGGACTACATCATCAATGCAGGACAAGGTGGTTGTTTTGATGACAGCGCCTTAATGCTCTATAGCTTACACATTTTTACCCAAATCTGCTGGCCAAAACATCCACAGAAGCACACTGACCACTAGCAAAAAAAAAAACAATATCCCAAATGCATGACTTTTGAGGCGGCTATGGCTCAGAGGTAGAGCGGGTCGTCCTCTAATCAGAAGGTTGGCGGTTTGATCCCCACCTCCTCCAGTCAACATGTCAAAGTACCCTGGCCAAGATACTGATACTGAGCTCCTAATTAGTGTGTGAGTGCGTGTGAGTGTTGTACAGTAGCGTCGGCCGCCAGTGCATAAACGTGTGTGTGAATGGGTGAATGTGACTTTTGGTGTGAAAGCACTTTGAGAGGTCAAAAAAGACTGTAAAAGAGCTGTACAAACACAGGCCCATTTACTTAAAGCGCTCTCAGTTCACTGAGAGTTTATGAAGATCCATTTTTTAAGGTTAATTTCCTATGATTGCTTTGGTTTTGTTTTCTCAATCAAACTATAAAGCACTTTGAATTGCAATTCATTTGTTTGAAAGATGCGTTATTAATCAAATTTTACTGATTTGATGATTCAAATCTCCAACTTTCAAGGGGCAGCCCCAACAAATATGCAGTGAAATAATATTAAATGTACCATACTGATATAGTTTAGGATCTGAAAATTTCCAGGGCAACATCGAGTTTTTGTAAAACATTCTCAGCAATACCACCCATATTTCTCAGCACTGATATAGTTGTAGAGGTTCACTAGTTCCCAAGTTGTTGTTGGCCTCCACAGTTTATCCATCTGTTAAACCAAAAGTTTAACCAAAACTCTTTGCTTAGTGTCTGAAATCACACTGTGGTGCAGCCACCATCTCGCAGGCAACCTTTTAAGAGCCATATTCCCATCGAACTCCTGTGTCAGACCAGTAACCTTTCCCTTATTACAGGGCAACAGCAGACTGGGTCTCAGACTCTAATGCAACCAGTAACACCACTCTCTACATGTGAGAAGAGACTGTGAAGCTTAATTAGACACATGTAAATATCAAAGCATGAGAAAGTCCCTCTTAACTCTACCACTAAGTGTAGGGGAGCGCACATGTGAAGTGTGTATGATGCACGCAACTGCACCTTATAAATTTAACTAGAAATGGAGAAAACCCCACACTTTGGCCGAGTGGCAGTAACAGCAGAAGTGCAGTTACATTTTCAAATCTTTAGGTGAAGGAACCCAAACAAGTTGGCAGATGCTTTTTGGGTCATAGCTTTTACCAAAAGCCTGATAAATCCAGACCACACATGTAGTCTGTACTTACCAAACGAGATACAACAAACATCCTCCTTGCCCCTTCTCATCTTACAAGCCATAATGATATTTTGCGGAGGACGGCTTTTGATGCCGTTTTGCTGACTGCGTACCCACGGTCAGCCCGACTGCATGTTTGGCTGCTGGGTTCAGGCAGAAGTGCTGTGCCGGCAGACTCGGTGATCCCGTGTCTGTGTGTTTGTCGTCATGTGTCTGGTGGCCACGGCGCTCTTTCTCTCTGACCTCACTGTGTAGTGGAAGGTAATAACAAGGCGGCCACTGCCGAGGCCTTACCAGAGACCAGCCGCTCGAGCCACAAATTCCTGCCCTGTCTGTCCGGCTCTCAGCTGGGAAACAGGCATGATGGAGACATGGCACGGCGACATCTCCCAGAGAGGGGTCGTGTCAGCCTTAAAATGGCGGGTGCTCTCATGCCTGCTTATTGTGAAAGCACAAATCTGATTTTTTTATATGTTTTAACAATTTGTTCCCACCTGACTGGGAAGAACATGTCCAGCGATGTACAGGACGACAGGGTATTTTTAGAGCGTCTTCTCGACATTCAGCTCTGTGGTAACACTGCTCTGGTGAAATATCGGTTAATGGCTTGTGAAAGTTGTATCTTGATTGTGCTGATGTGCATGTTTTTTTTCTGTCCTCCCAGGCTTCGAAAGATACAGTTATGTAAATTCACTCGGTGTGCCTTGAAAGCTGCTCTGTATCTACTTCCCTCTTCTCAGTGTGACTCATACTACTGCTTCCTCATCAACAAAAGTACTCTTACTATATCTTACAGTTTGCTATAAGTGTTAAGGTGTATTCTACTTAAAATATGTCTTTTGAGAATCAAATATTTGCCGTAGGTTTGACAGGTGGCTCGGAAAAGTTTGTAGCTTGCTCCTGTTCAGGTAATGAAGGCACAACATGTCACCACAGATACTCCTTAGTCAAAATACTGTATCATAATATTGATTGAAGCTATGACTAACTAGCACCAAACCGCTCCTGCAGCATGATGCATTTCACCCTGGGTGTCTGCAGTGCTGCAAAAGTCCAAAAATGTCTTAAAGTGTAAATATTTGCCCTTAATGGTCATTTCAGTTGCCAGAAACATTTTATCTACTTTAATTTTGCATCTTTCATTTTCTTTTGTCAAAATGAGTCAAGCTCAACTGCATGAAAGGCCACATTTCTCATGACTTTCTCAAGACTAAATCTTATACTGTCTAATTTGGTTAAATATGATCTTTAAAAAGCATTAAATCTAAATTACTAATACCTGTAGACACCATTTTCACCACTTTGTATGTTCTACATGTTACAATTTCAGTTTGAATACACTACATACTGGACACCAATTAAGAATTTTTTTAGGAGTAGATGTGAGACGTTGTTTTTGAGTGCTTGTTTGAAATCCTGGGTTAAAAACTGTAGCCTGGGGCCTTTGTGAATACTACTTGCTTTTTCTCCTTGTGCCTGTCTAAAGACATGCTCGTTACAGACGTTTTGGTTTGTACATCGAGCCCTTTCCCTGCTGACAAACAACATACTAACACCCTGTTAAATCTGGCTTTTGTCTTTAGTGGAAAATGTTAAAATTGGCATTTACTCCCAGTAGAAATAACTCTGCAGAAGTCATGGCTATTTAAAAGCTCGGGCCCCAATCGTCTCCGATCAGCAGTGATGGAAATACAACATGTGGGTGCACAGATGTCCCTTTGCAATGACAAAACACCACAAATTCTCTTTTTGAGCAGTGCTCACACATCATTCAAATTAGTCAGCACTGCGTATAAAAGAGAGACTGAATATGTAGTAGATATGAGAAATATAGTAGTAACCACTGTAACATTTTTACTGGCCTCCATGCTGCTTTCTGCTGTTTACTAACCTGTTCAAAGGCACTTTTTTGGTGTCAAATTTGAAACACCACGAAGAAAAAAAAACAGATAGGCATAGTGTACTACAAGGCCATGTACACGGCTCTTGTCCACTGGCAGTGGGAAAGGAGTCTGCTGCCTGTTTTACTATTTTAAAAAATTATAAATATCTGCTAATTTTGGTGGAAAAAGGGAATAAGTGTCAGCCCAGTGCATACTGCTCAGGGAGTATCCTGGCTCTCTCTCAGTGCATGCTGGGATGGGCTCAGGCCGCCCCATGACCCTGCACAGGATAAATTTAGACTCTGGGTGGAAAATGTTTAGCATTTAGTAGTTCAACCTTCTAAAAAACACTCTTCATATCAACAAATGGTTTTTTTTGGCACATTGTGTTATTCATTACACTAAAACTCAGCAACTTACATCATCGTCTGCAATGATGTGCAAACCTAAAAAACATTTATATCAGATAACTCACTGTTTGAAAATTTGTTGGCAAAAGACATTTTTGTCTTTTATTTGTTCATAGCAGTCACTCAGCTTTGTTTTCCCTCGACAGGTGCGCTACCTGAAGATCATTGAGAAGAGTGGCTATCAGGCCCTGCCGTGGGTGCGCTACATCACCCAAAATGGAGGTAGGTTATGAGTTCACTAGTGCCCATATCTGCAGCTCTTAGGCAACAGTTGGGCAATGCAGTGCAATGTTATGGGAACCAGCCGTGAACTGATGCAGTTCTATGAAAAGGGGATACAGCGCAGAACATGAGGCAATGTGGCAATGTCCTGCGAAATGTGAGAAAGTGAACTTTTTTTTCTCGTTGAGCTTCCCTGATCTCGATGCTGAGATAACTGAGGTTGCACATGTTGGTCTTTTTGCTAATGTTGCCACTAATTGCCAAACATCCTCATCTCATTTCCTTTGTATTCCATTCATTCTGGGTGGAAAGCATCAGCTGCCTCCACTTGATTTCTCTCCGATTCTCTCTTTTTTCTTTTGTCCATTTGATTAAGTCTTGTCCATTTCCTCCTCAGATTACCAGCTCCGGACCCAGTAGTCAGCGCCTCAGCCGGCAGTAGGCAGGTGGAAATCCGAGGGGGCGTAGTGGAGCCGCTAATGCGCTATCAATGGCAGGTGTCAGTCATGAGACCAGAGGACTGTCTTTTTTGTTTAGTTTTTGTATTTGTTACAGTTTTTTTGATTTCTGATCAATGCAAATATTAGATGGAGCCTTCAGTTAGGTAAAAAACAATATTAAGTTTTACTACTGTGTGGATCTGAATGTAAGCAAGGCCAAGGAAAGCAGGAGTTATGTTTACATCCAATACATATAGCGCAGATGTACACAATCTATCAAAATGGGTCAAATGGCTTAAAGGACCAGTGTGTAAGATTTAGGGAGATATATTGGAAAAAAATGAATAAAATGTAAAGTTTTCTTTTGTTTATATGCACCTGAAATAAGAATGAGATGGTTATACCTGTATCTACGTAGGGAGTAGGTCTTTGTTTATGGAGATCGCCATGTTGCACCACCATGTTTCTACGGTAGCCCAGAACAGACAAACAAAACAGTGCCTGTAGATGGGGCCATTCGCATTTTGGCATCATAGCGTCGGCCACCATAATAAGAAGCCCAACTACAATAAGCAATACCGGAGTAACGCCGATGTGTACAATGGAACTGCTTTATCTTGTTTTTCTCGTGGTTTAAATCACCGGGTCCGATTGTTTTGGCGAGGAAGAGACCTCTGCCAACACATTCACATTCCCAACACGTTACATATCGCCGCTTGTTCAGTGGACTTTTCACATCTACATATGACATGTTACATATCTTGACTGCGTTTGTTGTTGATGTCTTGGGACGCAATGTCAATTTACATCTGCTTCATGCATTGTGTCTTTTCAAAATACACATCCGTTTACACAGGAATTGTTTGTTTTCTGCTTGTTAGATGAATACAGGAATAAACATACAACTTCAGTAAAATACCAAGTATTAAACATTTTTTCCTTGTGCCACAATCGTGCGTGGTTGGCTCAACATTTATCAGGAAAGTGGACAGTCCTCCCGTGTGAAGGTCCGATGTCAGTTGGACCCATCCACCACTATTCCAACTCGACCCATACAGACTTGATGTCGTATCATACTGTTTCAAAAAGATGGCTTTTTTTCTTTTTTGTCCGTGAGTGACGCCCAAATCACCGACCAAGCGGTATTTGATTACCTCTGGATGACACCGGGTTAACCTCTTGAACGTCTGAATCTCGGAGAAAAAAGGATCAACACATTAGCAAGTGCTGTATGAGTGGCCTGCAGCGACATGCCAAACTGCGTTGGATTTCAATGTGTTTTTACTTGTTTAAATTTTTGGGTAGGTTTAGAGAGAAGGAGACCTTTAAGATAAGATAATTCAGCTTCCGATATAAACGTCCTGAACATTAAACACTGAAGAAATTATAGTTTTAGCTGGCTGCAATGTACAATTCACCACTGGACACCAACAAATGCCCTAAATCTTACACACTTTACCTTTGAAAGAGTTTGTTACGTTTAAAGTTACTGTAACCACCTCCACAAAGGTTAACAACACATTCTCCAGTCAGCCTGAGAAGGATATTTTTTTATATGAAGCTGCTTTGTTCTGCCACAATTCCTATTTGTTGATTATGTGTATATATTTGTTTACATGTTAATGAACATCAGTGTTATTTGTTTGATGACTGTAAATTCAAAAGCAAAGTTCTCTCTTTTTTTTTTGTATAACTGCCTCTACATGATGCCATTGATACACGCCAGAGCAATGCACTCTTGCATGGCTGTTGTGCTATTCGTCAGTTTGACTCCTGTGACACTGCAGAAAACATGAAGTCGCACTGTAAACGGAATACCAGTTAAAAATCCCTCTTTTCCACCCTGTTTCCCTTTTCCCTGTCTGTAACCACACATTTTAAATCATTAAATGTCTATTTAGAGAAAACCGTTCCATCGTCTCCCTGCGCCATTTCATTTCGTGATGTCACCCCAGTGAGCTGTCATGGTGTCATCCGCAGGCACCTGTCCCACAGAGCGATGAGGAATGCTGAACGGAGGGAAAAACTCTGCAGAGAGACACAGAGGAGGGGGTTTCCTGTATCAGGCTTGTGGTTGTAGCAAACCCTGGATGGTTCTTTCCACCCCCATCCTGGAGGTCTTTTCAAACAGTGCGACTCTTAATACCCACGGCCCTGTGATATCATAGCCAATTGAGCACCAGGACTCCGTAAACATGCAGGAGAGCAGGGGAAGGATGTGACTCAAGCTGTGGTCAACGGTCGCAGACACGCTAGAGAAAAACGTAGGACGGACTAGCACAGACTAGCTATTGTTCGCGCCAAGCCAGACTGCAGTGGTCCCACATGAGGTCATTCCTAAAGTTTGTCTTGTAAGGGGACTGTTAATTCATACGCGTCACTCAAAGCAGGTGCTGAAGGTCCGTGTCACCCATGACCTGAAACGGCAGGTTTGTTCTGATTACTCGTCACATGATGGACTTGATTCTATCATTGGTGGGAGATCATTTTACTTTAAATTCTTCCTGCAAGCACCTGTTTTTGTTGGAGCACCTACAAAGCAGGTGTGCCCAGTCTGAGAACAAAATCCTGCATGAGTCACATTTTAGAGAGAGAGAGAATGTTATTCTGGTTTCATGAAAGTCATCAAGATCAAGTTAAGTGTTAACCAGCCTATAACTGAAACATGCAAACCGCTTATCTTCTTATCTTTGCTGTATTTTGTTTCCCCCTTGAGCCGCACACAAACATTTCTGAGGTAACATCTTAAATATTACAATAATATATGATTTCAAGCTGCATTTTCCTGTCATAATTGAGACAGTGTGAGAAAATAAGACTGTAAATCTGCTTCATTTGGAGAAAAGCAAAGTGAGTTTATTGAATATTTTGCTGATTTTGCCGGATTGAATCTTTGAGCGAGTGCACGTATTAGAGCGCAGTTCGGCATGTGAATACTTGTCCTATCCAGCAGAGATCTGAATGACAGGTATGGCAATAACTCATACTCAGATTTAATTTATCTCATCTACACTGACCTTTCTAACTGTCTGGTTCTAGGTCAAAACAGACATTTCTACAAGATTGTCTATTCATCCAGACACTTTGACAACTGCTACTAACATAATAATTTAGGCATCTCTAGCTCAAAGTCATAAAAATCGCAGCAGCAGAGCCATTGGACGACGTGTGCTCTCCCTCACTGGGGAACAGTCTGTGTGATACTTGGCAGAGTATGTGAATATAGTATTTGGCACACGATGAGAAGGTTGCATTCATGAAGCAAATTCAACCTCTGGGGAGTCGGAGGGGAGACCTGACATATAACTCATGTTGCAACATTGCTTACAGAAGGCTTGGCTGCAGCAAAACATGAGTATCCTCTCTTATGTTCACAAATATTTAACATAAACATATAGTCTTTTAACTAAGATTACCCATAGGGTTATCATAACATGTTTCTCATAGAAGTTCTTCATTTATGTTAAAAATGTGCCAAATTGGAAGAATTATGAAATAGCTAATCATCATTTGAAGCAGAAGTTAAGTTAAAGTAGAGATAAGCTTGTATTAAAAATATGCATCATCACAAGTCCTGCATTCAAAATATTATTTCTAGTGCAGAAGTTTTATTTATAAAATGTACTCAAAGTACTAAATGTAAGAAAACTAACTGTGCTGTAAAATGGCTCTTGTCAGTGTTATATTATCAAATGTAAAAATTATTGACTAATCAGCACTAATGCCCTCATGCAGCTTTTTATTGGTAATTGGTTTAGATGGAGCTAATTTGATTCTTTAATATGTATTGTTTATGGTATGTATTTAACCCTTTGAAACCTAGAGCATTATGACTTTTCTTGTGCTGCTTTCAACTGCCTTTCACAAGTATTTTAAACCCTAACCCTAAACTCCTATTTTTGAACCCTAAGCAAATTTGTGCAATTCATTTAAAAAACATGGGGGGCATTGACCATTTTGGCAAGAAATGTTCCAAAAAGTGCAAGAAATTTGTAAATTTAGAAAAATATATATTTTTAAAAACTATCATATAATTAAACTAACTAAATTATTATTTTTATTTTTTTGGGGGGTTGTTTCTTCTATCATTGCTTATTGCCTATTTCCTGAGTTTTTGAAGGTAAGCATGCCAATTAGCCAACAAAATAGCCAACAAACCCAGATGTTTCACCTCACTATACTGGTATGTGCATTTTTTTAAGCACCGTGTTCGTGAGTTTTGTGCTTTCTCTTGGATGCCTGCTGCTTACAGTCTGACACCTGGTAGCTGCCTTTTTACATAGTTCCAACCTCACCTGCAGGCTGGTGGTGCGACGCGCCCAGGAACATCCCAAACATAACAAAATAAGAAGAAGATAAGTCAATTCATGCAGAGGGCAGAGTCTGCAGATGCATACAGCGCCACACACCGACAGTGAGAGTGAGTCATGAGTGATGATTGAGAGAGATTACTTCTGTGTATGAGTCTATACATAGCTTTCTAGATAAAATTCAGTACAGTATATAATAAACTCATCATATGATTTGTATCTTAAGTTGTAAAAATGTGTAAAATGGAAATGGAAATACTCAAAGTTAAAATACCTTCTAAATTTTACTAAGAAGTTCAGTATTTGAGTAAATGCATTAAGTTACAATGAGACACTGTTAAACTATTAAATTTAAACATTGATAAAAGACTGAGACACTGTGATTTTCAATCAATTCAAATAAAAGGATTCATGTATATAAATTTTCCCTCTAAATTATTACTTTAAATTTAAAGCTACCCTCTATTAAAAACATTTAAAGCATATAGTCAAAAGTTTATCTCAATGCATGTATTTAAACCAGTATTTACTAATTTCATGATAGTTTATAATAAAAAAAATAAGAAATACTAGCTTTAAATGAACAGTGTGTCAAATTTAGGGGAATTAAGAGGCATTTAGTGGTGACTAGAGGAAAGATTGCAACCAGCTGAAACTTCTCCCTTTTAGGATTTCTAAAGTGTTCCCATTGTTCAGGAGGTTTTTAGCGGGGGCCCAATTATCTGCAGAGGTCTTATCTTCCCCAAAACAAATGGACCAGATGATTAAAACTGATAAAAAACAGTTTAATGTTTAAAAAATTTTGTTTTTTATAACATTCTCATCATAGAGGGGCTGCAAATTATGGTGACCTACGCAAAAATGTGAATGGCCCAATCTAAAGCCAGTGTTTGGTTTGTCCCTTCTGGGCTACTGTAGAACTATGGCGTTGCAACATGGCAATGTGGCAAATGTCTCATTCTAAGGTAACGAAAACACATGGATTCTTATTTTCAGGTGATTATACACTA
The DNA here is from genome assembly GCF_026936395.1 of Plectropomus leopardus. Classification (NCBI taxonomy): domain Eukaryota; kingdom Metazoa; phylum Chordata; class Actinopteri; order Perciformes; family Serranidae; genus Plectropomus; species Plectropomus leopardus. The sequence continues at coordinate 29,162,338 of NC_142187.1, read as the reverse complement.
AAGAAAACATTTTATTTTATTCTATTTTATTCCATTCCTGATTATATTATATTCCATTTCTGCAAATAATACCCCCTAAATCCTACACACTGACACTTTAATTTACTCCATTATCTCTGGAATACAAGCTTCAGTTAACCCTTTGAACCATGAGCAAATTGGCTGGATTTCTTACAGAAATGGGAAGGCAAAGAGCAACTTACAACAAGAAATGGCCCATTAATAAGCAAGAAATTACAAAAAAAAGTTACAATAAAATTACCTGAAAATAAGCACAAGAAAAATTAAAAACCAAAAACAAATAGATGAAAATGACCTCATTAAAGTAGTTAAAATAAAAAAAATATATATTGTTTTCTGTGACAGAGAATAGATTTATAAGAATTATAGGTGTTTAGGACATTTTCCCACTTTTTAGAATAATATCTAATAATACCTTCATCTTATTTTTTGGATCATTTTCTAGTTGTCTTTTACAATTTTTTTTGCAATTTTTGGACTTTTTTTTTTCAAACATTCTCATTGCCTTTTTCCCCATGTTTTTAAAAGAAATCAAACACGTTTTCTCAGGTTTCAGAGGTTCAAATTCATGTGGAAGGCATCTGAATGCAGCCCAAGAAAACTGAAATTGATCCAGGTGATCAGGGTTGATCGTAAAAATTATGGTTCTAAATATTGTAATTGTAAAAGCATAACAGCAACTTTAATTATAATAATAAACACTGTTGTAACCCAGTGATTTTCTTCCTCAACCGCATGAATAGTGCATGATTTTAGCTTAAACAAAATAAATGAACCTACTCATGCCTACAGCATAACTAGGTGACAGGTAAATGAAAAAAAGCTTCACCTTTCCCCTCGTGGCGTTATTTGGTTGCCATGTCAGTGTTTCACTACTGTTGCTGATTTTATAGGAGATAACTCAAGGTAGTTACTGTCATGGAAAATAACTATGGTTACTCAACAGCACGATGAAGCAACAGGTAGAGGTCTGACAGCGTGGCAGTGACGACTTCAAACACAGGTGTGCCGCGAGGAACCCCGTGTTTATCCACACACGGAACCCCGGCACCTAGCAACCGAGGGAAATCCTTGCGTGTCGCATCAGTACTCTGATCCCTGCGTGACGTCAAGACAGGTCGTTCCCCTCTCAGGCACGCAAAGTGCCCCTATAATCGCCTGTGTGCAGCCTCTCACCTTCAGTTGTGAAATACAAATAGTTGCTGAGTCACTTTGAGACAGTAAGTGGAGAAAAGGTATTTCACTGAGGGTGAAGCAGCGGAGTGTGAGGGACTTCCTCCCACAGAAACCTGAAATAGTTGTTACACTGGCTGAAAAAGGATCACGGTGTGTGGTCCGTGCTGGCTTTACAGCCGGGTATTCCTCAAGTGTAGGGAAATTTCCATCCCCCTGTGTAGACTGTAGAACAATATTAGTTTAAAGAGCATATAGCTGAGTGCTCAACCTGGCCGACCTTGAGACACTGCTGTAATCTCTCAGCGTCTCCAGCCCACACATCGCTGACAGATGCAGCCCACTGCAGTACGTGACAGGAGGTCACACAGCCTCATCACAGCCTTCAGTTCCTTGTAGTGTCGTCAGGTCAAAGTGCACCTCAGAGTAAACACTTGGCACCTCTACTTTATTTACTTCCCAGTTAAGAGATCTCACGTAACAAGTGTTTTGTTATGACTTTGCCTTGGAAACTGAATCATCAGCAGCTGAGTCCAAAGTCTGAAAGATCAGCAAGTACAGTAAAGCACGTACAACCTTATTATCAACCTTTCATAACACACAGACCATATTATTACGGACTAGCAGAGAAGTGGATCCCAACATGTGGGTCGGACCCCCCAAGTGGTCCCAGCATAAATCAAAAGGGTCAGCAGATGTTTAAAGGAATAGTTTGGGAAATATTATTTTTCCTTACAGAGTAAGATTACAGGATCATGATGACTCGCATGTGTTGTAGTGAAACCAGTTAGCATAGCTTAACGTTATGACTGGAAACTGGGGGAAACAGTAAGCCTGGCTCTGTCCAAATATCAGTAATTAAATGCATTTTTTAAGCTTAATCTGTATAAAAATGGATATGTAAGAAGAATATTTAGCTTTTTAAAGTCAGTTATGTCTCAAATAATTTCTTGGCTGGAACCAAGATACTTCCTGGATTCTTTGCTTCCCCACTACAGTCTGTGTTGGCCCCAGCTATACAATTACTGTGCAGGAACGGAGGTGGCGTGCACTACATCACTAAGTGTTGCTAAATTAGATTGTTTATAGTAACTTTTCTTCAAATTTTGAATTTTTATTCTGGCATACTGAAAAATTATACTCTACTTTAGGCCTCTAAAAATCCTTCAAATAAGACAAACCCAAGAAAAATCACTGCAACACTAAGCCCAAAAGCTGTGATGAGTAGACACATTAAAGTCTGTAACTAATTATTTTCAATCTTGATTACTGGCCTGGATTAATTTCTTTGTCATTAAAACTCCAGAAAAAGGATAAAAAAAAGTCGAATAAATACCCCAAACCAACAAACCAAAACCCCAAAGATATATATTTTCCAGTGTCGAGGAGTAACTAGTTACAAAATAAATGTAATTGTTTTCAGTTACTGAGAAAAAAATATGTAATTATATCACAGTTACTATTCAAAATATTGGTAGAATTTAACATTCATTCTGTTACTTTGCATCTTTTTACCATGCAGGAATGCCCTTTTTTGGCAAGGGTAATCTCATTTTTCATCTTTTTTTTTCCACTTCAAAACATCTGTTAAAATGTAATCAAAAAGAAATTAAATGTAATGACTTTCATTACTTTGATAAGTTATATGAAGTCATTGTTACATGTTTTATCCAGGTAACTGGAAGTCTGTAACCTGTTACATTTCAAAAGTAACCATACCAACAGAATGAGGAAATGCCAAAAATCCTTAAAACTGAAAAGCTGGAACTAGAAAATGTATGCCTTTTTTACTTGAAACATTACTTCAAAGCTTAAAGTTATCAAGACGGATAATTTTCTGTTCATTGACTAATAAATCAATTAGCTAATTATTTTAACTCTATTTTAAACACACACCAAAAAGGCTGAGAGACGCTGTACTATATATAGGACCTGTCACATCACATTTACAGTATTACATCCTTCGCTACTTAGTGAGAAACCTTTATATCGAACGGCTTCAAATACTTCATGAATCAGTCATGGATATGTTTAGAAACAGAGGATGGGACCTCAGAGGTTACTAATATACAGCATGTATTACAGAGCCGGTTCTCTAACAATAACTGGAAGTCTAACCTCTTTTTTTTTTAGCTCGACTTTGTGAGTTCTGCTTTTTATATTCCTGGAAAACACCCCTGGATACTGTCATGGCATCCAAAACAAAAAAAATGCTGCTGTCAGTGGAGCTCTGTTTGTTTAGTCAGTTAGTAAATGTGTCCTTCTTTTACACTTACCTAAACTGGATGTCAATACGAGAGGCATAGCTTTCTAAATATGCCCCCGGTCGTTCTTTATCTCTATATTTACATGTTTGTCTTTCCTTTCTGGAGTTACTGTGCCATGACATGCCCCGCATTGATGAAGGATTATGAGAACATGACATGACCGTTCTGTGCGACCTGAGGCAAAATCTGCAGGGCAGTTTGAATTATGTTTTTCTTTGACAGCTGTCTGTAATGGTGCTGGTCTCAAAAGGCAAGCAACCTCCCCCACCAACTAAACAAGTACAGATGTGTCCGGCTCGTATGAGAAGGAAGTTGTGTTGTTAAAAAAAAGCATGTACATTAAAATAAAAAGAATCACGTTGTGTGTTCTCATAGCACTAAGTATAATCTATGTTTTATCACAAAGGAGGAAATCTTTCACTCTTCTCAGTCACTGAACAAAACCGTCAAATGTTGCTTGAGGCAGAATGCTGATTGAGAAGCCTTTTCTTGTGGCACAAAAGAGAGTAAAATCCTTGTCTGTCCTCTTTTGAGAAAACGCAGGACACCTGGCTGTTAGATGTAAGTTCAAAGACCTGTAGGAGCTTTCAGTTACCTTCTTTCATATTTGAATAAAGAAAGACAAGTGCACAGCGGGCAAAGAGACACCTTGCACTCAGCATAATGACAATCGCAGACCTTCTGCAGCACCACAGAGCACAAACCTCCACTCCCTGTCCTTCAAACTGCTTTTTTAACCAACTAAAAATCTACATCTGGATATTATCTGGACAGTAACAGCTGTAATAAACATTGACACGCTCATGAGAAACCCCCTAATTCACTCTGATTGTCCACCAGAGCGCCTTTTGGTTTCGCTCCCTGCTACTGAAAATATTTGTGTTTTCCCGTCTCTCGCTCCTCTGGACATTTGATAGGCCTTGGACGCCGTCCGACATACTTTCTGCTGTCTTAATGCCGGCCTGTTGCACCAAATGATATTTTAGCACAAGTGCATGGCAACAGCAAAACAAAGAGGCACAAGATGAATTCTTTGGCCGACCACTTTTTGAATTACTGATCATGTAAAAACCCACTGTGGCTCCCAGATTGCAAACATCAGTCCTTGGAGCCTGCATGCAAACCAGCCCTCTAAATAGGCTTGTCTATTTCTGTTGGGCTGCGGGGGGAAACATGTGTTTGACATCAGTGTCACTCGCTAGACGCTCTGCAGCGGGGCTTCATTGTCCCCGTACGGCAACTCCACTTAAATTAACGGGCGACAATGGCTTATTTCAAAGCGTAATTACAGTCAAATCAATGAGCTCACGTTTGAGGATGACCCTGCTCACTGAAATGTTTTTTGGATCCAACATTGTGCCTCATTTTGAATCTGTTTGGCTCTGCTGTTTATACAGCCTCTTTGAAAAGGGCTCTGGGTAGACAGCAGCAAAGTAAACACACGCACAAAAGTACAGTGTGTCCTGCGCCACAACAAACTCTCCAAGACTATCAGGCCATGTACAACACGCTCGACATCAAAGGGCAAAGTCATGAGCAACTTTAAAACACAGAATTACTCAGAGACCTGATGCGCGGTGACAGCTCGGGCAGGAGAAAGTGAACGCTCCGTCCTGCCATAACAACTACCGTCGAGAGCTCATAATCAAAACACTCAAATTGCTCCAGCTGTGCTACTGATGACCCAGTGGAAAAAAAAATCCATCGCAGCTCCCAGGTGTGGAGCTAAAATGTGTGTGTTTGGCTGCTAAATAATATTAGCTCACACAAAACTTTGTCTTACGAAACAAATTGAAATGACATTAAAATTCAGCCCACGTAGGAAAAGTCTGAGAGATACTTTCCCCAACATAAAAGGATTACATGAAGGAGACATAAAAAGACATAAAAACAGAGGAGGATTTGCCTTCAGATCTGTCAGATTGTGACTTTTACTGCAAGTGAAGTTTTCATTTTCAGTTTGTCTTATGTGATTCGAAACTTTATTCTAACCAAACCCCATTATCATTTTTCTTCATTTCAGCCTCCTACAGATATATATATATATATATATATATATATATATATATAAAACCCCAACATCCTCCGTTGTTTAGACGTGTTGTACTTGTTTGACTTTAAAAAGAAAACTATTCACACGACATGCACATGGACATTTGTGGCGCGGCCTGTCACATGATCCTTTTGTGGTAAAAGAGCAGGATCTTCATGTTATCCACAACACGAGGTCAATGTGAAGTGAGACTCGGATGAAAAAGAGCAAGCCCACTGCAACTCTCTGAATGAAACGTTCAAATAAAAACTCTCAGATTGCGAAGGCCAGTGGTGGGTAGTTTTTTTTAATTAATAATCCTCACCCATTTTGATGAGCATTAAATAAGTGTAAACTTCTTCCTTCTCCTTACCAGGCATGTCAGTGCTTGTAAATGGAAATGTTTGTTTTTTGTAACATGCTTTTCACTTTATTCTGCTTATTTGTTGGAACTAATTTAATCTTGTTTGTTTGTTATTTTGTTTTCACGTTTGAAATAAATTTTCATTTATTCATTCATTCATTCATTCATTTATGAATTCATTCATTTATGAAAAAGTAAAAAAAGAAAAAAACGTAATTAATATTTACTTTAAATCAAATTGTTAAGTTTACTTAAAATTTAGCAGTAGTTACTTAATTTTGACGCTTTTTTTCTACTTAGAAATGACAAGTGAAATTACCTTGTTCTTTCCAAGTTAGTCAGACTTAACTTGATCATGACAAAGTGGATTTTGCCAATAATAAAGTTAAGAGATCTTTAAGTTCTGCTTTCTTAACATGTTTAAAAATATACAAATATGATTAAGTTTGCAGCCAGCAGAGTACAGATAGCACAGTAAACTTGATTTACATAAGTTGCTAAAACTTAGAAAGACTGATTTGATTAAACTTGTCATTTTTAAGCTGCAACAACTGCACAAAATTAAGTAAATATTAGATTAGATACAAAGTACACATGAATGAAGACCAACAGTTATAGTTAGTCACAATTTTCAAAGTAATCGGTTTCTTAAATATTTTAAAGTAAAATAAAGACAGATTTTACAGTGTAGAAGGGGTCGAATGATATCCTACAAAAAAGCATGCACAACAGTATGATATCATACGAATCAGTGCCCCACCAATAACATTACATCCTCAACGTACAGTTACTGAGGGTAGGTTTAGGCAATGAAACGTACTATGTTCAGGTTTAGGAAAAGAAACACTGTTGGGTTCTTTGGTTTCTTCTTTCTTTCTTTGGTTTGGTCTTTTGGTTCGCAGTCTTTCAAAGTACATAGGACACATACGAATTTGGGAGCATTACTTTTCGTAGGACAATGCACAAACAGTTTGTGTGAAAACCCTGTTGTGCTGTATGCCTGTGTGTCAGTTTCATTTGTATTGCTGTCCATTGTAACATTAGCAGAGTGTTTTTCTTCACTCTTTCAGCTACTGTAGTTTAGAAATGACTTAAAATACACTTTTTGGAGATTTTGCTCTGTCATCGGCATCTGCAGTGGAGTTGCTCCTCACTGGGCATGTCCAAAGTCTGTCCTAGAAGCCAAGCACAGCCCTCAGAAAGATGTTAAACAGCCCGTGGCTTGTCTTTCAAACTATACTATATGTGGCCCACCACACAGTATTAGTTAATCAAGCAAAATCCCTCAGCACTATTTCAGTTTTTTTTCCTCTCATGGCAGGACTATCATACAGATGTAGACATGCACCAAGAAGGAACTACACAGGCAGACACAGTGTGTTTTTATGAAGAGACAACAAAACAAGCCCAAAAAATAAATAAGCAGCGTCGACAGTGAGGGCCACCACTTTCAGGAGTTGAAAGCTTTTTCAGTTGCGTTTGTTGTGGGGTTTTTTTTCTCTTTTCGTAACCCATATAACACAGGAATCAACTGGCCCTTGAGTTTTTTCAGATTATTAATCTGGCCCCCAATGACAAAGGTTTGGACACTCCTGCTCAACACTCAATCCCTGCTTTTAGAGCGGACTAGTGTAACAAAGGTATAACTGTAGCTAAGTAAAAAGTAGATTACTGAATTAAAAATATACTCAAGTAAAGAGAAAAAGTTTTAAGAGAAGAACTTGAGAGTACTTGCTCCTTAAAAATCTCTGTTTTTTTACTTATGCGTGTTGCTTGTAACACATTACTACCCACCCCAGGCAAAGGTGATGACCAGTATCCTCATGAACCCGACCAGTAACTGCTCCCCAGTCCCAGATTGTATTTACCCAATCAGCTCCAGGAGAAGAGGTGGAATGAGAGGCCTGTGTGACACCAGCTCTCCCTCTATAATTTCCGTCCCCATTTTCCACCAAGACCACTCAATCTTACAGCCATATGGCGGTTTGCTGCCATAACCATTCACAGCTGAGTAAAAATAAACCTTTGGGACGCATCCTGGGGACAGGGGTTTGAAGACGACTGGTGCACGACTTTGTGCTGGTTACGATAACCTACTGTGATTCATCCTATCTCCAGATGATTCCCCCTCATATAATTTGCGCAGGGAGTACGGTCAGGGTATACAATATCATTCAGTTAGAATTCAAGGGTGAGGCAAAAATAGAAATTCAACCACATGAAGAAGTTGAGACCAGAAATAGCTTGTTTGATGGGTATATATTTCAGTGGTGCAATGATGGGGTCTCTTCAGAGCGCTTTAAAAGCTGCCCCCATTTATGATTTGGGGTAGGGTGGTTGCACACGTGGTTAGCTTACTGTGTGCTTCTGCATACGGCACACAGAATTCAAACATCCTGAAGCATTTATGTTAAAGAAAAAAAAGTCTTTAAATGTAAATTACACACACGCTCCCAAAATAAACTCACATGTTGAGAATGCCACTTAATCTCAGACATCATTAACTGGATTAACCGATGCTCTTTCTTCAGTCAGTATGTCTTCATATCACATTCTGATGTAGTAACTGCTGCGTATTATGAGGTGTGGTTGCCGCCCACTGCCTCCCACGTTGATTAACCTGTAATGTGGTGTGAGGCGTGCAGACATGGAGACACAATCTTTGCCTACCTCAGAGTAATTACAGAGATTACTGTCTATAATTATCAAGACTGATTTATGGCCTGGTAGGTATTGTAACAGTTAGTGTTTCACAATGAAAAAAAAAAGCTGTTGGGACATACGTAAGATCATTAACAGCTCAAATGCTTTTGTGCAGACAACCATAACGTTTATTTAGTTATTAAGCTATTTAAACTCAGATATGATGATCTTACAGGAATAGATCGGATTTTTTTTTTAAGAAACACAAAAATCTCTTTTGAAATGACACAGGGGCTTTTATGTGGGATTAATAAATCCAAATGTGGGCTGGCTGGTATGGCAATTTTGTCCAAACAGTAAGTCATTCAAAACTTTGGACTGAAAAAAAAGACCATAATGACCTATTCAACATTTTCAATCACAATCCTGCAGGGAGGTCTGAGGGGGGATAACAATTTACTTTTAATTTATCATAAAACATTTTTATTTATCTTTTTAATTTTATTCTTATTCTGTCCTAACCCTGCTTATAAATACTATTATTTTTATCAGTATTTTTTGTACTGTGTGTGTACTGGTTTTATTTTATTTACTTTTACTGGAATTTTTAAAATAATTTTTATCTCTATTTCTTATTATAATCTGTCTTCTTTTAATATGTTCTCGCATCTAATCTCTTATTTAATACTAACTTTTGAAAAATTAAAGGAGGCCATGGGCCAAACGCCAGATTTTAGGACACTTCTGGGATTTTAGGATGTTTCTACAATTTTATGAAATTAGGAGCTTCACTAGGACCTCTGTCAGGGGCGCAGGGAATCCTCCACTGGCATATTTTATTAAATTTTTAAGTTTTTTTTTTAATAAACAAGCTCTATTTTGATGCTGTTTGATGCACTCTGGCACCTTATGTATACTAAAAGAACAAAAGCAATTCCAAGCCTGAATCACTTTATTTTTATTGTGAATTACAAAATGGTTGGGGGTCTACCAGCACCCTTTTGGGGGCCAGATTTGGCCCACGGGCCATAAATTGAGTATCACTGCTACAGACATGAACAAATAAAGCCTGCTTAACTCTCATATGTTATTCTTGTTTTCCACTTTTTAGCCTGACACAACTGAGAGCTGTGAAACAGAGAGAAGACAGCCTTTGACACTGACTGTAAACCACAGCAGTGGAGCAACAGCTCCTGCTTGAATACAGCAACACAACATGCACAAACCACAAACAGAACTGCCTTACACCATAATACTACAACGGGTTTGAATTATTCATGACCACACCTCCATTTTTGGTCATTTGGGGCTTTTGTCTGACCTCAAATAAACAAAGTCTGGTCTTTCAGAACATGAAAACATCCAAGCCAGCACAGTTTGACCGGCCTAGCACAACTTTTGTCAACACAGCACATGCTACATGCTACATACACCACGAGCACTGAAGTCATTAATTCATACACACACCTGCAAGGTAAGCAAGACACATGAGGCCGAAGTGGTCACTTCCTACCTTTGGAGCAGTCTTAACGTCCGAATATGTGTCCATTCTTCGGTTATTTATACTCATTTAACTACATAAACAGATCCACCGGTAAAAACAATAAAAAGGGTTTTTAGGTTGTGAATATTGTCCTGTGAACTTACTAACTGCGTATGCTAATCAGACGGACATAGTTCAATTTTCCCTCATCTTCTTCACAGTGTTCGTGGGTATGCTTGTTTTCGTCACCTTGTTGTCTGCAAATTAAAAGGGTCCGCAAGCTTTTTGGTTTTTTTTTTCACTCCGGGACAGCGCGTAGAGTACAGCAAGCGCTCCCAAGTTAGACAGCGAACCATGGATGATAAGGAAGCGAACGTGCTCTGTAATGTATCTTTACGGCCACCGCACGGCGAGATTTGAAGGCCGTTTGCTCTAAATTATGGCAGAATGTAATGTGACGTATTTTGCTTAATATTTAGTGATAACATTAGAAAGCTATTCATCTACTACCTTTTAAAAGAAAGAACTGGAAGAAGAACTGCAAGGTAACATTTGATAAAGAATTGTATCTAAATTGAATTTTAGGAAGGGTGGCCTTGTAGCTCACCTGGTAGAGCCTGTACACCATGTGCGAAAAGTGGCGTCCTTACTGCAACTGTCCGAGTATAATTGTGACCTGTAGCCCTTTATTGCATATCACCCTCCTCTCTCCCTCCTGTATATCTTCAACTGTCCTTACAAATAAAGACAAGAAAGCTCTCAAAAATGATCAAAAACGTCATTTAAAAAGGAAAACTCATTCTAATGTGTATCTGAGCGACCTGAATATTTGACAGTGGAAAGATCCTTTTAAATTGACCTTTTCACCCCAGGTTAATTGACCTCTCCATTCTCGGCACCCACGAGTGTCTGAAAGCTTCAGCTGCTATCCGTCAGCACACCAAAGCTGAGGTTGTCGTGCTGTGATCACTATCTCAACATCTACACAGAGGGGCAATTTACTTGCATGCCCACAGGAGATCACAGGACACTCAAGCGATAAATTACAAGACTGAATCAAAGGCTGCGGCTCCAAGTGTGTGCACAGGAAACATTTCAAAATGATGTGTCCCTGCTAACATTTCAGCACTGTGGAAATTCTTCACAGCTATTCCTGTTTTATGTGTCACAATAGGATGTACTTACTGGTAACTTTATGCTCACCTTATTGTTTTAACAAGAATACACTAGGGATCTGTCGACCGTATTAATGATGACATCACTATTGTCTCCAATATACAGACAGGAAATAATCATAAAAAAGTTATGCAAATCACCTGGCTGCGACTGGTCTACCCAACAGGACACGATGTTGAGTCACAGCTTGGGACAGCGTGCCGATATCTTCTGTCAACTTCACAGGAAATCCTACTTGGGTTTCGTAAGATGAGCTCTGACCTTAACCCTTTGAAACCTGGATCGACATCACCTTTCTTGTGCTGCGTTCAGACGAAAGTTCCACAAATTGCAAGAAATTAGTAGTTTTACAAAGCTTTTTTTTTTTATAAGTAAGGCAGACATTTCAAGAGAACTGTATTTATATATTTTTTTAATATTGTTTTTTTTTCATTTTTGGGTATTTATTGTTCTCATTTTTAGGTAACTTTCTTGTATATTTTTTTCATTTCTTGGAATGAAATCAGGTTGACAATATTGTGAATGTCTAACAATGTTATAATTCCACATTGTGTGTATGGTAACATAAAAACAAATTTGCAAACGCTGTAGTTTTTTTCACCATACCTTATGACTAAATGTCGTTATTCTCCATCATGATGACGTTGGCATGACACGTTTGCAAGATGAAGGATTTTGGTTCATTCATAACAACTTAAAACATTAAAATATCAACGTCATCTGGCGTCTGTATCATACATCAAACTGACATTGGCATCAGACATTATGATACTGAAATGTGGTCACCTGCCATCACAACCTAAAATCAACCAAAATCAAAATGTAGAGATGTTGGTGGTCAGCGGGAAAGAGGTAACGTCTTTGGCTAAAGCAAACATGACAACGAGATCATGTATGTGAGATCAAAGACTAAATTTGAAGAAATGGCTGATAAATATGCACACACAACCAACTGGACAGGGGTGTTAATTATTAACAGTTACAGTAGATCGCCCTCAGTGCTCTAATCTGCCAAAATGCCAGACGACATCCAAATGTTTCCATCATTGGTAAAAAAAAAATCAGTCAGTGACAAGAAATATTCGATTATTATGATCTTTGGGGTCATTTATCAAAATCAACACATCTTTGATTCCTCGTTTGTTATTTGTTTAGTTTTGTTTAGGATTTTATTTTTCAAAGACACTGCATTGTTGCATGGGTATAAGTTGTGAACAAAGAATATTTTGAAAAATTGCGGGACTGGTTCACTCAAGAAAATACCCCAAAATATTGGGCAAACGTGAGTTGTGAAAGGGATATTTGAACTTAGTCCTTTCTTGCATGAAAAGTTTGCTGAATGAACCAACAAGAGTTTTCACAATAGTCCTTGCACATGATAACACAATTAGTCAGTCATTCATTTTTTGGCACACATTTGTGTTTTGTCTTCGCTGGATTGTAGCCAGTAAGAGATGCGATGGGAAATAAGGACAGAGAGAAAGAAGATGTAAAAGGGATGTCACATGGGAATGCTAGCATGAGCCGAGACCATGTCAAGTTGTCCTCGCTGGTGCCTTCAAAGAAGAGAACAATTGCCCAAATGGGTGTTTTGAAAAGGGTTTAGACTATATTAAGTTAAATTAAAGGATTGTTATGCGGTTACTGAGTGTCCTTAAATGTTGCGGCGTCCTTGAATAACCTTGGAGTTGTTTGAGGTGATGGATCCAGATTTGCCTGCAGGACACCTTTAATTACCTCAACACTGAGTACAATGTTTAAAGCCCGAAAAGAATCCTTTGCCTGCCTCCTTCCCCCTTTACGCTCTTCAGCTGTCACATAACAGCTTGAATATCTCTCTTTTTTTACTCTCGTCCTCATGCACACCTGACAGGACAGGTGAAGTGAGGTGAGAGGCAACAAGAGGCAACAGCATCCCTCAGGGCTGAGGCTTTGATCCTCCACAGCAGATATGATCATTGACGGTGGCTCATCCCCCCACCTCAAAAGAGCTTCAGAGTCATCTCCCTGCATTTAAACTGCGCTAATCTAACTGATCTTAATCTCCACGCTTCAAAAAAAAAAAGACCAAAAGAACTTGTTTGTGTCTCAAAGTTCATCAAAACCTCTTGACCTTAATCCTAACGAGGAGTTTCACCACCGAAGGATGAAACAGCTCAGCTCTGCCACCTGTTTGTGTGCAGCTCCGCTCTCCAGAGGAGGCTGAGGGTGAGCCAGAGTTCCCCCGTTTGTGTCGAGCTCATAGCTTTTAAACAGATGCTGGACCCGCTGCAGCCAAACCAGCCTCAGTTTTAGTGTTGACCCATGTGGTAATTCTATTTAGCTTCTTACAGACCCCATTAAATTTACCCAAATGGCTCTAGCCAAATATATCAAGCAATTTCGGGTTTATATGGAGTCCACTTTGGCGAGTTACTTTTAGTTTTACCAGCGTGCACAGGTTGGTTTGAAGGAATCCTCCAGGAGATATTTTTTCAGGATGATTTAAAACTCGGGGGACTTTAACTCTACTCCCACAGGAGATGTGTTAAAGTGTTGGAGTTATATTGTTAGAAGCGTGTGTGGGAAAGTCTTCAGGCATGTGTTTCCTCAGAAAGAAAACGTTGACTCACACTGCCATACAATGTAAGGCATCCACTCCCTCTGCATCTGACAGAAACTGAGTGACAGATACATTTCTGCCATACAGAACTGGAGGAGCACACTGTAAAATCTGACAAGCTGATCTCACTTAAAAAAGTCTTTGAAACCGATCGCCTTGAAAAAATAAAGTAAATATAACTAATAACCCTGTGAAGTTGTTGCAACTTAAAAATGACGTCGAATTACCTTGTTCTTTCTAAGTTTTAGCAACTTCAGTAAACCACGCTAGTCTGACTTAACTTGATCATGACAAAGAGGATTTTGCCAATGATAAAGTTAAAAGATCTGCAATATCTGCATATATAGCACAGTAAACTTGGTTTACTGAATTTGCTTGAACTTAGAAAGATTAGTTTTATTTAAACTTGTCATTTTAAAGTTGAACAGTTTCACAAAATCACAAAAATATAACTCAATTCTAAGTAAACTTAACAGATATCAACATAAATTAACACTAATAGTTATAGTTACTTATATTTATCCAGGTAATTGGTTTTTAAAGTAAACTCAAACTGTCAGATTTTACAGTGTAACACTTTTAAAAAATACAAATAAAATTGACTAGTTTGCGACCAGCAGAGTACAGATAGCACAGTAAACTTTGTTTACTAAAGTTGCTAAAACTTAGAAAGATTGATATAATTAAACTTGTCATTTCTAAGCTGCAACAATTCACAAAATCAAGTAAATATAACTAAATTTTGAGTAAACTCAATTGGTTTCCTAGATTTTTTTAAGTAAAATCAATTTTTCTGATTTTACAGTATAACATAATTTAAAACAATCAATTAGAATTGACTAGTTTGCAACCAACAGCATACAGAAATCGAGCACAGTAAACTTGGTTTACTGAAGTTGCTAAAACTTAGAAAGATTGATTTAATTGAACATTCTTAAGTAGAATATCACAAAATCAAGTAATTTTAACTCAATTTTAGGTTAACTTAACTGATATAAACACAAGATAGTAGTACTACTTTTAATAGTTAAAGTTCCTTTCATTATTCAAGGTAATTGGTTTCCTAGTCCAAGTAAAATCAACTTTTCAGATTTTACAGTGTAGTAGGCGGGTTACAGAGGAAGAAATTAGTCAAATGTGTTGATTGTCTTTGTCTAATTTAGCAGAACATCCCCATAAACTCATCTGCACTCCCTCTTAATCATCTATTACCCTCCTACATGGACAACAACAACAAAAAGCCCATTTCCCTCTGCGGATGCTTTGCTGCAATGGTTTTATAATGGCTTACACGCTGAAATGTCCTCTTCTATTTTATAGGAAGAAGGAAAAATAATAACAGCAACATTCCTGAGGGGCTGTAATTTTCTTCCGGCGGGTAAAAGTTGTCCATTATGGTCAGGGTCAAGGAACACATGCAACCCCGTCATCAGAGCCGCATGGCCGGCCACATCAGAACCGCCCGTCACGACCAGTGGAAAGGCCCTGTCTGTTAGCACAACACACAGCCGATCTCCAGCCAGAGGCCCCAGCGCCTCGGTACATTTGCCCCCCTAACCACGCCGCGCTCTAATTTAAGCACACATATTCCATTGAAATTACAGCATACATACCCACCCTTCCCTGCAATTTACATGATTTGCACGCTGATGGGGCGAGCGCAGACAATGCTGATGCAGTGGATACTCGAGAAAGTTTCTTTGTCTGTGTTTTGTGCAGATCAGAGGAGCAATCGAAAGATCAGAGACGAGATCGGAGAGTTCACAGGAAAACAACAAGATCTGATTCATCCACTGATAAGATAGCAGCATTGTGACAAATGAACAGGTCACTGAACACTGAAAAAGTCACCTATTCACTGAATACATTTGCACGCATCAGATGACACGAGATTGGCTGCCAAGCAGTTTTATGAACAAGCGTCAGGAAGCCAGAGGTGTTTGCCAAAACTCACAACATTTGTGCTACAAAATCAACTGATTCCATCCAGATGTGCAACAAAAACAAAAGTAATGAGTTTTTGACACTTATTGCAAAACTAAGTCTCATTTCTTATAATTATTCAGTTTGTGTTTGTTGGAGTTTTAGTTTAAACTCATGATAGTCTGTGAAGATTCATCCTTATAGAAGTACGTTACTGCTGGAAAAATGGCCTTTTCATAAAACTGCATTGTCCATGTAGTAGAAAGATGCAAATGCTTTTGATTGGTGCTGAAATTGGAAATGAAATTGGTGCTGCAGGACCAGAGAAAACAAAAGAAAGGGGTCGTCGCCATGTTTTGATTTTTCCTCAAGAGGTAGAAACCTACAACTACCAGAATGCACTGCACTGCACCGAACCAATAAATGCTCCTGTTGGTCATTTTGACACAAGCAACAATATAGTGGCTGGCTAATGATATCTTAGCTCATATTTCATCAGCACTGCCTAGTTTTACTGTTTGATCAGATTTTGTTCTGAGTTTGAGAGGCAGAGAGACAGAGATGGGTGTCTCTCTTGATCCACTTTTATACTCTTTGTGTCCGTGGTGGTGGGCAGAAAATGTGGACGTTCAATCGGAAGTTCTAGCCTGTATGTAGCAATAGTTTACGGGCTAGTTGAAAATCAGTTTAGTGTCCCTTTAATCATTAGATGTTTCTGGTATGTTGGTTTGATGGATGCAATACATATTGCTTGTAAAATACTTTATGAAAAATGCCAAACAGTAAACTATATATCATATTATCAATAGTAATATAATTTTCAGTCTGGCATAGAAATGAATGAGATAATATGCAGCTTTTCACACCGGCTTATAAGTTTATACAGACTCAAAAAACACACGTGCAAGTTTTTTTGTATTTTGCTAATGCCTGTCTTCAATTCAGTAAACTATAGACAATCTGCACAACTAATCAACAAACTAAGCAAACCACAATAAAACAAATAAGCTGGACAAATCAACATATCCTTTTACAACTTTTGGTATGAATGAATTAGTGCCCCTCAAATGGCTCACTTGGTTTCACACAGGCCCAAACACTGTCGTCTCAGGGGAATATTCAGTGTTTGTTTCACCCATCCTCCTCTGCCCCAACCCGCCACTCTACACTCTTCATACTACGTCTCTCTTCATTCTCGTTGATGCATTGGTCTCATGATCGCAGCCTTCCTGATTGTGAGTTACATATGAACTGTGGTGCATTTCTTTTTGTAGATGTGCATAAAAACAGTGCATGAAAACAGCCTGGCTAATTCAAAGCAAGTCTCGCTACGCTATAAGAAATGTTTTGACATTTCATTCATCAACAGATGCATGTCAAACTTAATCAGTGTTTTCTAGTAATGGGAAAGCTCTCTTGTGTAGCATGAGTAAAGTACAAACACAACATACCTTTGCAACATGTCTGAATGTCTGCTGCAGGAACAAACAGTCAATCACAGGGTAAAAATGTTGTGGGTTGCTGGTCACGCAAGAGTACACCTCTTTTATCTAAAGTATGAGTGTGTCGGTTTGTGTGGGATGTCGCTCGGCTGCATCAACACTAAAATCCAGAATGGAATTTTACAGGTGTTGTGGGAATGTGAGGAACCTCATCTTCACACCTACACAGTCTCATACTTTCATAGTTGTTGTTGGACCCGGAGTGATTCTGCGTATCTCCCTCTGAAGCGTTGACAGCCAACAACCATCAGGACCTCACAACAGCTGTCTGTGTGTAATAGGTGCAATGAAAGACATGACAGACAATCTGACACACACACCTCACCTGGGAATGCCTCGAATAACACACTCCGCTGCACCACGTGGTGCATCCTGGTATAGACGGTGGCAACGATGATTCATTGCGGCATGCTGGGAACCTGCAGGGTGAAATGTGTTGTGGTGTCTTGACTATCAGATCCAGACATGATCAATGGCATTCAGCTTTATTTTTAGACTGTTGTGCTTTTCATTTGTTGTTCGAGATTCCATAAGTGTAATGTGTTGAACATTATGTTTTTATTTTTCTTTTGATGCCTACAGAGATGCCAATGGTTGTGCGCAAGCAGTTGGCAAGTGGTTGATAATAACATATGGTTACCAAGGAGACAAAGATATCTCAGATAATAACCCCAGACCAGCGGTTTCCAGCTTATTTATAACACAGGGGGAACATGTGGTTGAAATAGTGATATAAAAGTAACAGGAAAACATATTGAAAATAAAGGATAAAATGTCCCTCAAGGTGTTGAGTGCATTCCCAACAATGAGACAGACAAGGTCACAGTGACCTTGACCTTTGACCACCAAATTCTAATCAGTTCATCGTTGAGTCTACGTGAACGGACAGACAACGTGAAAACATGCCCCCATGCACAGCTATCGCTGGTGCAGAGGCATAAAAGCGACGTATAGACTAGAGTTGTCAAACCCTATTTTTTTTTTTATTTCAATTAATGTCAGATTTTCAATAGTAAATCATGATTAATCACATTTTTTAATCACGTTTTCAATTTTTTTATTTTACGTTTCAAACCACTTTTGAAGTCCATATTAATAAGGTAAAGCAATTCTTACAAGATTGTCTTGGACAGCAAAAAACTCATGGGTACCCATAGAGCACATTTTCATTAGGCTATTTGGAGGTCAGAGGTCACAGCCCCCCTGTGAAGTGGCCATGCCGTTTCTCATCGCCAAAATTTAGCCTTAATTTGGAGCGTTATTAAGCCCCCTACCTGAGAAGCTATCATGACACTGATAAGTTGACAACACTGGATTCTTTGGGCCGCCCAGTTTCCTATGATACCAGTATCATGGCTCTGGCTTTCAAACCCAGCCTGGTACAGCCTATTAAAGACAGAAATTTAGCCTGGCGATTAAAGCTTTTTAAAAAAAAAAATGCATTAGGCTATGTATGCATCGTGATGAACACATTAACAGACAGCCCTAACAGTGACTCATACAAAAGTAATCCCTCTCAGTCATTACTTATGAAGCACTCAAAGTGTTTGGCGGGACTCCATAAAAGCATCCTGGTACCAGATCATAAGCACATCACATCACTGATTGATACATTATTAGAACTAGATACAGGACTCCAAGAGGGCGCCTATTCAGTCCAATGAGAATTGCTTACCTGGCACATAAAGGTTTCCAGCATCCAGGTCATCACCTGAGTCATGCAGCTCACTCAATATCTGCATCAGTGGTCCTCCCATCATGCCTCAGTGGCCCAGCTGGGCGATGTGAATCAGCGACCCTTGCCTGCAGAGGTAAATGTGAAAATGAGTAAAGTGAGCTTTTGTGATGGGTTATTGCCACACTGAGACAGTTTAAGCCATAAAGTACATTAATGCGGTTGAACAGATGATAGGCTTTTTGAATTTCAGTCATCGGAGCCAAAGGAGGAGACACTGCTGGCTCACACAGATCACACAAACTATCAGGTTAAATGACAAACAAAATAAAAATACCCTAAAGAAAACTGTATCAGAGGCATTTATGAAAAATCACCTACAGTGTGATAATTTCCACACTGTGGGACCAATAAAGGATTATCTTATCTTATTTTAAATCAGCGAATCTAGTGATTACACAAGCCTATTGTTATTACATTATAAATAAATGTGATGCAAAACCACAAAATCCAAAAAATCTGAAAAATGCATTGTTAATTAATTAATATTAATATTAATATTAATATTAATATTAATATTAATATTAATATTAATATTAATATTAATATTAATATGAAAGTAGCCCCAATGGGCAAATAGCATCCAGTAAGCCTAACATCCAGTTTATAATCCAGACATATGAACTCATTCAGAACGTGACGGGTGTGTCTCTTGTATGACTTATCTGATCAGGGCTGATGACAAACGCTGGGAACCACCAACCCTGACAATATGTGACGGATTTATTTTAATCCCCAGAAAAACATCTTCATTTTCGCCTGATGTCCGACTGGTTTTCGAGTAACGAAATGTGGCATACGTCCAACGCGAGTACATCATACATGGATGTCACGTTTACAGTTCAAGTAAACTGTAAACACACTTTGTCCCGCGGCGATGCGGTTCATTCATTTACTCAGGTGTGTTGAAGGCACCACAATGCAACGCTATCGCACAGTAAGTGCTTTTGAATAGGAATTTGTTCATTGTCACATATGATGGAGAGCCGAGGGGGCCTTGGCATTTGAAAAGGCCATATTTGAGGGCCTCCTCTGTGAGTGTTTACTTTCAAGGACAAATGAAGCCATTGAGTCCCTGTGAGCTGTGAATGAGCTCCTTCTGCACACACGGGCTTTTTGAATGCACATCAAAACAACCTCAGCAAACCCTGGGACGAATTCCTCAGGCGTTTAATGTGAGGGCAAATAGGCAACCACTTCAATAAAATACCTCTTGGATGGAATTGCATAAGTCAGGAAAGCAGGACCAGAGTGGGGTGAAACTGAGGGAACACCAACGGTTGGAGGTTTACCTGAAGTTTTTAAGTACTACTCAAAGAGAGGGGATTTATTGTGTTGACAGTTTTACAGCGGACATACATGCCACTGGTATGTACAAAAAGTTGATTGAGAGAATGCTGAGGCTGTCGCTTTAAAAGATATCAAGACAGAGTTACCACCTCAAAGCAGAATTCATTCACCAAATCTTTAAAATATATAGAGGAAGAAGAAAAACGTCTGCCACATGTCTATTTTTACACGCCGTCTTTTTGAGGTTGAAAAGACAATAACAAGTTGAGCCCTGCGAAGGCCATCCTATTTTAATTATATTGTAGCAAAGCTCCCCCGCCTCATCTCCCTCCCCTTTCCACAACCCCTTCCCTTCACAAACACACACAAAGGCATCACATTACACGCTAACATCCCCGCTCCCCGCGCCATGTAATTATACAATCGGCAGAAAACATTTATTTTTAGGGTCAGTAAATGTTTGACTTCTGCTTGTGTGTACGAGGCTGAGAGAACAGGCAGGGGTATTTCACTATAAAATTTTTAACAACTCGAGCTTCATTGTCCAGTTTGGGGATTTTATGATCTTGTAGGCGTTTACTTGAGTTGAAAGCGTTTCCAGCTCCAGCATCATCCAAGAAAAGACTCGGAGCACACAGTGTTCCCAGTATAACAGGTGTAACTAGTTAAAGCCTCTTTGGCTACTGTACAATGGGCGGATTCTAAAGGTTATTTACCTGCATTAATTAGGTTTAAATGGACATAATTAGGTTTTACTGGTCTGCAGAGGTGGGACCGAGTCATTGTTATGTTAGTTCCAGGTCTCAAATCTTTGCATTCAAGACTCAAGTCAAGACTGACACATCCCAAGTCAAGTCCCATGTCCTAAACTTTGAGGTTTGAGCACCAAACAAATCACAAACCAAAACTCATGTCTTTGCACTCAAGACTCAAGTCAAGAAAGGCAAGTCCTATGTTAAGTCCCACATCAAAATTTTTAGTTTTCTGTCCTAAACAAGTCATAGACCAAAACTCAAGTTTTTGCACTCAAGTCTCAAGAAAAGAAAACAAGTCCTGAGTCAAGTCCCATACCCTAAATTTGGTGTTTTGAGTCCAAAACAAGTCATAAACCAAGATAAGTCCCAAATCAAGTCCCATAAACTACACTTTGAGTTTCAAATTCCAAACAAGTTATAAACCAAATCTCAAGTCTTTGCACTCAAGTCCAAAGTAAAGAAAATAAGTCCCAAGTCAAGTCCCATATCCTAAACTTTGAGTTTCGACTCTCACACAGATCATATACCCAACACTCATGTCTTTGCACTCAAATCACAAGTCAAGAAAAAGTACTGAGTAAAGTTCCATGTCCTAAACTTTGAGTTTCAAGAGTGTGCTTACGAAATCTCCGGTATAATTTTTTTGCAACTGGATTGGTTCAAAGAAAGCAGATCTGCAGACTTAAGAGTCGACTTGTGGGGTACGAATAGTGTTAATGTTAGTTGATTTAGTTAGTTTACTTCTGGTGTAAATTTGGGCATTTAACATGGGGCTCTATGAGAACTAGCCTCAAGAAGCCATTAGGGGAACTGCAGATTTTGGAACTTCCACATTGGCTTTATTTTTCCGCTTTGGAGGCTGCTGCTTGATTGCAGGCCTTTTTTGATTTGGACGAGTCACCAAATTTATGACTTGAGTCCAAGTCACGTGGCTCCACCTCTGCTGATCTGTACAACAAAATAAAGTACAATAAGTAAGTTCTCAGATTTTAGTGGCCTGTATACATGAACATGAAAGTCAGATTTCCAAAAACAAAACAAACACTGAAGCATGATGCCGCGTCAGATTTCCTCTGCTTTTACTTTTTTTGAGTCACAAATGTGTTGCAACATTGGTTGCTTGCTCATAACTGTCACAACACCACTGTTGCAGAGAAGGAAATTCAAATGTTTGATTGTGTTATGAAATAACAAATAATGACCCAGAACAGCAGAACCACTTTTACTATTCAATTTTTTTTTATTACAATTTCTTGAAATGCTTATTCCCACCAAGCAGCACTTTTCTACAATTTTAATGGCCCACTGGCCAGAAAGTGAGTTTTGAAAGCCAAAACCCTTTGAGTCTGGCAGTTTAACCCGTGAGTCATCGGGGCTGGTTGACAGCTCTATCAAACCCTTCACTATATCATGAATTGTGGAAAGTAAAATCTTAGTCATCGAATCTTTAACCTCCACATGAGTAATTCTCAAATATCTTTGACATGAGTGTGTTGAGTATAATAAGAATATTTTGGGTTGTCCCTCGTAAAACAGATACTGTACAGTCTGTGCTGCACTACAACAATGAATGAAGGGAAGGGCAAAGTTATTTTTGAAAATAAGGACAACAAAACACACTTTTTTTCCAGTGACTAAAGGTAAAACTTTAAGAAGCAGACTCTTCCTGTGCTTCTTCAAGTCTGGTGATATTCTATACTCTACTTTTTGTCAACAAATCTCATGCAAAAAGTAAACCCAACGATAAATTCATCCAATTAAGTGTTGTCTTTGTAGCTAAAGCCTGATAAAGTTTATTTCTCTTTGCTATTGAGTTCCACTGTTGTATTTTTTTTAAAAACACATTAATGAGCCACACTGTTCTTTGCGTCAATCACACAAACACTGTCCTGCCGCTGTAAATTCTCATTTCATTTATCTGCTACTGAGAGTATTTCCAACAATTTACTCATATTTGAGAACCATTTATTACAGTGCCCAGCTGTTTGTTTGTTTGTGGTACATTTTTTATTTGTTTTGTTTTTAAACAGATTTATAAAATATTACCCTACTTTTTTTGTTCAGTAGCGTTCTCCTGTCCCTCTGGCTTGTGGGTAGAAGCTAGCTACAACTTTTTTGTAATTCACAACTATGTCTCAAGACAGTGAACATCCAGATTCTCTGGTAACTCAACAGCAGCATGTTAACCTGAGTCCATTACAATGAAATCTGTCCCATACAAAAAATGTCGGGTATGAACTATAGTTCCTCTTGCTCTCACTTGAGGCTAAGGGGACATAAAATAGCAACTTAACAGAACACATAAAAATATCTAAAATGAAATAATAGTTCAAGTTATAATTACTGTAGGTATTAATACAAACTATCTATGTCCAAAATAACAAATGGAATTACTTCTGCGAAAATAATCATCTTTCCACAGAACACTATAACAGACAAATAAGTATAGTGACTCAAGAAACTAAAATAACCCAAAAATATCATGTGTGCAGTAAATTGGGCTGAATAAACAATATATTTGTAACTGGTTTCAGAGACAGACTAACACATTTTTGGTGTTGGTCTCTCTAAAAGTCATATGCCACTTTCATGAAAACATGAAAGTGGCATATAACTTTTTTTTTTTCTTTTTTATGATTAACATTTTTATTGTTTTTTAACACTGTAACAGAGCATGGAAACAAAGAATGGTAAATTCACCACAGATTTCCAGCCAACCCCCCCCCCCCAAACAAACAAACCCCCTTAAACATTCACCACCAACTGCTGACCCTTCTTTGGTTGCTGATATTTAACATTATGCTCTCTCATATATTGCAAACCTGTCTCTAGTAACCACAGCCAAACTAGCTGTACCATTAATGGAAAAAAATAAAACATAAATAAAACAAAATAATTATAATAATCATAACCATAATACAAAATAATCATAATAAAAAACAGGTCAGATACCTCTATCAATACACCTATGTGCAACCAAATCTACTTATTCATTTACACATATGCTTGTACATACATATAAATGTACATATATAGCTGAAATCCACAAATATAGCATATACAAAAAACAAGAAAAAGTACAGGTACACAAACCTCCACATGAAAACTCAGGACTTGCATCTCTCCACTATTTCTTAAAGGGTTCCCTTTCAGGAACCCTTTAAGAAATGTAAATATTTTCCCCACTTTCCTTCGTATTGATCCAGTCTATCCATTTGTTTATATGACACTTTTTCAACTCGTGCCATTTCTGCAGCCCATTCTTCTCCTTCTGTCTTCCAACCCCTGACAAGTATCTGTCTACCAATCATTACACTGGTTTGGACCCAGCTTGTAATATGTTTTCCAAGTCCTGTCAAAACTGAATGATCCTCCAAAACAAATAATCTAGGGCTAAATAGGATTTGTGTCTCTGTAATCGCACATAAATTATACTAAATCATTGCCCAGAATTGTTGAACTTTGTCACAGGACCATAATACATGAATTAAATGCCCTTCCTCAGATTTGCATTTCCAACAATTTGATGTGGGTAACAGTCCTAGTCTAAACAGTCTGCATATGACTTTTATTTTGACAAAATTAAGGACATTTACACCATACATTGATGCATAAAAGGCACACATCTGATGAATAAAAAAAACACAAGAATACTGGAAATGAATTGTTTGATGCTATGCTTGTTTGTATACAGACTCACTGTATACTTTAAAAAACAGAATCCAGTTGATTTTGACTCAAAGCTGACAAAGTATGTGTTGTATAAATGCACAACACTTAACAATTCAACATTACATGAACTGTTTTTAAGTTTAGTTAGTTGCTTATGTTGCAAAAATATATGTGAGTGTGTGCGTGTATGTGTGTGTGTGTGTGTGTGTGTGTGTGTGTGTGTGTGTATGTGTGTGTGTGTGTGCATGCATGCGTGCACCCGCCTTACTACCGCCTATCACTCTGACTCATTTTGACTTTTTCAGATTAAACATCACAGAGTTAGTTCACAGTTGATATATATGGGAAAAGATTAAACAACTGTATTTGAGCATAAATTTAGTTCACTGTCACTTTGACTCATTTTTGACTTTTTCAGACTAATCTCCAATGAGTTACTTCACAGAGGAAAACCTGAATCATGGCGTTGATCCAAAGGGGTCAAGAGCAGGAACCTTTTTATTTCAGGTTTTGTTTTGTCATTTTTGGGATTATGCAGAAACTGGGCGTACTTGTTAGTAGGAAAAACAGTTGACAAATTTTACTTCTGCTTAGTGAAAGTGATTCAGACAGAAATATACTGCAAGTCTGCAGGCGACACTCGTTGCAGCTTCATCATCAGTAACTCAGAAAGAGAGGGAGTCATTGCGCTCCTCGCTGTTAGCAAAAAGAACAAGACTGCACATGGCTGGTGCTATTATTCATTACTCATCCTAAGTTCATCAAAGAGGTATTTTAATGTGAAACGAGACAAAGAATAAGAAAGGATAATTGCTGCTGGTGTTATGCTGTAACTTGTCTCTCTAACGTCTTGTTGTCCATCACATCTCTGAGGGCAGACGTGTATTTGCGGTTCTACTTATTTAATAACTCACTGTTCTGAGGATCAGACACGATGACCACGGTGCCAGCGTTAGGCAGTTAGCACATGTTTTATCTGTGGAGTTCATGTGACCTGTAGGGCGGCAGTCAGTCCACGCCTTGCTTTTGTTTTCCAAGCCGCACGCTCGCCCAAAGCGAACTGTTTGCAAAAGTCGAGGCCTTATCTCAGGTTTAGAATAAATAAAACATTTGCTACAGAAGTTATTGAATCTGGTGATATGCCAGTTTTTAATCTAATCTTCTGCAGGAGGAGATTAAAATCATGCCAAGGAGTTTTATAACGCCACCTCAGGTCTCCTCATGTGTTTATCTTCTTTTACAACTTTTATGGGTATCCGATTGTTAGAGAAATTTGCTGGAACAGATTCAAGTTGAGTTTTAACAGGTTTATCTAAATTGCATCAATTAATTACAGTCATTTTGCAGGAAAGAACAATCCAGGGTTTGTTGCTTAATGTTTCTAAAAATGAATGAGAAATAGAGTCTGGAAAATAAATGGAAACAAGCTTAATATGTTGGATTGTTTTCTCTTTTACATGATCCAAAATCCCATCTTGGTCAAATTCTGTTATCTCAGGAAAATGTGAGTGTGTTGAGGGACAACAAATGGCACACCCTCAGCTGCGGTAACGATGACTCAAAAATCAAATCGCCAGTGCCACAATACAGGATAGTCACACTCATATCTTTGCACATGATTAATAATGCACCAGCATCCATAATATTTCCGTGATACAAATGAGTTTCGTAATGATTTGAAATTATTTATCAGCAGTCATCTACACAACTCCAGACATGTTTATCTGTTTTCTCCAGAAAGAGTCATCAAACCTTCAAGGTGTTTGTCAGTTCATCTTAATTAAAAAACATGTAGGTTTTGTTTTAAATGGCCATGCCTTTTTTCTTAAGAAATTCAACATAAATCTCAACAGTGTAATATCTTTCAGAGTAATCATAAACTGAAACTGAACTCTGTGGTCTGGGCCAGGACGCACCAAACTTACATCAAAGAATGAGTGGTAATGACTGTTGCATCGCCTCAAGTCTCCTGTGTCTCGGCCAAAAAGTTGCACTTGAACATACCGCTAGACTACAGCCAATTCTGTACCTGCGTGACGATGCATGCCCACAATATGTGACCAGTTCACCCCAATTTGTGTTAGCCCTGCCCAACTAGTCGCTTGTATCCATGCATAATCCTCCGCCCCTTCTCTACAAGAGAAAGCTTCACTTTAGTATCTGCTGGATTTAGACAGAGCTGTTCAAAAAGGCACTGGAGCTGCAGCTTGAGCGGCTATGTAGAGAGCTACATTTGAATTTTTGAAATTGTCACTCCCGTGTCGCAGGTATCCCATCATTTTGTACAAGGAATCAGTCACTTCCAATACAAAAGCGGTTTTCTGGTCGCTTGTAGTTGCACACAGTGGGCATGCACCGTGTGAGGAAATAATTTTCCATATGAGCAGATGATGGGTGTCTGTGTTCATCATTAAAAAAGGAACTGGTCGGTCAATTGGACAGATGCAAGACATTAGTTAGTCACTTAGTTAGTCACCTAGTTAGTCACTAGGAAATTAACACCGTGCTTTTTACCTTGCTGTGCAGCACTTTGGAAACCTTGTGTTTGTTAAAATCGTCCTATATAAATAAAGTGGATTGGATTGAACACAGCCCGATGTTGAAGGAACAAATGATTTTTACTGTGCACAAGCAAACAGTAACACAAACAGTTAGCACTATTTCTGCTAAAGAGCTCAACAGCTGAAAAAAAAAAACCTTACATAAAAAGTTTCTCAGTCTTTAATTGTTTGTTTACTTTCTTCCTTCCTGGTATTTTCTCACGCAGAGTTGAACTGCCGATCAGAGTGATTCCACTCACTGAAGGGTTCAACCAGCCTGTTCTCACACCCAACTTGGCAAATACCAGTTGCTTTAGCAGAGATGTTAAGAGTCAGACATCAATGAAAAGAGGCACCTTTTGCGGCAGTATGATACGCACTGAGCGGCGTCAGTTTGTTACGCCGCCCAGTGCGCATGTAATACAAGGAGCTGTAAAATCCCTATAGGGCGGAGGGAAGGAGAATGGGTCCAACACAGTATTCATTTTGTTAAAGAAAACTATGAAAATTATTCATAAACAACCTTTTTTCCCTGATGAAGATGAGATTCTGGCGGGTTAAAAATAGATCTCGATAATAAAAACTACAACAAAATCTATGTTTCGTTTTCATCGACAAGATTAGACACGACGAAAATGTGAGTGGTCCAACAAACCATAGACTTTCATCTGGGAGCCTGCTGTTTGCCTTCCAGGTGGATGTTGAGCCATAACATGACAAAGCCATGACATGACAAACTTTACAATATGATTGGAGGTAGTTTATTTGAATTTATTTATAAATATATACCTTGATATATATTGTGTATCGCAAAATTGTCTTAAAATATCCCAGTATTATTTTAAAGCCATATCGCTCAACATTAGACATCTCTTCACTGGTACATAGCTGTTTTAAATTTGATTAGCAGGTATTATGGACCATGATTGCGTCCTTGCCGCTTCATTTGACACCACTTTTCTTTCTGCACTGTTGATTCCTTCATGCAACCTGAGACCTTCAGGCAGGGATGTCCTGACTTTTTCTCTTTCAAGGTTAAAGACCAAAGGTGAGCTGCCTTTTAGCTTTGGAAAGACCAGCCTGAGGAGCTCCAGCTGGACATCACTAAACTTTAAATCTTTTCTTATAAACTTTGGCTCAGATGCTTTTATTTTTTATACCTATTATTGTTTGCAGCATTTTCTTTACATTATCTTTACTACTGAAGGTTGAGTACAGTAAACCGGCTTGAATGTTGAACTTAAGTACAGCTGATCAAAGGAAGCCGCCGCTGGATGATTCGAGTTAAAGCGAGCTCTTCCTCATTTTGAGTTTGGCAGGATGTTAATCAGCCTCAGAAAATAAATCATTCGCAAGTCACACATTGTCTCTGAACACATTCTCCAACCTGGTCGCTGGCTTTTTTTCAAAACAAAATTCCTGCTTAAAAACAGCTCCATTTTATACTGCCTAAATGTTTTTCTAACAATACACATCAGATTTGCTTCTATTGTCATTCTTGATGAGTTTGGAGACAGAGGGACCTCAGGGCTACAGCTCCGTTACCTGCACTTAGTGTTTGGTGTTGATGGGTGGAGGAGGGGGGGTTACTTTACCCGAGATGCTATCAGATGACGGCGCATTTACCTCCATTGGTGTTTTCTGTAATTAAAGAGTTTGCCTTTACTAAACGCTGTGACCACTAATCACTTTGACAACGCCGGTGGCCTTTCATGATCTCTCACATCTCCTTTAGCTCAGAAAACATACAAGAAATGACACATTTGAACACATTTGTCATTTGATTATTCATTTTAGATCTTTTCTCTGCTGCTAATTACAAGATGAATCAGTTGTCTTGCTCTAATGTGTGTTTCGAATAACATCTTTGATATACGACACCGCTGCACACAATCTGCAGCCTGCGGGAACGCCGTGCCTAAAGGAAACCACAGAGAAGCCTTGACTGTGTTAAGCTGGACGGCTTATCTACAACACATCTCCAGGGCTGCTTAAAAAGTCTGCAATTATAGGCTGTCACAAAGAAAAGAGATGATGAGTTAAGCTGGGCTGCTGGGATGGCACAGACTTATTTTAAAGGTTACAATTTACATCAAACATTGTTCTTCATCCTTTTCAATCCATAGTGCTGTTTGGGTTTTTATTTTTCTGTGAGGTTTGATAAACAATGTAGTGCATGCTTGGAGAGCACAACAATAGGGCTTGAAGATTAAGCCCTCCAGCTTTTAATGTTCTGAACAGAAAACAATGATCACGACAGCAAACAATGTAAGTGTCTGTGTTACTTTGTTTTTGGTCAGAATCAGAAAAACCTATTTGTAATAACAAGGCGAAAGATTTTGAGTCTTTGTCATGGCTCACAAAGACCATTACAGAAAAAAAAATAGCTTATTCATAATGTTAAAAACAAAACAACGTTTAGTACCCACCGCAGTTGGTGTTTTGATTTGATTTGTTATGTTTGTTTTCTTTTATTTCATTTAATTTTATCACTAGATTCATGATTATTTGGTATTACTTTCATTAATATACTTAAGCAAGAACATTGTTTTACCTCATTTATTTTGTTTGGTTATTTTTATTATTTATAACAATATTTACTATTATTATCATTATTATTATTAACATTTTACAATTATGTTTTTTTTATGGTTTGTTTTGTCTCATTTTGTCTATACTCCCATTTCTGTCTACCTCCCATGTGTATGCCACTAGCTGTGTTTTGTGCTCTGTGTTTGCACCAATAAATCAAAGAGAAAACAAAAAAACAAATACATACATAGTTAATTTAAAATAAACACTGATTTCTTTGCAGTATGGAATACTAAGCTCTGAATCTTCAATTAAACGCCCACATAATGTTGATGTCTTTATCAATATACACAAATGTTTACAGATGTTACACACTAACTACCAGATGCAAAAAGGTGGTTCAACAACTGTCATGTAACCCCACTGCAAATATGTTGAACTATATTTAACAGAAACATAATTCAATATTATTACTGGACTACTTTTTTCTCCTTTGTCAGCTTGGATTAGCAACATAACACCTCCAAGAAGCTGCTCATTGAGAAGCTCACAACATTACGAAACACGACCTCTGTCACGCTGGGGACAATAAAATCTGGGACAGCAATTAATTTTGTATCTTTGCAACGTGATATCGCCACAGCGAATCATGTGATGTCATTTCTTCCGGGTGTTCAATTTGGCCGGGTTGTGGGAGATTAAAGGTTCTTCCGATGTGCTTCCTCTCCCTCTGAAGAAGCACCCGTGCTCCCCTTCTAATTTGCCTCCTCCTGCCATTTGCTTTGTGCACAGATTGGAGCCTTTGAAGTGGTGAAGCTCTCTTGCATTCAATGTAGATGTGTGTTCGTGTGTTTGTGTGCTTTGGTGTCGTGCACCCGAAAGCATCAGCACTGGTGTGGTAATACAAAATATAAGAGTTCAACAAAAGCAAGTTTTCCTGCCGTCCTCATTCCCATGTAACACAATGCAGGTGAACAATAGGAGCGGGCTCAGTCACCGTCATTATCTGCCGAGATTCACTGTGAGCTTCAGTTACATGAGCCCGGCACACATCCCTCCAGTGACTCCGCTGAAGAGGTAACCTCGCGTTTATCTGCATGACCGTCAGTGTAAGGTTGCATATGATGGATTGTGTTTCCAAATGCGACTGTATATATGTTTTTTTCTAGATTTGGGAATAAAATTTCTCTATGTTGAATACGTGATATATCAGCCAATATTTCAAAACAACCCAGATAACTTTGAGGATTTTATTTCAGACAGATTGCTTGCTAAAACTGCATGCCAGTTCAGTTTTAATCAACTTTTTCATTTGCTGTGTTTGTCATTTTTTAATCAAGCATTTATTTCTCAACTGGCCTTAGATGGAGACCCCTCTACATAAATAATGAGACTCATTGCCCTCTGTCAAACTGTGCTTTGACGATTTGTGTTTCCTTTGTCAGATTAAACATGTTGGACCACGCCAGACATGGATCTTTTCCAGAATAGGGCAAAAGGGCGCCCAGCCACCTCCAAGCAGGTGGTGGTGACATCTTGCCAATTGCAGCCAACCCCTGCCAATCCCCCTTGTCCCCCCAAAACAAAGCATTTGTTGTGAAACTCAACTCACATCTTTCTGTGCAGGAGACAGGAGAGAGAAATGTTTTTAAAAGTGTCTGTATGTTCAGCTCTCAGTGCTTTTGTAGCTTCTGACTGAACACAGTGTCATTGCAAGTCTTCGCATATCATCGCTTTGCAGTGGCCAAAAGCTTTGCAACAAAAGCACATGGCGACCAACACTAGAACGTTAACAAATGCACATGTTGGAACGATTACGATTAGGGGACGGAGGCACATGGTAAGATGTAAAAAAGAAAACATCCCATTCAGACGGGAACAAACAGTGGGCTCCTGCATGAAAGTCCAGAGTTTGTTGGATCCATTCAACACCCCTCCAGCAACTTCAGAATGAGAACGAGCTGGTTCATTACTGAATCACAGAACTTTGTTAGCGGCTTTTCTTCAATAAAAACAAGTCTATAAACATCACAGAGAGGAAGAGTACAAACAGAAACAGCCACAGTGAGCTGTTCAATGAAGAGCTGCAGACCAAAGTCTGCAATTGTACCTATTAAAACAGCTCACCTCCAACAGGTAAACTTCTTTAACCTGCCATGTTGTATGACTAAATAACACTTGCAGCAACGTTAAAAGTCATCACTGTAGACAAGTCATCATCAGTTAAAGACCAGGTAGCCCTGCTGAAATGGAACGCCAGTTCCTGCCGCACTGGGCTGATGTGCCAAACCAAACCAAGTCAAGCCAGCCCGTGTGTGGAAAAACGGTATGAGTGATTCTCAAATATCAACACAATCCAAGCATTGAGACCAGTTGCTCTAATAGTCTCGATTATTAGTTTATGTGATGTGCACTGCAAATGTCAACCTCAGACTTCTCCATTAAAAAAATAGCTTTACAGTTTCTTCTCTTCCTTCTCGAAGTTGTTCTTTCAGCATCATCTTGCGTGCTGAGAGGGCGGCTGTTAGCGGGAGCTCGGCTGGCTCAGTCCGCTGACAGATGTTAAAACGTTCCCTGATCTGATAGCAGCTGAGTCTTTGATTAGCTAAGCGAAACAATGGCTCTGCACGGAGCGCACAAGAGAAATCATAACACACAGCCACAGAGACAAAGAGCAGATATTGATTCGAAGGTTTAATTACGGCATCCTGCAGGAACAACGTGGAGTCCAAACACAAAATACGGTGCATTCCTTTGTCCTGAATGTGCCGCTGAGTGCATTTCAATGTGGAATTCAGTACAGTGTGTTTACATGTGAGCATTTATGAGTGCTTTTTACCTGAATATTGATAACAATTTAACCCAAAATGGTTGAATAGTTGTTATAATACCCGCCATATCATACAGCTGTGAATGGTGGCTTTTCACACCAACATCACTGCCAAAACCAAAACAAACAGCACCACGAGTCTTTCACATTTGCATGTTTCTATCATTTCAATGTTTCTAAAGGGACGTAGAGCTGATCGCATTCGTGTGTGTTGTTGAAGTGCCACTGACATATTTCCATTGTATTTGTTAACTATTTGAGACTCCTTATGACCCAGATGTCAGCAGTTCGTCCACATTCCTCTGCACTACTGGGGTCTTTTGGTGCCCTGACGGACTATCAGGTGGCTCCATTCAGCAGGTCATCAAGACCTCACAGGAGCTGCTGGCACCCAGGTACCCACACAGCCAGTCCTCCAGAGCTCCGCAAGACAATATTACAAGAGGCCCCTCACAATGCAAGTGGCCCCTCACAATGCAGTGCTCCCATTAACAATGAGGAGAGACTAAAGCAGCAATCAATGCAGGACTCCCGATGAGGCAGACTGAGGGCTGTGCAGACGTCTGGGCTGGGGATTTACCCAGAGGCCTCTGGCCATCCTACCTGACTGCAGGCAACCTGAGACACAGAGCCGAGGGAGGGGGAGGGGTGGAGTCATGAATGAAATCTACTTTAAAAACTGTTTAAAAGGAGTATTGGTGATGTATATAGCATTTCTTGGCACAATTTGTTGTTTGGTGGTGTTTTTTAATGTCTCTGGCCAAACATACAAATTATCTCGTCACATCCAGATGTTTCCAGCAGCTACGACGGGCAGCAGAATTTCTTAGTCATTTTTAATGTCAGTCCTTGTGGCTTCTGTCTGGCTGAGTTGAGAACGCAGTGGCATCATTTTTACCTGGACCATGCAGCAGCTTTTTTTGTTCTCTCCCACATCAAGCATTCTTGCTAAGAGCCTGTCGCACAAGTGAGGGCATGGATGGATTACCGGGCACAGACCAAGGGGCCCAAGGAGTCAGGGGGGGCCCCACCTAAGCCTCTGTTTGAAATGACTGTTATTAACATTTCTCCTTGAAAAGTCAAATCCTCCAGAGATTGAGTCCTTTGATATTAATTATATGCCAAAACTGATTCCTGTCAGACGTGTATTTTTATATACAGCAGCTGCACATTTTTGTATTTTAATGTTATTTGCAGTACTTTGTTCACAGTGCCTTTGACTGTCACCTCATCTAATATATAAACGCAGCCAAAAAGTGAAAAAGGTAAAGTGAAGCAGACGTGATGATATTTGTAAGTCAGTAAAATAAATATAACAACAAAAACAATAGTACCCAGCGACATAAATTATATTAACAGCCTCAAAAAGAAGAAGGAATAGAGGAAACAGAAGAAAAAGAAGAAGAAGAAGAACAACAACAACAATAGAAGTCAGCTCACGCACCATGTGGGTGTATAAAGACAACTGGATACAGCGTTAGAGGCGGCACCCCATTCATGAAAGTTGCTCAGTGGTGCATGAAGTAACAACTGTTCAACTGCCACAACTAAAATCGGGGCCTATTGATTCCAACAGAGTTTCTGGTAAATGCGATTCCAGAATGAGTCTTTACCGACTGAAATGATGTCACCACTTTCTTTTTCTTGCACCATATCTTTGTCATCTGTAACTTTTACAGATTCTGTTACTGCATTGCTCATTTCTGACTCAAATATTTTCAGAGACATGTTTGAGCTTACAGTTTAACTGTAATACAGGATTGCGTCTAGCTGGCTGGCCACCTCTGTTTCACATGTATCAGTTCTGGGGTAATGCAGTGCATTCTGGTAGTTGTAGGTTTTTACCTCTTGGGCCAACGTATAGACATTCAAGTTTTATTAAAAAGGCCATCTCTCTAGAAGTGAAATACTTCTTTAAGTTATTATGTTAGTATTGTCATTTATTCATTGTTTTATGGTCTTTGTTTTATGTTATATGTTCTTATGTTCTAAAATTCTATAAAGTGTTGGTTGTAAAAAAAGAAGTTAGTTGAGTGTTGGGGACTTTTATTTTGAAATTCAGTGATCAGACCCTAAAGCCAAATCAACCCAGAGAAGCTGTTTATCCATAAAACACAAGCATTAGTGAATTTAGAATCACTTCACATGAGAAAACAAAGAACTTAGCAACAAAATAAAACAGTAAGGAGAAACAGCACAGCACCCCTCTGGCCTTAAATAATCCAATAACTTCTGAAGCCAACTAGAAACGGTTCCAGCTCAAATTGAAAATAAAAAAAGGAAATCAGAACAAATGGGAGGGTAAAAGTGTGCTTCCATGTGTGTGTCTGTTTGCCAGTTGTGTGTGTGTGTGTGTGTGTGTGTGTGTGTGTGTGTGTGTGTGTGTGTGTGTGTGTGTGTGTGTGTGTGTGTGTACACATGTGTGTATTTTTTCTGACACGCCGCATAAATATTTACCATCTCTAACCAAATGAGTGTGCTGATGTGGATTTAAAGGCTAACATTACGGAGGATGAAATAATGAGCTTGTGGTTTCAAGGAGCTGGAGGGAAACACGCTTGGACAAATAAGGACGGCGAGTAAATGGGGGCCTTTGTTGAGCTGCGCAATACTTCTCGCTCTGCACAAACAGAAAGGAGATGTCGGAGGTGATTAGGAGAACAAATGTCAAGTTCTTTCACACTGCTATCTGCTCCTTTCAGCACGGTCCTGCACAGGTGCATGGTGAGTGTGTGTGTATTTAAGTGTGTGTGGAAGCACGCCCAACTGAAGCTGCTGATAGTAGGGGTTTGACTTGATGTAACCTTCGTCCATCAAATGTTACACTCCTCTCGCATCTAAAAATAAAGTTTGGCTGCATCACACTAATGCAGTAGTTTCTCAGGATTCCATTTTTTAGCCGCTGGGCACAAAGCGTTCTCTGGGCACAAAGAGCGGAGGATGAAAGGGTTTTTGCACAACCAAGACGCCAACATTCAACTGAAGAATCCTCCACAAACAGGTTGAGTCAGGAGTTGCATAAAACCAAACATAAAAATTGCATGCACTCTGAAGCATAAGTGGACTGTAAGGAATTTTATGTGATTGCCTGTGAGAAAATGAAACCCATAACTGGCCGTACCTGCATGACTTGATGCTCCTCATAAATGGTAAATAATTACAAAGTAATAGATGCAGCACAGAAAGCGCTTTGTGAGCGGACAGACAAAACGCAGCCAGTGCTCTTTTATTTCTTTCTCTCTGTCAACAGAAGTGCATATTTGGTTTATGATGTGCTCATTAAAATACTTGCAGAAACTCAGGTAGGGAGTTTACAGGGAGGTCGCGCTCAGGGAGCTCCTCTGTGGATCATTTTACTGCAGTTTTATTGCTCTAAGATGTAAACAGAGCAGGAAAAAGCAACTCGCTCAAATGGTTTGCAGGAGTTTTCGCACTTTGTTGGACGTTTTTCTGCGCTGTGGGTATCTCCAGGTGGCAGAGTTGTAATTCTGATGCTGATTTTACATGAAACTTACAACATTTACAAGATGTATTTTTTTGGTTTAACCCTTCAAAACCTGAGCAGATTTGTTTGACTTCTTCTTCTTTCTGAAAGCAATGAGCAACTTCACCCTTTGAAACTTGAGCAAATGGGTTTAATTTCTTGCAACGAGCAACTAAACAACACATGGCCAATAAAAGACAAAACAAATGGTAAAAAGTTACAACAAAAAAGCAAATAAGCAAAAATAATTAGAATTTTCTGCAACATAATTTCAACTATATAATTAGAACGCTTATAAATATATTTTTCTAGACATTTTTTCATAGATTTGATAATTTTCTAATAATTTTCCCGTTTTTTTAAAAACTGAGTTTCAGGTAATTTTCTATTTCACCTTTTACTGTTTTGCAATTTGTGGGACATTTCTTGCAAAGTTGGTCATTGCCTTTTTCACCCATTTTTTAGAGAGAAGTCAAACCAATTTGCTTTGGTTTCAAAGGGTATAAAAGCTTGTGAGAGGCATCTGAACACAGAACAAGAAAACTGATGCCAAACCAAATTTTAAAAGGATAACAAGACATGGTCCAAAAATTAGCAGGAAATTACTAGAAAAAAATACTTAACTGAAAATAAACAAAAAATAAAAATGTCACCTTTTATTAATTTCTTACAAGTTGCGGGACGTTGCTTGCCAAGTTGCTCATTGCCTTTTTCTTCATGTTTTCAAAGGAAATCCAACAAATTTTCAAGGGTTTAAGAGCTTGTGAAAGGCATCTCAGCACAGCACAAGAAAACTGATGCAGGTTTTAAGGGGTTAAATGTACTGCAAAAGCCATTGCTTTTGATAGATAGCAGAGATATCATTCATAAGGCAAAAACACACAAGCCTTTGGAGATTCCCCAAAAGACTTTTATGTCATGAATATCTAAATCCATAGCTGTCACTACAAAAACACATCGAGGGTGTGGTCGAAGATGAGACCTGAGCAGACAGGTAGACACACACGGAATGTAGTAATAGTTTTATAAGCCTGTTCAACACAAAACACACCTACACTGTTACATGTCTACAAAAACATGTCCAAGGTTGATTTATAGCCATTACCCAAACACAAGTCCCAGATAGAAACCTAGCTATGGTACAAACCCTATGTACACAACATGTAGCTTCAACATTAGTCACTTGGAAATATATTAAAAAAAAAAACCTGAAGCGATCGAGTTCAGCCCCTTGACACTGATGAATCAGCTTCGCCTTATCAATAGAAATAAAGATAAGTCCAAAATGAAAAAACAAATCACTGCAAAGCTAATGTCAACGCCCAATGCTTTGCAAACAGTTTTGACATCCTTTGAACTCTGCATTTACCTTGAACGATAGCAGGATTTTATCAGTTGCAGGAGAGGAGTGAAGAAAAGCTTACTGATTTCCTTCAAATGCATGAGAGGAGAAGAAAAGGGGGTTGATGAATAGCAGGCTGAACTTTATATATGATATTTTTTTCTCCACTCTCCTCCTTTCTCTTATCGCTCCTGCTTATCGGTTTGTAACCATCTAATAGTCTTTATTTTACTCTTTTTCTCTCTAAGTCATTCTAGTTTGAACCGTTGAAACTAAAAAATATTTGATTCAATACACACTAGCTCACATGCAGCACATTTCCTGTGAAAAAATATGCTATGTATTTTAGCATCTTTTTGGTTAGTCTGAATGTCTTTTTTCAGCAGATACATTTTCTCTCGAAGCCTGTTTACACCTGGTAGCTTTATATCCGTCTCATAAGTCGTCACATGCAGCTTGACCGTACACTTGTGATCAAAACACCCTTCCTCATTCTGTGAATCATTTCCATGCTAAGACAACGTGTTCTCATCCCAGCTCGTAAAATATCCCTGCTTTCACATCTAAATATGATGGGCTAGGAACCTTCCTGCTACTGTAAATGTTCCAGGTGTGTCAATTTACACTTGTTACGTGCATTGTTTCTTTACAAAATCACCTGCAGCATAAATATAACTTAATTTTTTACGTTTCTTTCCTTGTTTAACGAAAGAATTCGACTGGTAACAAACAGCAGGCTCCCGAGTGAAAGCCTGGGGTTTGTTGGACCAATCCAGCAAGCCACAGCAAGACATCGACTTACAAAACAGCAGTATTTGACAAATACAGAGTGACGCCATGTGATGTTTTTAACTGATGAGAGGTTTGTTTTGCTTTACACATGCTTCAATGCCAATATGTTAGTTTGCCTTGAGCATACGGACCGCAGAGATTACGCAGTATGAGTGCTGCAGGAGCGTGAGCTCCGTGCCAGAGACTGTAAGAGTCTGCTCCACACAGAGTGACAGGGATAACTTTAAACAGCACACCCAACGGTTATTAGCAGATTTAACAAAAGAGTTGAGCCGCTCCATTGCCGAGTGAGTTTGTTTGGACCGTTAAACAGCTGCTGCTGCCGCTGTGTAAGGTCGTGCTAATTAGGCAGATGTTGAACTGATTGCTCATTGGAGAAGAGAAAGAACAGAAACAAGCAAGGATGTCAGTTAAGCTGGCACTAGGCAGTTTTTCAACGTGGTCCAGGACACATTAGTGTCCACACCGCAGAAAGAATGTGGTCTAAGCTACCAAATCCTAAAACACACTGATGATGCATTAGATGCATTCACACCTGTATACAGAGCTCATCACCTGTGATTCAGTCACACAGGATGCATGTTAATGTCAGATGTAAACAGGGCTTAGTATCCATCTATTTATTGCAGGACATGCTAACATTTCAATAACATTTTCTATGACTCAAATGTAAATAAAAGTGGTCCCATTCTAATATTTTTGTGTAGAGGATACAAATCAATCACGTTACAGAATATGAAGATTTAAAATGTTGTTCATTGATCATTTTGATCACTTTAAAGCAGATGATTTGAATCTAAAGAGAGACTTTTGCAAGCTCCCTGAGCTTAAATATTCTTAAAATACTTGGCTGTAAGTTGGTCTGAGGCTGAATTTAGAGAACTCCCCAGATAAAAATATATCACCCTTTGAATAAGACAATTCTTTGCCAAACTTTACTTAAGAATGGGGCTTTTTCCACAGTGAAAAGCCAAAAAAAACCCTACTTAACATGACAGATAAACAAACCCAACAAATTTACAGATTCCCTGTTTGAAAGGAGCTTATCTTTATGGCTTTTTCTGCATCTATCCCCCCCCCTCCTTTTCTCCACCTCTCCTTCTCTCTGTCTCTCTCTCTCTCTCTCCCACAGTAGAGTTGTCACGTCAGGTCTGTCGTCACCTCAGGGGTCAGGCCCGGGGCGCTGCGCTGTCTCCAGGTGAGAGGAGAATCCTCCTGGTACTCTCGTTTATCACTCAAGTGCTGAGGAGCTGCTGAGTGAGGTCAGTGTAAACCGGGATTAACCCTTCCCACTTTCTGGTTGACCAGAAGGTCAGTGGGGGAACTCTCTTGTCTCTCACTCAGCTCCCTTGCTTTTACTTCTCTTGTCTGGAGAAACATCTGAAATATTTCAATTATTTAAAGAGCTTTTCTTTGCTGAGAGGCCAACCTGTGTCGTAGGCCATGAGAGCTCATTGGTTCACTCGTGCCGGAGCAGGTGAAACAGGAGATGTTGGGTGTGAGTGCCGACACTGGAGGAATTTTGCAGGGCATTGTTACCAAAATAGCATGATATAAGTAAAATTATCTCTCATCATTCTATCAGTCAAGAGTTCAGGTTAGCAATTATCATATCTATAATAATTTGGTTTAATTTTATGTCAACAAGCAGGTTTCTCAAATATTACCTTTGTCATTTTGAAAAAACTGAATGCAGAGCTGCAAAATTGAGCAAGTCAAGTGGAAACAGACAACCCGATCACTTTCCATTTTTCTCACAGCCAAGTAACCACCACAGCTTTCAGTTACCTTGGTTGATCCACCATCTGCTACTGGGGATAGTAACTGCAAAGAATAAAACAATGGTTTTTGCATTAAATTAAAACTTATGTTGTGGTTTGGCCTTTCATTTACATGAAAACATGGGGGCCTGAAAACACAAACTTTTGAAACTGGGTTCCAGAGTGTAATTTTTGTCACAGCTTCACTTTGTGCCTGCATATTACATTTGAAATAGCCATGCGCGAGTAGAAGAATAACAGTAACAACAATGGCAGACTTTATAATCCAGAGTCACTTGTAGTAACAGTCCCGCCTCATCGTCCGTACAGACAAAGCTGTCAGTTTTTGTGCATGCGTTCGCCATCGTCTTCTTCACCGCAGCGTGCACCCTGACTAGTTTAATCCGACAAATA
Organism: Plectropomus leopardus; assembly: GCF_026936395.1. Lineage (NCBI taxonomy): Eukaryota > Metazoa > Chordata > Actinopteri > Perciformes > Serranidae > Plectropomus > Plectropomus leopardus. Next base: position 29,122,006 of record NC_142187.1, on the reverse strand, counting down.
ATAGCAGTGATGGCTTAATGAAAGAGGAGAAAACCACAAGAAACAGAACTTGGAGCTGCAACCGAAAACAAGGGAGGAGGGAAATGCCTCCGCATCCAGACCCCCGACACAGAGACAGTTCACTAACAGAGTCTGTCCAAAAAGGCTGTTTTCCCCCATGAAAGTACATAAGCCACTTTAAATAATAAAAGCATTGCATCAATATCCTGATATATCCATATTGGTATGGACATCACTGATGGTATTATTCTTCTACTGCCATGACATTGTGCCATTAACATCTGCTTTATAGTAAAATGCTGAGCAGAAAGTTGTCTATTTTTACTTTAATAACATTTTTTCTCTCCTACACTTAAATTTTACAGCATGCTTTTCCCCATGTTCCTGTGGTTCGCCCCAGCTGTGTTGTTGTGGCTTCTGGTTTGATTTTCTTTGGGACTGCAGGTGATTCATAATCCACAAATCTGTTATTTTTTCCGTCCAAGAAACAGTAACTTTAGCATTTCCCATTACTGGCAGAGACATAAATTGTGGTCAATTAGAACAACAGATTAAAAAGTTAAATCTGTCTTAATCTTTTTTTTTATTATTTTGGACCCTCCCCAAAGATAGTTATTTTTCCTTTCACCTCCCTGAGTGACTCGGGGGGGAAATGCATGACGTGTTTGACCCACATGAAGTGTTCAAGGACCATTGGAAATTTCAAAATCCATTAATAAATGCTGTTTTTACAGTTTCTGGCTATAATAAACGGTGTGATTTTGGCAGTTTTTATTTTGGCAGGCCCACTGGCATGTTTTGTTAAGAACTTGCCAAAAATTAACAAAAAAAAAAAAAAAAGCAGCAAAAATCACCAAAAGATGTTATAGCAAAAGAAAATGGCCAAAACAAATTGAAAAATCACCAAAAGTTTTAATGAAAAAAAAGAAACAGTTAAAGTTTTTATTTATTTATTTATTTTTTACAGAGATCTGGGCTAAGCCCCAAATATCCTAAAATCCTTGAAACGCCACTGCTACTGAACATAACTCTGTGAAACACTACTTCCTCTCATAAATTTTCCTTCCTGAAATTTCCCCATTACTCATGCTGTAATTAAGCATACAATTGGCAAATCTGATGTGGGCACCAAAGTCCACCGTGACTTCCTATGAGGTACCCTGAACTTGATCTGAGGACACTGCAGAGCTCCCTGTGGGCGCTGTGACCTCCCAGGCGATGTTTGCACTCCGGCACAGCACGAACATGTTTTCACTGTGGATCCTGGGCTCATAAAACACACTAATTAGAGGGCATCCTTCAGCAGAGTGCAGCTATCAGTCAGTCATTTTATGTTTATGGCCATTTTTCTGTTGCTATAAAATCTTGCTGCTGAAGTGGTGTACAGCTGACTTAAGGAGCCCTGGGGCAGAGATAAGACACATATAATGTCTCCATATCAGCACTGTCTCCAGGCTTTAACCCTTGGTCGGGCACCATACACTTTGACAGTCGCCCACGCATGTTTCCTAAAGCCAAAGAATTTGTGTGTGCACTTATGCTGAAAAAATCTTACTCTGGCATTCTTTAGGGGTACAAAAAAAAGCACAAATCATCTCATCATAGAGAATCAAGCAGTCTTGAGTGACATGCAAGATGCAGATTTAGAGTTCTGTTGTCTTAGAGTCAGCATGCAAAAAAACACAGATAGGAATACCTCACAAAAGCTCAAGTCAAACAGATACTGTACTTAAGGCATGAGAAAAGATCGACAGTCCTGGTCCCATCCAGCAAGCATGCAATGAGTCACGGCCGCTTGGGCAAACAACGTTGTCTGGCGTGACTCATAACCACTGACACATGGGCATCCAGAACACGTGGATGGGCACACAACAGGCAAGTCTGGGCAAACTGCTGCATCCAGCCTGACAGCCATTTACACCTGGATAAATCCTCTGATCTGTCTCGCACCAAACCATCCTCTACACCCAACTGCAAGAGTGTAAATGCACGTGAATGCAGGTTTTATTGCACGTTTTGGTTTTTTTCCCCTTTTTTGTGTGTCCACATTGATCCATCAACTGCAGTAGGATCCTGCTCCTCCACCCGCTCACATGGCTATATACTCTTGTGATTAACAGCCCAGTGCAAACGGCAACAACCCTGCCGTGAGTCACTAAGTCAACATGCAAGTTGTCTTCTTGTCTTTGGCTCTAGACAGTTCCCATCACACCATCCAAGTCTGCTTCCCTGGTTCAGAATTTGTGGCACAGTTATTTGTGCATAGATTTGAAAAGTATTTAAAATATGTTCACAGTAAGTTGTGTGTTGTTGTTTTTTTTGGTTTGTTTATGACTCAAGTTTCAAGTTTCTAAAAGCAAACACATGCTCTCACACCTGTCACCCTGGCAGTTATACAGGCTTTGCATATCCTGTCTTCCTTTTTGAACAGGATTTAAAGATTAACATTTCACAGTGGACAAAGCCAACATCTCCTCTGAGCTGACATAAATCAATCTGATGCCACACACAATGCTGTGCATTTATTCACCGTTTTCAAGAACTACAGAAGGGACACTCAACTGGCTTTATCTGGGGGCCACTTTTGCAAAATGACAGGAGGCCAGGGGCCAGTCGCAGCAACTTATCTATACTAAAAGTGCAAAAACAATTCCCAGTGTGAAACACTTTAGTTTTATTGTGAATTAGAAAATTGTTGGGGGGCCACCTGGCACTTTATCGGGGCCAAGATTTGGCCCGCAGGCCGCAAGTCAAGTATCACTGAACGAGAATACGTACAGCTGCGAATACTGTCAGTTGAGGTATTGTAAGGTTAGTGTAAGGTCGGTCGTATGCTCCCACAGAGTGAAACAGGGCAAGCTTTCTTCAACCTGACATTAGAAGGGACTCGCTGCCAAACGATGAATGACTCTGGAACATTCAGTCCTCCTGTTTGAAGCTCTTTGTTGTGTTATGTGTGCCCAAACAGCTTGTAATTCATTTAGTGGAATGTGGCAGTTCCTGCTGATGCCTTCAGGGAAATAAAAAGAAAACACCTGACGACTGTCCAAGTCTTTGAGGACTATGACGTACTTGCTTCTGAGTTTTTAACGAGAGCAGAAAACTGTTAATGGTGTGAAGCGATTTTATTTGTCTGCAGTGTGAATCCCCAACTTGTTTCAAGACTTTAATTTCATTTTTTAAACTATGTTTAAAAAAATACTAATAAATCTATCTTGTACCCTGTAACTTGAATGTTACTGAATCAAATGACTTTAAAGATAATGAGACACATTTAATGAAGCTGTAATATTTAAAAATAGGGAGAACTAGACTCCTCTAAGGATAGGATACAGCGCTCGATGACTTAAAACTAGAGAGCGTAAAGTTGGGGCTTATGGCCCCTCACATACTTCCTACCCCACTACCTCTGACCACCACTGCTCAAGCCACACCCATCTTCAAACTCAGCCTTCGTTTTGATCTCAACTACACACCTGTAAAGTTTTGTGACTGCATCATTCACGGTTGTGATGCCAGCATAGTGACAAATGTTGTCCTCAGACAGACAGACAGACAGACAGACTACAAACACCTGGCAACACACTCAGAACGGCTTCTGTGCTAGTTCCAACTACAAAAGATATCACTGGGAAACCATTTTGCCATAATGACACACACACACACACACACACACACACACACACACACACACACACACAGACTCACAAGATAAAAACAATACCACTGTCACTTCTGGTAATAAATATTACTATTCCTCACTATGAAGGCTGATGATGACATCTAATGTGCCAATAAAGACACAAAGATGGCATTTCAAACCAATTTCCTCGTCAAAGTATATTTTGCTATGTATGTATGTGAATTGCAGTGTTGGAGATATAGGCCGTAGTAATGTCTGCCTTCTCTCCGATGTTATAGAATTAGATGGCACTCAGCTTGTGGTTCTCAAACCATTAAAAAAAGATTTTTGAAAAACTCAACAATGTCTCTTTTTCAAAAATTATGACCCGCCTACTCAGCATAATCCACAGACCTCGTTGTGAGCAGTTTCATGTTGGAACTATTTTTTGTCTGCCGAACAACAGCCGCCAACCGTATCACCGTGCAGAAGGAAGCGTGCATCTATTGTAAATTGCTAAGGTTACAGCTCAGCCGGGACGGTTCCATCCACCCGTGTTATCAGCTGCAGTGGCAGGTGCCGTCCAGCCAGCCGGTGGTGTATTATAACATCACGAACGGTTCTGTCCGACAGCTTTTTCAGCTGACACCGTCCAGCAGCATATTATGCAGGCATGAAATGTGGCTTTTAGCATCGGGATCCAAAAGCACTGACAAAGTGTTGGTATTTGACGACCTCAGAATGAAAACGAGCTCGAGCAACACAAGCTGAGTGCCATCTAGTTCCATTTTATTAGAGAGAAGGCAGACATCTCTACGGCCGAGATGTCCGTGATGACTATCACTGATAGCATGCGTACTAAAAAAAAATAATCTCTGCAACTTATCACAACTCTGTTTGCTATTTCAACTCTTTAGCATTAACGGTTCTGGCCAATCATGTGTGAACCATAACTAAGCCACAGCCTGCAAAATTCCTCCCAATTTGTGATAACTAATAAACCTGGTGGATATGATCCATTTCATGACTCTTGTTGGTTAAACATCTGTTTTCAATGTTCAGCAGCAAGTCATGAGAGAGAAGTAAAGAAAACCTCTTTCTGTGCTTACTCGCAGCGACCACGACTGAAAGTTTGAGATTCTGAATTGGATAGCTTGCATGTTAAAATCAGGATATTTTGAAGTGCAGAGTTTATGCAGGTTACAGTGAAGGCATACAACTTGTAAAAAGTACTTGAACCTTGGCGCTCTCAGCACAGCTGCTCCATGTCAAAGTCATGCTGGAAATAAAGTATCCAGAGCCAAGAAGCTGTTTTAGTTAAGTTATGAAATTTATGAGACTGATAAAGAGAAATCCTAATCAAAAACACATGTCATCCTACAAATGAACCTGAATAAACCAGCTGTCAGTGACATCTGCAATGAAAACTCATAATCCAAAAGAATCTGACAGCTTGACTGGAAATGTTTCATCATCAGTTTCATTTTTTGGCCCTTATGACTCTCCTCTAACGTACATTTGTCATCTGCTGTTGTCCTTTCAACAGCAAATTCACCCTGCTGTGGCTTCAAAGTGCAGCCTCGGCCTCTCTCTGTGGTCACTCAGGGTCTGAGGATGAGGACTTGGTCCCCGGGGTCCTGATGCGGCCGCTAACACTGGACACCACAGCTCAGAGGTCTCAAGCAGAGAATGGGATACGTTTTTTATTTTCTCTTCCTTTTCTTTTTCTTTTTTTTTCTCCAGGGTCGCGTAAACACCAGCTCCAGACCTGAGTGGGATCAAAGTGCTCATTAAAGAAGCCCACAACCCTGAGAAATGGCAGACCAAATAGCAGCCCATGGTGGCGGGCAAAAACTAAATTTGGAACAAGGGCACGCATTCATTTCCCAGGAATGAGGTGTCTTAGGCAATTGCCATTGAGCAACAACAGTGTTTGAAACAGTAGTTTTTTAAAGCTACAGAAACAAATGGCCGAGTTTTGATGCAGAAAACAGAAGAAGAGTTGTTCAACATACAGATTGTCATAACATTGATGACCTTTAACTCAAATTGACAAAATTTAAAAAAGACTTGCAGCCGGACTTTGACTTAAACAAGGACTAGTGACTTCACTGGGACTTTTTAACTTCAAAATACTTCAAAACTTCCCAAAAAAACTAATTAAAACTACAAAGTGTGTTATTAAAAACGTGTGCAACGAATGAATTAACTCTTTCATTTGCTGATCCAAACTAGCTCTTAAAACAAGTCGACAAGATCCACTTTGTATAACTAATTCAACAGCAAGTTAGATTCAGGTAGATAGCAGAGGTGTGGACTCGAGTCACATGAATTGGACTTGAGTCAGACTCAAGTCGCCACTCAAACAGCAACCAAGTGACAGGAGAGAACCATGAAGAAGTAACTTTACATTACTGCGGCAATTGTAAAACAAAAAAAATGATACAGAAGATCATTTCGTTCATATTTCAGTTTCAAAAACTAGTTTTTGGTCAACAGAAGAGGAACTGCAGTACACAAAAAGAGCTGAAATTTACAGGCGAAAACTTAAAAACTAATTATAAATATGTTTTTCAAAGAATAATAAAAATTTGAAAAGTATTCAAGATTTTTGGTGACATCCCAGATTTCTTGCCATGTGCTTGTATTGACATCACGGTAGCGGACAGACAGATGGATGGATGGATGGACAGATAGATAACACTCATTTCTGACGCATCATTTAAATGTTACATTAAAAGTGAAATCAGCTGTTGAATAATGATTTTGAACTTGAAGTGACCCCGAAAGTGTACGTCACATGCTGAGAAAATGCTGTAAATATGCCGACACATCACAAAAATCATTCCCAGCATATTATGATGTACATTTTTTTTAAATATAATAATGTCCCTTCCAGCTGTAATACAAACAGGAAATTAAAAGGGGTTTTTTTTTCAGAATGCTTCATTAAAAGAGAAAAATGGTGCAGCCAGTGAGGGCATTCATAGCACCGGTCAGTGCAGCTCATATATGATCAACAAGTCTATAAACAGGTGTCAAAAACCTCCAGTCAAAATAACACACACTTATATGGGAAAAAAGTGCATTACATCTAATTTTCATTCCACTGAGGTGTCATAGTTTCTGCTCATTTAACGGTTTCCGCCAGCTGGGCTGAAATAGTGGAAATGCAGCGTTTGTGTGTGCAACAGAAACACACTGAGGCATCTGTTGTGAGCGGGTGAACACAGGAGTGCGATTCACAGTTGGCCACTGATTAAAATCTGTTGCTTTTTTTTCTTTTAGAGTGTATGAGCAGAGTTGCAGATACTGCTGGCAAGATAGAGAAAAACACCTTTGATGTGGCTCCTGAGTGAAAGCAAAAACACAAAAGCACAATTATACATTGCCGCTTATGGGCTTCTTAAAAGGCTCAATCAGAGAAATGTTAACATTTGTGAACGGGACAATAGGTTTTCCAGTTCCGAACGTAAATCAAAACAGCTCTTGTGTAAACAGAAGAGAACGAAACAATCTGGAATCATCTGTTGATTCAGATTTCTATTTGAGTCTTTGTGATTATGGCTTTCCCACCGTTGCCCTGTAATTATAGGCCTGCTCTGCTCTGCAGTATAAGGTTCACATTACAAGTGCGGTTATCAACATGTGTGCGAGAGCGAGTGAGAATGTGTGAGAGTGAGTGTACGTTGACGGGCAGCGGAGGACTTTACAGCACAGCCTGAGCGTGCCTGTGGTTGACCTGTTACCCTTAGCGTCCACCGTGGAGGTTTAATTATCAGAAATAATGCCTCTGTTGAAACAGTGTGATACATGAGTGTGCTGATGACGGGCGGTAATGTTTGTCAGTGTTGGGAAATAACTTAAGATATTAACTCAAGCTTTACAGAAGTCCAGTTTTGAGGTACTTGTTGTTTACTTGATTATTTCTCTTTCAGGCAGTTTTTTCCATCACATTGAAGAGAGTAATATTGTATTCTCTAGCAGACTTATTTGAGAGCTACAGTCACTTGTCACTTTGCAAATTAAGATTTTGTATCAGAGGTCGGCAGATAATTGGCCTGGTTGATTATTCGAGCCGATATTTGGCATTTTGCCGATTATCTGTATCAGCATTTTATTTTAATGATCGCCAACAAAATGAATAAATTAAAAAGTGCAAAGAAAGTGTCTGCATGGGAGGATTTTTTTTCCAATTTAAATTCTCACCCAACTTTATCCAAAAAAAAAAAAAAAGTTGCAGAGAACTTGCTGTATATGATGTTGTACGTTTCTGCTTTGATTAAACATTTGCTAAAGGCATTTAAACAAAGTTTTGTGTTGGAGTTTGTTATATTTTAAATTCTAAATATTCTAAAAATCAAACAGATGGGAGCATACCCCACAGCTCAGCATGCTGTATAGAGAGGTTCATATGAAAAATGTTAAAAAATACAATATAAGTGGACACTGTATTGAGAGTGTTTTCAACGTGACGTTTCATTTCAGTCTACTTACTTCTGGCAACTGGACTGTAATGATTTAGAAATTGTTATCCAATAATATGATAGCCTACAATAAATCGAGGTACCCTCCTTCACCAAAACTGAAAAACTCCCACAAAAACACACAAAAACCACAGCACTACTGAGTTTGCCATTTTGGTACGCTTGTGCTTTGGTGTCTCAGCATCTATACTTTTGTCCATGTCTATAATAAAGCTGATATTCAGATAAACACCAACCACATTCATCCCCCACTCTAATATTCACTCAGGAAATCATATACACGATAAATAAATACATAACTTTTACTTGTAAATTTTACATGGTAGTATTTCTATTTTGGCTTAAATCAAGTACCTGGATATGTCTTCCACCACTGATATTTGTTTTTTCTGAACGCTGCCAAAGAAAACTAAAGGATTAGGCAAAATGCTGTTTCCTGTGTCAAACGGGAGGATTTTTGAGGAGAAACGCAGGCTTGCAGCTTTTAGGCAAAACCACATTTTAACTGTGGAATTTGGATTCTCCAGAGAAGTCATCAGTCAAACAGAGGACAGGACTGAGTTGTAGTTTCTTTAAGCTCAAGAGACAGCGCCAACAGTCCCACTTTTTAAGCGCAGATAGAGATATTCCCTGATGAAGCTTAGACAGGCCTAACCCCGAATGATGAATTAGGCTATTCACCTCTCTCAAATCCACACAGACCTCTGTGTGTTTTGTCACATGAAAACACAAGGTTGCCTCTTGTACCCCAGGCCCAAGTATGTAAAAACAGAGGAAATAGCTGAAAGAAAAGGTGTCATTTTTCTTCTGAAAGAGCGCGTGTGTGTGTTTGTGTGTGCAACTCGGAGAGGGAAAGTGAGAAAATTTGAGAGCGGCTGCATGCGTGAGAAGCACATGGAGGGAAAGTGAGAGCGCAAAGGGAGAAAGAGAAACCGGCCTCTAATTCGCTGATCTCAGCTGATTACATTTTCCCGTCCAGACGGTAGACATTCCTCCAACCTGTGGCCGCAACCATCGGGCCCCTCGGTTTTAACTCGGCAGCAGAGTCCCATTAGAGGTAAACAACCCTGAGTCTACGCAGGCCGCAGAAACAGGTGGGCGTGAGGGTTAGACTGGTCACTGAAACCCTGTTAGAGGTCAACAGACAGACAATCTTCACCAAAACTTTACAGAGACTCCACGAGGACTCAGACTTCAAGGATTTATGGTCTGATTTTCTCACGAACATCAAAAAGGAGCAAAAAAAAGATCCCTTGCGGTTTGTGTTTGTTTAGACGGCTGTGAAAACACAACAACTGTGCCACAAAGAGTTAAACATCAGATCTGTTTGCTGCTCTAAATACAGCCTGTGAATGAGATCTGCCCGAGCTGATCGGAGCGAAGCTGTCACTCCCACTGGGAGTAAAACCACTTCACATCTCAGGATTTGGAGACACTGGGAAGACATGACGAGGCAGAAATCTGTCATATTACATCCATGTTGTGTGTTCGTGCTCTGACTCAAGCAGTCCTCTCGCCAGGCCTGCGTGTCACTGTACACCTTTGGTGAAAGTAAGATCTAGTGAACAGTAAACCTGTGGTGGTCCTCACTTCAAGGTAAAACACAAATGGCCCTTTCTAGTGCCAGTGTTTGGTTTGTCTGCTCTGGGCTACATTAAAAACATGGTGTGCTACTTGGAAGAGCCCCCTATGAAAGGCTCATTTTCTAATTTAACTAAAACACAATAATTCTTCCATTTAGGGGTTTTAATACTAATAACAACATAGTAACAATGTTAAATTCCATTTCTGCCAATATATCCCTCTAAATCCTAGACTCTGGACCTTTAAGTAAAAGTGCGTAAGCAGTAGTCCACCAAAACTGTTTTTACCTGTCACAGGGCTTGTTAGTAATATCAACTTGTCAGATTTTACAGCGAAGAGGTATAAAGTAGCATAAAGAACAAATACTCTGGTAAAGTAATAGTATATGAGCATTGTTCTGGAGTAAATGTACTTAGTTACTTTCCACCACCGCTGTGCACCCGCAAACACATAAACACACACCTCAGCCCGACGACAGCATCAGTTTTTCCGCCATGAAGGCCACAAAGGTCAGGGAAACACTGGCAGCGTTTCAACAAGCTCCCCCCTCCCCTCCCCTCTCTCTGCTCCTCAGCAGGCTGCACGTTTACTATCAACAGGAAACATCTTTCACCGTAAAGGAAGTGTTACTCTCTAATTGGCCTGATGTGATTCAATGACCGGGCCGCTCTCAGCCAATGGGAGGGGGCTTATTTTAAGAGGAGGTATAAAAGGGAACAGAGGCCCTTCCAGAAAGCTTAGACGGCACAAAGTTCTCACATCGAATGCATGGTGTGCTCTCGGCTCTCAACTTCTGCAAAGTTGTTAAGACTGTACATAGACGCATTACTAAGCACATCTGGTTTCATTGTTGTTTCATGGATCCCATAACACATCATGAAACCACAGTCTAAGCAAAAGAAGATGGGGGAAACCCAGAGTGCAAAAAAAAAACTGACCTCATTATGATTCTCCAGACTTGGCGTGTGCGTTCCTCCTCGCACATTTTCTGAACAGAGAAAAATGATCCGTGTATCCAGTAGTCTGTAATATATCAAATCATAAATCATGCTAGAGCTAAGAGAAGGTGAGAGGAAGGTCCCATTGAGAGGGATTTACTGTTATTTTTTTCACTTTTGGAGCTTTGCCTCATGACGGAGCAGTTACCCCCTCAGCTGCCACAATCTCATTTTTACTCTGCACATTCCTAAAGGTGATTGTTCTTGCCAGTTTTGACCTTTTTTTTGTTACAATGGACTGCGAGAGGCATGAGAGCAGAGCCAAAAATACCATTACACTCAGAGGGTGACATTCGGGGGAGCGCGGCCTGGCGACGGGGAGCTATGACGGAGTTCCCTGATTAGTGAGTTACCACGCAGAGACAAAGGGCCTCTGAAATCACAGGAAACAGAACAATCAAAGAGCGGGCGCACATTCCAAGAAAAGCAGCGCGCCGCAGAAACACAACATGATCCAGGACGTTGCTGCGACTGAACATCTGATGAAAGCTTTAGCTGAGCAAGTGCAGTGAGTTATTATTAAGGAATGACGGCAAGGACAGAGCAAATAGCTGTTATCTTAAATTACTGAAACGCATACATTTGATGATATCTTTGATCGCTGTGATCACATTTTTCCTGCTAAGAGGAGGAAAATCAAAAGAGCCGTATTTAAATAGATACTGACCCTAATTACAACTGCCACACTGTCTCACAATCTCACTGACAGGTATTTTCATACACTCACTCATGCAAAAACCCCAAACCTTCAAATCTGTGGGGTCCCCCACCCCCCAAAAAACACCAACAGGCCCACACAGCTTCCCCACAATCCATTAGATCTGGAAATAACTGGCTCCTTCCCTTTCTCCAAAATGGCAGCTCTGTTTCCGCAGCGTTGGTCTGCTGGATTAGAACAATTCCCCACCAGCCCATAATTTGTGGGATTCTCATAACACGCCACACCCTGCAATACATTTCCATTATAACCCCATTTTGTCCTCTGATGAGGATATTTCAGGATGAAGGAGGACATATAATCCAGCGCAGGACCCTCTGGTTTTTGGGGGGCTGCTTCAGCCACCACCGATGAGCTCCTAGCCGCTCTCCGATTGCTCCTCAATTGTTCAGTAGCAGGTAACAACAGGGTTGGGTTGAAAACCCTCAATGTGGGCACTCAGATTCTGGGTCAAGTGGAGATGAAGGGGATCTATTTTCAGCAAAATGTGCTGTTTATCTCTGTGTGTAAAACCAGTGGAGAACCTCTTCCCCCACAAGTCAGGCCCACTTCTCTAACTTGTGGCGCATGTGGCTAACTGTGTGATGCGGTTGCGAGATTATCTGTTTCTCTTTTGTTAGCTCTCTTTGTGCATGTGGTATAAACATCAACCAAATTGAGGAGCAATAAGTAGTTGATACTGAGTTTGACCTCAACAGAGAGTTCCAGTATCTGCTGAGTAATTATGAATAAAGTTAAAGGGAAAGCAAAAATAAAAATGTGTAAAAAAAAAAAAAAATCTGCTACACCATCGAAAAATGCCAAACTACCCAATTATGCACTGCTGAGTTAGCTCCTAACAAGAGTGTGGTGCTTCACAGCGGAGTATGAGAGGGGTAATATTCAGGATGGCTCCAGTTCATCATTGAGCAGGTTTTTAGGCCCACCCGATACATCCTGGACACAGAAATGGTGAAAAACTGTTTACTGGTCTAATTCCACATGCAGCACCACACATTTCTCAGTCTTTTCACATGTTTTAACAAGTTTCTTTTTCACATTTATGAAGTGTTCAGGAAAAAAATAACACTGATTTTGTTTTATCCATTCTTCAAAAACATGTTTGCAAATCCCTCTTCTGAGCATCAAATACAGGAGACAGAACAAGCTGCGAGTCCTTCCTCTGTGTTTCCAGGCCAACAGCGTATCAGTCAGGCTTGTGCAACGCAATGGGGCGAGGGCGAAAAATGCCAGATGAGTATAAATCTTGGCACAGTCGACATCAGAGTCTGCGATAACAAATTAGAGCCTCAGCAGTCCCCTTGGCTCACTCGGAGACGCACACATTATAAACACAACTGGTGTACATGTGTTCCCGTTAATCCCTGATTTGAAAGACAACATTCGACATGGGCCTCAGCGTAGGCAAGAATGCGGTATCTCTGTCGTGAGCCTGTGTGAGGTCCACACTGCCGAGCTGATTGTAGACAAAGCACAAAGACGAGATGCAGAGATCAAGACACAATGTGAACGCCGCTCTCACATGTTACTGCTTAGCCGGGCAGGAAGGTTACAGCACGATGCCAGAATAGTGAATGATGCATCGGTTTCCTGATAGAGTTAAAGACAAAGAAACTTCAACAAATGTCACTCAGAGAGGGACGCTGGTTTTGTTCCATTACACCATCCCTCTATTGACACCACAAATACACGTTTGCATGGCTGCACATGCACACAAAAATGCATTTAGACAGAAATGTTTGGTGCATTCTTGCCAGAATTTAAGATAGTTTTTGCAGCTCAAAAACAGGCATCACACAGAATAGAGAGGAACTGTGATTGTTCTTTGCAAACATGCAAGCCACCTCAGTTTGCGTTAACCCACAACACACAAACGCCCGTGCTCACACATACGAAACACACACTTCAGGAAACTATGGCCAAACTGTGAGAAGATTCACTGTTCAAAAAACAGGAAGTGGTTACCAGCTGCATTAAACCAGAGTACACCTCTGTAATACTTACACTCAGAATACACTGACAACCTACGATGTCTCACTACTTAAAAACGATTAAGCAGAACTGAAAAAACTGCTACTCAAATTGAATTTTGAATTGCTTTGTTGGCACAAGAGACACATGTTTAACCTTTTAAAACCAGAATCAACATCAGTTTTCTTATGCTGCATTCAGTCACTTTTCACAAACTATTTAACCTTTTGAAACCTTAGCAAATCAGTGTGATTTCATCTGAAAACATGCTTGGGGAAAAAAGGCAATGAGTAAATAGTAAAAAAGGCAAAAAAGGTTCACATCAGAGTCTGATGAAGAACTGTCTTTCTCGAAAAGTCACTTTGGTGCACTAATGAAGTGATAACTCTAGCCCTGTAGTGTGTGAGACATTATTTTTGCCTTTTAACAATTTATTTTTGGCTCATGCATGTATACTTTTGCTTCTGAAAAATGGCAATGAGCAACTTGGCAAGAAATGTCCTCAATTTGTAAAAGTGGTATGAAAGTTTCAACAAAGGGGGTAATTTTTTAAGGGATAATTATGGGAAAAATATATATACTGTTCCATTAAGTGTGTTTTTTGTTTATTATAAGGCAAATGTCTTGTTACTTTTTACTTTTTTCTTGTTGATTTTTGGGCGATGTCATGTTAAATAGCTTATCACTTCTCCCCATGTTTTTCAAAGTGATCAAACCAATTTGCTCAGGTTTCAAAAGGTTAAACACATTATTCAAGGGTTCTCATTTTTACTAGAATGCAAACAAGCAGCCCTTTGACTTTAGAAAGATGTACTCACTCACATGCATGTTTTTGTCAAAGAGCATCTCTATCCCTTTAACAAAAGAATGTCTGAATTGCATAATATGCGAGGCAGGTAGATTAGCAGAGGCTTATTCTCCTGCACCGTGTCTGTGCCTCAGGTTAAACAGAGCAGCTGCATTTACTAAGAATGTCACCCAGAGCTGCGGGGCTCCAAATAAGCACACATGCATTTATGGATCAAGTGTGTTTATCCCCACGGCCTGCCGCAGGTTGAAGTGCATGACCTGTCCTGCTTTCGGAGAAGTGCCCGGGCATGAAGACGATTGCGTGGGCTTAGATGTGAACAAAAGCAAGGAGGGAATTAATCGAGCCTAGAGTCATTATCTTAGAACGTCTCAAGCGCGACAGGTCTTGTGACGAGTCGCTGTGAGAACAGGTTCTGACAAACAAGATGGGCCTGATAAGAGTTTGAGAAGAGCGCTCAGGTGAGTTTTAAGTGAGTTTTAAGTGGTCAGTCAAGGTTGAGAGGGCGGGGACCTGAAGCTCTCCAGAGGTCATGGACTCAGGGACGCCTCAGAGAAGCAGCCACGTTGACCTTTGACCTTAGGAGTAGCAGTGGTAAATGAAGTACCTGAAAGCCACGCTTGAGTAGAAGTACAGGTATCTTACCAGAAAATGACTTTAGTACAAGTTAGCCCTTTGAAACCTGAGCAAAGTAGTTTGATTTCTTTCCAAAAGAAGGGGAGAAGGCAATAAGCAACCTTACAACACACACCCCAAAAATTAGCATATAATTACAAGAAAATAATGTGGAAAACAAGCAACAAAAGGAAAGAAAGGAAAAGTAAAACACAAAAGTAAACAAGAAAGTGATATTAGGCTTGGTTTTGTTTTGACTGATGATTTTTCGCGTGATTTTTTTAAATAACCTACATGATGTGCAGCTGGCCTCCAGTTCTTTTACATGATCTAATCCGGCTCCCATTCAAAAGAATTTGGGCAGCCCCAGGTTCAAGGGAAATGTAGTAAAGTAAAATTAACAGAAATATAAAAACTCCAGTAAAGTACAGATACTCCCTAAAAATACTTAAGTGCTGTAATGATGTATTATTACTTTGTTACATTAAACCACTGTAGAGAAGCTTGCGAGCCGTGGTCACGGGCTCAGAATTTGAGTTGCTCTGCGTCGGCATTCCCCGTTTCGTCAGAGCCATTGCTTAGCACTGGGTGTGTGTACACACTCACTATTAACTGTGACAGCACAACATGATCACATATTTTGGGAAAAGCTGGTTGATGAATAAGAGAGTCAGTCATAAAACACAGCGGCGCTGTTACGTCAGCAGTCCTTCCTTGTAGTAATAGCCTCATTTGCAAATAGACCTGCCGTGATAAGAAAAATACGCACACATGGTCCTGTGGTCATAATCATTCCAACGTCAAATGCAGTCACCTTCTTGGATTTCAACTATGTTAGTAGTTTAGTCTTCACTCCTCGGCTCTTTGGCTATGATAAGAAACAGCCCTCGTCTATTTTCACTCCACAAAGCCCGAAAATTAGAGCCTGATCAATGGTGGGCCCCATTCGGGAAGTGAGTGACGATACAAGAGATACACGTTATTAAAGAGCAGCGGGAGGAGGGGGGAGTTTGAAGTTAACCAGTCGGGTGAGGCCCCTGAGCCATTACAGTAGGTTAATTATACCTTAGTTGAAGTGTTAAATAGACCAGTAACCTGCGCTTTGGTGCGGTTTATTGAAGCCAGGTGTGGTAAATAAATCAATTAGGTATGCGGCTTCACAAGTAATTTGGCTCACTTTGCTCCTCTGGGGAAGCTACCTTTGACTTTATATTTGGGTGCTGTGCATTTTCAGTTCTTCTCCAGCAGTTTAACATATTTAAAACAGATGAAAATCCTCCAACTGAAAACGACTTTTGAACAGATTTAAAATCAGATTTCATCAGTGGATTGCTCACAGCCACAAAAGAAACTGCTGAAAGTTGGAGAGGAAACCGACATGCGGCTCAGCAAACCACTCTCTCCGATGAGGTAGCACACTTCACACATGATGAACTGAATATTTTGCATTGGTGTGGATTCACTCTGTGCGTCGTGGACCCACCTGGTTAGCTGACAAAACCACACTACAAACACCAGTTCCTGCAGCAGGCTAAGAGTGAAAGAGGACACATCAAAATATGAATGCTGCGCGTGCCAAATAGTCCCTACACACCGGATCTCGTTTGTTTGTCGACCACACGTTGTTATCTTCTTTACCGTTGTACAACCAAACCCAAAAATCTAAATTACTCAGTTGCAGATACACCCTCGGCACCTGAACACTCCCTTTAACTGCTCCAACTGTAGAAAACTAGAAACAACACCGATTTAGCACTTGTTGCACCCAGAAATCGCTTCATCATCTGTATTTTTTTCTTGACATGAAACTCAGACTATTTTCATCAATCACACAATCCTAGTTTCCATATCACACTGTGTAACAGTAAGTGGTATACTTTGCTAGGTGCCATTCGTCAGCATATTTCCACCCCTCACCCACTAGAAAAGCATGTGTTTTATGGCAGTGTGGCTCTGGGTTAATGTCCCCATCCTCCTCTGCAGTAGTATCTGTAATGTGCAGAGGAAGCTGTCTGACCCCCCCGTGACACGGCCTGATGAGTTACTGACTGAGCGCTGGACAGGTTGCGGGCAAACTTGTGATGCCTCTGGCTTTGAGACACGGAGGAGAACAGACTTCACCTGTGTGGATCTGAGTTTCTGTAATTATTCTTACTAAAAACCTGCCATGTTAGATATTTGGAAAAGACTTTTAATTATAGTAATTATGGAGATCTTTTATGGTGTTCTTAGAGGGGAGGAAAGCATTGGAGGCATGTTCCCCCTGTATGTAAACCTTCAACAAATGAAATTGCCATGTATTTACTGTACATCTGTTTGTTTCCGCTTTGTTTTATTTGAAATGCTTTTCTCTGAGGTAAAGGATGATGTATCTTCTGCACTGTGCAAAATAATACATCTTAATGCCCTGTGATGTCTATCTTATTGAAGATGAGCCTTACTGTGATGGTTCTGTGTTGCACCTGTATTTTTTTTTTTTTCCTTGTTGTTGTAATGTGTTTACTCAACCTAAAAATTAATAAACACACTTGTTTAAAAAAATTATAGTAATTATACTCTTACTGCAAGTAGTGGTTGTACAAATATATTACTAACTTTAAACTCAGTCTTTATTGGGGGTTTCTTGGGCTTTACTTTATGAACTGTTATAATTCCAGTGATTTGTGTTTTTGACAAATTTCAAATTATTCACAAACGGTACAGATGATACAAACTGCATGATACAACACAGTTCTACTGAACTGGACTTGCTCTTTCTTAGTTTCTCATTGCTAAATGTTGTGGATAGTACTTTTTTTTGGTATCACCATGGTCATGGTTTCAAGTTAGCTGAACAGACACTAGAGGGTGGAGTTAAAACACTGCAGACCACTGATTGGTCATTTAGACATCCTGCACAAGCCCAAACTTTTTTAAACAGTCGAGCTATGGTCAAAAGCCATCACAATGTTTTTATTTACTCACCCCAGAATTTAATATAAAATGACAGCCTGCCAAACAACACCATACACTGCGCTCTACAACTGACAGCCAAAACATCTTTGCCGTTTAAAGGCTCGCACTTTCTGCACTGAACATCCGTGGACAGCATTGGTCACATGGATACGCACGTGGCTCTATTTGTCATACAGCTGACCATTCTTGTCGGCCCCTGGCAGTTAACAGGAGGGTTGGGAGGTCCTCCGAACACCAACATTGGGTGAAAGTTAAACTAAACTATGCTGGAGAGAACCTCTGTCAAACATCCAAATTAAAACACTACAGTGGTACTTTACTGCAAAAAGCTTGACAGTTGGATTTTGGACTGAACTAAGTTTGAAACAAGGGATTAGAGCAAGTGCACCCGGGGTGCATACTATGCATACTATACAGTCCAGGTGGTCACAAAAAAAGGGCTTCACACGGATGTCAGCACGGATGTCTGCATGGACGTGGCGAACATGAGTGGATGATGACATTTACACAGACTAAAGCTGACCCACACGTACGATTTCACCAGTCGAGTCGAGCCAAAACAAGCCATGAAAATGAGGCACTAATGCCGTCTTAAGATTGTCCTCCAAAGTCACACTAATCTTGAAGACTCTCAAGATCAATCAAATGCTGAACTTGTAGGCTATTTTAAGCAAAGAAAAGCGCCAGCGGACTTCAACAGTAGACGATTTGATCAAAGTTTGATTGCAGTGTCCCAAAAGATGACTTGAATTCAGCCTCTCTGTGTTGTTTATGCAGTGTGGTGACGGCCTCCACTGTTACGTTAGTTGCTTTTTTTTATGTGACGTTTCTTAATTTTTACGCCATAATGCTGAAGTCTGTACAATCACTGGAGGGAAAACAACATTAAAAGGTCAGCACGAGTCTCACGATATTGCCTCTGACCTGATTGAGAAACCTTTCTCGTGGACATTTAGTCATGTAGTCCTGCTGAAGGTTTGTCACACCTCCTGACCTTTTGACCCATGCACCTCTGATAACCTGTCACTGCCTCCCACTTGATTCCAAAAGGATGACTTCTACTCACCACACACTTCCATTTAATTCACCATCACATTGTACTCACTCATTTCCCAAACAACTTACCAATAAGCTGCTAACAGCTCATGGTGAAATGGCGTCAAGCGTGTTTTCAATGTCATCCATTTAGAAAAACACAAAGCCATTCACAGGAGTACAGGATCAAAATCCACTCCCTGAAAGAGCGTGGTTCTGTGAAAACAGACGAGTGCACTCAAGGAATCGTAACCAGGTGTAGAAGAGGAAATACCTGGAGCATTCCTTGCTCCAGGAATGTTTTTATTAGCCCGTTTACAAATGTCGCCATTTCGAGGTGTGTACACTATAAAGTGCACTGCAGGCTGGATCACTCCATCAAGCAGAGCGTGGCTTCAATGGGGAACCTGTGTCGAGGCCGGGGTTATGCTATTTGAACAGCTGGCACAGTTTAGTTCGGCATGTTCAAATGTGCACAGGTCTGAGGCTGTCGTACCACACCGAAGAAAAAAACACAGGCCTCCCCGAGCTTTCAGCAGGATAGACCCGACTTTATACAGTGTCATCATAATGAACGTGTTGATCGAACAGTTGAGTTAACCTGCTGACATTACATGTGCCAGAAATCAGTGCAAACAGAACAGAAAAGACAAAATGCTATTTAAATGGCCCCGTCTAACTCTCAGCAAAAGCGTATCACAGTCAATACATGGGCTTTAAAGTGGTTCAGTTAACCCCAAAATGTGTTTTTTCTTCTTATCTGTGGTGCTGTTTGTCAGTCTAGATTGTTTTGGTGTGAGCTGCCTCGTGTGCACCAGAAAAATGTGCCTTGAAAAATACATTTGAAAAACTCAACAGCGATGTCTCTTTCCAGAAATCATGATCCAGTTACTCAAGATAATCCACAGACCTTGTTGTGAGCAGTTTCTTTCTACCAAACTTTTTTTTAAAAAATCAAACTACACCTGCCAACTGAATCACTGTAAAAGGAAGTGTGCATCGACTGCTAGCTCACCACCACTGAGCTAGATAACATTACAGTTAAGACCGTACTCACTGCCAACTCGTGATTGCACTGAGGCAAATAAAATCCATAAGTTAAAATAATAAAAAATAAAGGAATTCAATAACCTACGACAATATAAGTTAAAAGCAACAATAATCATTGAATGACACGTGTGTCAAATTAATCAAATGTATACATAACAAAAGGTTTGAACTTGTATGCTGTAAGGGGGCCTGTCCAGCACTTTGAATTGTCTCGTGTCCAAAGAAGACCCATCTTAAAATGTTCCAGTCTTCTCAGAGTGGCCCACTTCAAGCCCCTGAGAGCCTGCCCGTTCTCATTTATCAAATAAAAAGCACCTTTCTTAGCACTTTGGAGAGAAAAAAACAACATTTTCACAGCCAGTGAAGCCATGTGTGTGAGGTATGACGAGTGGGACCAGTATGATTCCTGGTGTTAACAGCTAATAAATTGGGGCCCATCCCCCCGGTGCTCTACTGGCTCAATTATATCCACATGTAGCCATTATTCCTGCCATGTTAGCCGGAGTGCGCTGCATATTTTTAAAAGGTTGGTTTCCATAACACTTGCTGAAAACTACCCTGGTTGTCGAGACACATGTTTTGGTTCTGTGGAAGCCAGACGCTGGCTGTTTTAATGCAGAGGCACTGTGGTACGCAGCGTGGCCCAGTATGTACCCTTTGTTTTCAGAAGTCTCACCTCAGTAATGTGTGCAGAGACCATAAACAGGCTTATTAGTTTAAAAGACTTGCAAACAAAATTCTATCCAGTTTTTTTCCTTCTTTTTTTGTCTTACAAACTTTTCTACTTAGGATTTTTTCTCATATACTTTAACACTTGCAAGTGTATTAGGAGGCCGATACCTTGTGTAAAGTAATGTACTTTCTATTTTGTGGTGTGATAGAAGTGTACTATACTGTACTGTCAAATGTTTCTAATATTCAGTCAACCCTCATTTTTATAAATGGGAAGGAAAAACTATTATTATATACAGTGGTGCAAAAAAGTATATGGCAGCCACTGCACCATTATACAAATAAATTGTTTAAAAATTATACAATGCGATTTCCTGGATTTATTTTTCACATTCTGTCTCACACAGTTGAAGTGTACCTATGATGAAAATTACAGACCTCTCTCATCTTTTTAAGTGGGACAATTTGTGCAATCAGTGACTGCCAAATACTTTTTTGCCCCACTGTATATTATATGTTACCTGCATGTCTTTGTCTGCAGACATGTAGGAATTTATGACATCTGGGTCTTAGTTAGGAACTTCTGTTGAGGGGGTTGGGGGACAGCACTCTTTTTGATAAACAAACTCTATGTAATGCGGTTTTATACACTATGGCACCTTATGTTTACTAAGAGTTCAAAGATTATTCCCAGTGTGAATCGCAATTTTTATTTTGGATTAGAAAAAGTTTAGCGGGACACCGGGCACCCTGTCCTGGGGCAGATTTAAGGGCCTGGGGCCGTAAATTGAGTATCACAGTCTATAGATAATTTCGTCTATCGTTTCATGCACGAACACGCATGCGCAAGCAGGCATACACCTGTCAATAAATTCTCACAAGCTACACACAATTCACATACAGTACATGCGTGGCACATAAATAACTGCTCATAAATGTAACTATAAGCAAAAGTAACCTCAGAATGACACCAAATCCTTAATAACAGCATGGCGGCCAACTATAAAACTTCGCAACAATAACACACAGGTGAACTCGGTGTGAAGCCAAACCATTGAAAAACACTGACTCACCAATCTGGGAATGTAGGCTACCTTTAGATAGCATCCATCCTTAAGTCTTTCCGGCTGAAAACATCCATTGTGGCGTTGTAAAACTCGTCCATATAGGCGTGATAGCGGTACAGTGACAGCTAGCGCAGCTACAGCTAGCACAGCTAAAGCTAGCGCAGCTACACACAGTACAGCCAAAGTATTCGTGTACCTGTCCGTATAAAATCACTTTTCTGTCCCTTTTTATTGCTGTAGGTTAGTTAAGACTGAAGTGGTCCTCCTTCTCGATACACTTTCTTTTTGGTTAATTTTTTTTTTTGGTAAATCCGCTCAGCTCAATTCGGAGACGTCCGCCGCCATGACAACATTGATTTTGACGCATGAGCTCTGACGTAGGGACGTTATAATCACACTGCGCACGTTTCGCGTGCGGAATCTCGATTATAGGCATCAGCCGCATTTCTGGCATATTAACCAGAGCCCTTCAAGAGATTATTATTATTTTATCATGATATTATTATATTATTGTTTATTCTAGTGCACTACTATTAACGTACGTAAAAAGGCCACAGAAGAGTTCTGCTTTTAGACTATATGACCGGAGTGCGCATGCGCATCATGCTTACATGGCTTGCATTTACAGAGAATGGAGATTAAAGGAATGAAGTGCCATTTCAGTCAATTTTTAATACATACATCATCAATTATATATAGTTTATAAAGATTTTGTGTGTGTGTGTGTGTGTGTGTGTGTGTGTGTGTGTGTGTGTGTGTGTGTGTGTGTTTGTGTGTGTGTGTGTGTGCCTGTGGAGATTGGAGCACTTGGGCCTGTAACCCCCAAATTGGGACAGTGGCTCCAGCAGATTACAAAAACTACTTCTGAGATCTGAGTTCAGAAGAGTGCAGTCCTAGGAACAGCTAAGATCCTGCGCAGGACCCTCAAGCTCCCAAGGACCTGACCTTTGTGGGAAGAAAACTGCCCAAAGGGGATAGGGCAAGAGGGGGAGACAATATATACACACACACACACACACACACACATATATATATATACATATATATATATATATATATATATATATATACATATATATATATATATATGTATGGTAAGGGGGCCGGTGATTGTATCAGGGCCCTGCTTGGCAGTTACAGTGCAGGTTAAGATTTTAAGGAATTGATTTAGTCTCCCTGTGTTCTTCAGTATCAACTGGTTTACATCTCAACAATGTAAACATCTAGGCAGTGTCATGCAACACATTCAAATAACTTCAGTGTAATTAACTTTTGTATATGCTGTAGGTTACTGGCAGCTCTGTTTGGTGACAGTTATCTTTAACAGTGAAACTCAGCTGTTCTTTAGTTATGCTAATTCAAGTAAGAAACCTTGCTGAATGCTCCCCAGCAGGTACAAATGTGTGTTCAGGACCGTCTGCGCCGTCCCCGTGCTGTTTTTTTAACAAATGTTTGAGGTTTTCTGAAATTGGAGCAGGACCAAAGCCAGCTCTTTGAATGTCATGCTGTTGGCGCGTGCCAACCTTTTCTGTTAAACATTTCTCCCCCCCTCGTCTTCCCCCGTTCTTTTTCCAACAGGGGGGATGGAGAGCCTCAATGCTATCATTCTTTGATTCTGTTTGAATCTGGCCGCGTGTGAGCAGGAAAAGGAGCCAAACGTGCTTCCTGAGTGGTCCAGGGGGAAACGCTGTAATAAGCAAGGGGTGGGCGGTTAAAAATAACTGGGCTATATAAGCCCGGAGCAGGATCCCACTCACTCTCAAACTCTCACTGACTCTTGCTCAGTCAGGACGTCCCGTGCAGGTCCGGCACTGACTCTCACACTTACACACTGTTTTTCCATGGAAGTGAACGGAGTGTGCCACACGAGGCAGAGCTGATGTGTCCAAATCCTCACCGCAGTGACGGCACATTTACAGACCTGACACAGACGTGTTGTGTGCCAGCATTCATGTCACTGACTTCAGCAGCCCAATAACAACTTGTGTGTGAAAACATGAGCTTCTGTCATGGAGAATATGACACATACATCTATATATGATGAGCCATGTAAACCCACCCTTTGTGTTGTCTTTTGGGAGCAAATGCTCGTCACAGGCATGGGTGTAGATTTCAGGGGGACGTCCCCCTCAGTATGAAGAACATGTGCAATAAAATCTTTACATGGATTGTGTGGATTTTTTGTATCCACAGTCAATGCACTACCTTCAGTGTGTTGTTCCTCTCTTCCATTTATACTAGTGGTTGACATTGTTAATGTCCTATAGACAACAGGACATGTTGTCTTTATGTCTTCTATGTTTTTTCATGTAAAGCACTTGGTGCATTTAAATTCCTTGTTGTAAAGCACATTGGGCTGTATTTCTTGTATGTATGCTATACAAATAAAGTTTATTATTGTTATTATTATTTCATATTTAATACAAAGGTGCCTCTACATAGATTTAGCCACTACTGCTGCCTCCATCAGTTATGCTTTTTTGTGTTATTTTGTGACTTTGGCATTTAAAAGGTTTAGTTCTTGATTCATTAAAGTCACACAATAAGTAAAACTAATGAATTGATTGTCTGGCGTTTAGAGCATTGATGGGAACTGAAGCCCTTCACAGCTTCTTTGTTGGAGCGGTCTTTCTGACGGTAAGGTAAAGCAGTGAAATACTCTCAATATAGCATACACTTAAACTGATAATGTTTCTTGAGGTTGTAATTCCTTTAAGTGGCTAAAATATGTTTTGTTGCTCCCCTCATCCACAGCAGTACATTGCCTGGCTTCCGTCTCAGACACCAGCTTGCCTCTCCAAACTGGACATCATGTATATATTATACTTACTATGGATGAGCGCTTCATACAATCCTACTTCAAAATCCAAACTATTCCATTAAGGTAGCAGGAGGACTCTTTTTGTGATTAGACATTTCCATCAAAAATTGATGCAGAAATGGCACAAATTGCTGCATAAACACACCACAATGCAGCAAAAACAGCATTTGATGCTTAAAATTTTCTTGCAGACAATCCCCAAACCCCCTTTTTCACGTTTTCTGTCCAAAACATAAAGAGACTGTAAGGACTGCTAAGGGCCATTTTTTGAAAAGGATGAGGTGGAAGCACATTGATTTTACATGTGACATGCACTTTTTTTTTCTTGGAAAGCTTCTTTGTATTGTGGTTAAGCCCTCTTGTTTCTGTGTTTGGGTGGGGTGGGATTAGGAAGTCCTGTTTGTAAACAGGCTGGGTGTTTTTTTCTTTTTTTGGAATTACGGAGCTGATGTTGCATTTCAAAATAAAAATTGCAAGCTTTTACAACAAAGAAAATCTCAAAACAATCTGAAAATGGAAGACGAATTACCGTCAAAGTTCTTTGACAAGCGCATTAAGAAAACTGCTGAAAGAACATGTCAACAGCGTCATGATTCTTGACAACCTGTTGATAACCTGGTAACTCACGGCATAGATAAGACAGTAGCGCTAATAGTAAACGCTTAACGATTGTGAAATGACAGCGTGGGTTGCCCAATGGGAAACGTATTGTGTAAATGTCAATTCAGGGAAAGAGTTTTTCGGAGGCTTCTGTGGAAATGTTGTTCATCCACATTTACACACACACACACGCTTGTCTCATACAATTATTTTGGTGGTTCCTCTTCTGCAGAGAAAGTCAGAGGTGCAGCTCAAACGGGGCTGCAGGTTGGGCGATGGTGTTCTGGCTAAAAGGACACAGGGTCAAGAATCTGAGGACAACACAGAATCCCTGCAAGCTCTGAGGTGTTTGTCCTATTTTTGACCTCTGACCTCTCTGTGAAGGAGGTGAGAAAAAGCAGAATTTCCCTACAGGGAGCAATTAAGCACCACTTCTTTATGAAGCTCTTAGAAATCTCTAAAGCTGTTTTTTATGTGGGCTGCTGCAGCCAAAAGAGCGTCCCACCCCTCGTATGTGACGCCCAAAGCCCCAATTTTCCCAAATGAAATTCTCTCGTCGGGTACGTACACTTCTCCACAGGAAGTGACGGATCAGAGTGAAATACAAACCTGTCTCTTAAACATCGTGCCAATGGGTGAGTACGCCTTCCAGGGAAACACCAGAGTTCCCAACTGCAGCTTTCTTTCTTTTTTTCTTGCTTTTCTCATCACTTTGCTGCACGTCACAGAGCATGCTGTGTGCGATTTCACATGGTTTCAGGCTACTCAAGTTCAAATTTTTTCACTTGTGTCTGGCTGACATTTGAATCCACCAGGTGCAGAGATGTCAAATAAAGTCTTTATACAGCAATGCAAATAATGGATAAACCAGTGTGGCTAAAAATATGACAAGCTTCCATTGTGACATGAGTTTGGGTCCGAACTAGTAACATTTGGTTCGAAATATCTTAAATAAACGTTATGTAAAGGGGAAAAGTCTAATAAAGTGGATTTATTTAGGTAATTTCCAAATTTGGGTTACAAGAATAAGTTTTTGTCCATCTAAGGTTTAGTCCTAATTAAGGTTTGGCGATACAATGACTTTTTGATATTGTGATATGAGACTAGATATCATCTTAGATTTTGGATTTTGGATATTGTAAATCTGTAATCTTTTTCCTGGTTTTACAGTAAAGTGATGTAAATTTCGGAACTTACAAGACTGGTCTAGCTGTTGTATTACTCACCACAGTTTCAACACTGGTGATGATTATTTATCAAAAATCTCATTGTGCAAGTATTTTGTGAAAATAGTCAAGCCTACAATATTGCTGCAATATTAATATCAATATTTAGTCCAAAAAAATGATTATTTGATTTTCCCCATATCCCCCAGCTCCAGCCCCAGTGCAAACTCTCCTCCTGTCCACATCAGTGTGTCCATAAAGGAGCAGTTTAACATTTCAGAAAACGTATTTGCTCTCTTTCCAGTTCCACAAATTGTCACTGCTACTTTGTTTTTTTGTACACATTAAACAACCCAGATGAGACAACGGTTTAATTTTCTTATCTTGAACTGTACACAATGTCCCTGTTTCCCTTTCACTCATGTGGCACACAACAGGAGACTGTTTGTGTCAGACATGTTCTTACCTCCTGGAAATACTCCATTCAGCTTAGATGTTGGGCGGTAACTGGGCAGAGCAACCTAAAGGAGGCAAGACATGACGTGTTACACCGTGGTCACGTACCCTGGATGTTTGTTTTCATCAGATTTGGAGTGAGACGCGTGATTGTAACATTATCAACGCGCTCGCTCGAATTCTCTGGACATGCACCTGCTCTATTCACAAATAGGCTCAATCGGACATAACGCCGAATTTGTACTTGTGAGCTGGCAGATTATTGTCTGTGTAATGTTCAAACCAACTGATTTTGACTTTGGTTCCCACATACAGCTGCTAAAATCTAGATAATTACAGGTTGGCAGTGCATGTGTGAAACAGCCTTCAGTGAGTTTTAACACACATCACAAGCTGTCACATAGAGCTGTTGAACTTCTGCGTCTACATATTACGTGGTTAAGTTTAGGCAACAAAACTACATGGCAACTGACACGTGGACGTCAATAAACCAACACGGGAGAGGATACCTAAAACATCATAGGCTGACGTGAAAGGTCACTGACCTACCGTCACCATGAGACGATTTCAGAGTGAGACTGTGTTGATGTTGGATGGTTAGCTTTAGAGGATGGAGGCACACGGTAAGGTGTAGAAAAAAACCCAACGCATTCAGCCGGAAAGTGAATGCTGGACTCCCGCATTAAGCGCTGCAAGAGCAGCGGCATTTGATGGCTTCAGAATGAGGACAGACTGGTTTTAAAGGTGCTTGGGGTCAGATTGTGTTACCTTTGGATGAAGCCAGGTTAACCGTTCCGGTCTGGCTGTAGCTTCATATTGAAATCACAAATATGATCGAGCCGTCAATTTTCTCATCTAGCTCTTAGTGAGAAAGCAAATAAGAGTATTTCCAAAAGTTGAACTATTCCTTTCAGCAAGACACTTAACCCCTAACTACACAATCTCATATTTGTGAAGTGTTTGTTAGTTCTGTTAGAAAGGCTCGTTTTACAAATGTAAAAAATCTGATTTCCCCAGATTCCAGTATACAACAGGTGAGAACCACCATCGCAGCTGCCAGAGTGAGAAATACTGCAAAATAACAGAACTGTTATTTCTGGTAAGTAAATTATGAGATAAAACACGAAGTCAGTGGTGGATAAAGTTCCTTAAATTGAAACTTGGGAGCATTACAAAGTGTTAAAAGGTAGCTGAGTAAGAAGGGAAGTGTGAGTGAGAGCACTCTCGCTGGTAGCAGGACTTATGGCTACACAGAGCCGAGGTCAGAGTCAGCGGTCAGGGGTTCAGACTTCAGGCCGGCCTCTCCGCTGCCACTAAAAACACACTTCCTCTCTGGCCTTACTGGACTGCTGCCGTGTGACGCACTTTCCAATGAACACACAGGCTCAGATCAGGGATCAGGATGTGGAAACCTCACAGCTGCACCGACAGAGTTTACTGGTGATGGTGAACATGACAGCTTGATGAGAGGTGGTGTGTCTGTCCTGTGGAGCTGAGCTCAGGTCTTCTGTGTTTATTCAGTTCATCGAGTACTTTTACGCCTTTTTATATGACACCTGTTGCAGGAGGGGAGTGATTCACTCTCAGAGGGTTTGAATCAAATGCTGATTCGTGCAGCTACATACAGAACATAGTGAAAAGTACTGTTCTCAAATACAAATCTGACCTACTCAGTTTACTTGAGTATCTCTATTTTATACCCTTTTATACTTCAACTGCACTATTATTTAGATGTATATTGCACATTTATAAGTATTTGGGAATACTGCAGTCATTTGACATGTGTCAACGCCGATTTTTACCTTTGCCATTAATACGAAAGCCAGATTTTTGTGGGTTTTTTGTGCAGTGGGACTGGGGCTCTACACACTGCTACTTTGGGTAAATTAAACTTTGGCAACAGTTTATAACAAAGCATAAAAATAGACCAGATAAATGGTTGCTTATAGGCCATACTTCACTATTTGTTTATTATAGCTGAGGTATTACTTATTTGTGATTTTATCAGAATCCGAAATATGTAATGGATCCCTGGGGGTAAATTGTGGTAGTTACAGTTTCTCTGATCTAAGCACAGACAATTTAGGAAGTATAAATAAGAAGAACTAGTACAAAGTATGTCAAAAATAGAATAAAATGATGTGCTATATGCTACAATGTTAACACTAGTATGCAAAAAAAAAAGATTGTTTCAAGTGCTGAGTATGTAAAGTGTTAAGAAATATAGATAAACTTAGTAACTTAGCAACTTAGTATGTAACGTTAGAAATACTAAATATGTGTATGGTGCCACAATATCAATACATAATATATAGTATTCTGCTTACATTTTTCATGGAATTGATGTGCAACAGGGTACATGATTGACCTTAAAATCTATATCTCAAAATTCAAGTTTCATTTGAGTGATTTTACATCTAGAAAGCAAAAACAGGTATGGAAGGATTTCGATATGCTATGAGGTGAAGAGTTACAGTTGGCCTGATGACCTCTGGAGCCAGAGGAGTCCTGCTGGGAAAACCTTGGCGTCAGAAACCAGATCTCCCAGCAGAAACAGCAACACGCAGCACCAGAGTTGTGATGTAAATTTGACTCCAGTCGACACCGCAGCCCCCTCGTCCGTCATTTACACCTGAATGGGACGTTACCTTAAATCATGTTTACATCACGGCAGGTTAGAGCGTTAAAAAGCCGTGAAAACCGTTTCAGACGACCCTGGCGCCTGTTTGGACAAGCCTGCTGCGCGAGAACAAAAACCATCTTCCATTAATGATAATGAGCCGAGAGCGAGACGCGCCAAACAGGTGGAGCCAGCAACACACGCACACACACACACACACACACACACACACACACACACACACACACACACACACACACACACACATCTTTATATACAGTATACTGCATTATTTAAAACCTGTATTCACATTTTTATTTCAAGGTTTGACGGATCGATTGTTGAGTTTTTGGTATTATTATGGAGAGAAAACAGAAAGCATAGACAGAAATGTATTTTGATGCCTGAAAGGAACTGATGCAGCCACTATAACTTTGGATCAAATGCATATATTTTATAAGAAAGGATAAGGATAAGGGCCACATTGGAAATAAGTGATAAATGAATAACTAGATCGATAAATAGAAAAATAAAAAAGATGATTTTAAGAACAGAGCTATAATATTACGAGAATACTGCAGCCATTTGACACGAGTAATAATATTACAAGAATAAAATCATACAATTTTACAAGGCACGTAAAATCACAAGAATAAATTCGTAAATGTAACAGGAAAAAGTCGCAGATTCAAGTAACGTTTTTTTCCTCGTAAATTTACAAATGTATCCATCAAATATTACCTTTTCCTCGCAAAATATGACTTATTCTTATAATAGGCTATAGCATGACTATATTTGCATTAAATTACTTTACTCAACGATGATTATGGCTTTTTTTCCTCGAAATTATGTTTTTATTCTCGTAATATTATGGCTCTTTTCTCGAAATTATGACTTTATTCCCAAAATCGAATTGTTTTTTTCTTTAATGTGGCACTAAAACTCCATCTTTGATGTTTGAGACATTTTTGTCTTTCATTATATTTCTGTGCCATAATCTCCTCTGCCTGCTTTTTATTTAAATATACATCTTTGCTTCTAGAGTTTTAACCCACTGCTCTGAATCGAATTATATTTTTATTTCTGTTCATTAAAAAAGCCATATCTCGTTTGCTGTTGTGATGATTAACTCGAGCACTGACAGCCTTAATATGAAGTTGTTGGTGCGGCTTGGCCTCCAGCAGTTTCTGTCATTAAGCTTGTTCTTTTCAGCATATTACGTAAGTATCTATGGTTGCTATATTGCTCGTGTGTTTGTAATTTGCCTGCGACTTTTTTCCAACAGCCTCAGGTGGGCTGTCCTGAGTGATGACGTCAGTCGGTGGGGGAGGTCCTCCACTTTATAGGCTGCTCAGCGCTCCCTGAGCCTGTCATACAGCGCACTGAGCACCGCTGCCTGCAGGAGCCGCTTTATAAAGAGCTAAATTTACCAAACTTTACGTTGTTTCCTGAGCTCTCACAATTGGCCAGCACTTGTCCGGTTTGAGAGTTATAAGGTTTGGAGGACCTCCTTCCACTTTTAAACTTGTTCATGTCTTTGGAGCGCAGCTGTGGAGAGGCGACAGTGAAATAAGGCGCACAGACTCTCTGGTGCGGCTGCCGCTCAACACGACGCGACTTTGACAAGAGATAGTTATTATTTCACCATAACGATGGCCTTATCCGGAGTGATGCTGCCGTCATTTGCGACATTCACAAACCAACGAGAAAAAACCTGGGAAAACGTAAGTTAAAAGTGATCTTGTGTTTTGTTTGAAAGTCTGTGGATAAATTAATGTCACTTTGTTTAGACTGTTATGATTTTAAAATGAAGATTAATACGTTGTAAAGCTGCTGGAAATAATTTATTTGCTTTGGAAAAGCTAGAAAATTGACTTTTTTCTTCGTGATAATAAAACTCAGTATTAAGCTGTCAAGTTGCATCTGAAATCTTATATGGAGCGTTTTATTAATAATATATATTTATTGTTTCAGAGGTGGAAAGGAGACATGGACAAACTAGTCTCCAGCAGCTGCTCCATGCTTGAAATGGTACACAACCTGGACAATCACAGCAAAAAGGACGACGAGGATCTGAGTAATTTTTTGGATCTGGATTTTATTCTCGCCAACACGACTGGCTCAGACAGCGCGGCGGACTTTGTGGGCACAGCTGACCCCAGCATGTACCCGACGGGGAACTCGGTGCCATCCTACGCAGCAGACGACCACCGATCCCCGCCGCCCCCGTACGGCGCCAGCCTCATGACAGAGCTGCTCCGCGCCGATGGACCCAACAGCTATGGCATTACGCGCAACCCCTGCGTTCAGGGGAGATTTTATGTCAACACGACGCATTTTCCCCGCCAGGAAATCAAAGTGGAGCCTCACGTGGACGGCTACGGCCCAGTTATGGGCATGGTGCCCCAAAGCTGCAGCAAAATCAAGCAAGAGGGGAACGTTTCGTGCATGATGTCCTTCGAGCAGCCCCGTGTGGCCATCTCTCCGCGGGCAGCCAGCAACATGACCCCGCCGCTCAGCCCCGATGACCAGGGAGCTTCGGAGTGCCAGGCACAGCTGTGCCAGCCCATGAACTTTCCACAGAAGTATCACACGCCGGCGGCTTTCCCGCACCACCCTCAGGCTCCCCAGATGCAGATGCCCTACCACGCTCCGCATACCGCCTTTGGCATGTATGATGAAGGTCTCAGCCTGCAGCCAGGCGCGCAGAGGGTGATGCTCACACCGCCCTCCTCTCCCCTCGAGCTGCTGGAGTCCAAACCCAAGAGGGGACGGCGCACATGGCCGCGCAAGCGCACAGCGACGCACACCTGCACCTTCGCTGGCTGCGGTAAAACCTACACCAAGAGCTCGCACCTGAAGGCACATCTCCGAACTCACACCGGTAAGTTAGAGCCATAAAAAAGACTACATCTGTGCGTAATTACGCACAAGCATGCGTGGCTCAAAACCACATCTCCTCTTTCAACACAGCCTAATAATGTCTCATTTCTTTGCCCACGCAGGTGAGAAGCCGTACCACTGCAGCTGGGAAGGCTGTGGATGGAAATTCGCCCGCTCCGACGAGCTGACCCGTCATTTCCGCAAACACACCGGACACAGGCCCTTCCAGTGCCACCTGTGTGAACGCGCCTTCTCCAGGTCTGACCACCTGGCACTTCACATGAAGAGACACATGTGAAGGAGCCCATCTAAGGACTTGGGTTTCATGGAAGGGGATGTGTTATTTTTATTGTGATTCAACTGATGTATTTTTTATTTAAATTGTTGTCCACATGACCAAAGTCTTTTTTTATATATATATTATTGAATTAAAAAAAGTTTTAGTGTTATTATTTTCTAATAACGTAGCTGGTACTACTTTGGTTCAATAAAAGCTTTAGAAAAGCTTTGTTTGCTTTAGAGCAGGCAGACCAAGAAGGGGCTGGCCCTGTATATACTACTCTTCTTTGACAGAACTGGAACGCTGTGTTTGACACAAAAGTGCCTTTCTATGACTGTGCTACTGTAAAACTCTTCGTGACAGAACGACATGGCCACAAAACAGTACATGTTCTTATCGACAGGGGTGAAATGCACATAACGTGCAGAGACAATGTTTTATTTAAACTGCCTCACAATGTCTGAACGGCCTGAACTGCTTTTTTTATTGCCTTATTTTTTTTTCCAATTTGGAGTTGATGTGTGAAACTCTTGGATCCAGCCCCTCTGTTCACTATCAGGGCTTGATGTCCTGTGCATTATTTTTCACTTAAATTTATATAAATATGTACATGTTTTTATACTGTAAAATGTATATTTATTGTAAATATTAAAAAAAACAATGAAATTGAACATTTGACTGAGAAGCTCTTTTACTTTCATGCACTGAACCAAATCCACCCACTCAACAACAGGTTTCAGACTGAGCCAACAACCAGCAGGCCTGCACTCCATCAGATCGGTTGCACTAAATAGGTCATACATTGTGTACCCGCTTTAATTTTAAATCATGGACACTTGATTTCCACTGTGATGTTTTGCAGCTGCAAGACAGAGAAGGGCAGCCGCTTGTGGGCTTAGCCTATAAATACAAACACTCCATTTCCATAATTACAGAGTGAGCCGGGAGCCGTCTGGACAGAGGGGCACAGCAAACCCTCATCAGGGAGCCCTTAGACTCCCTTTCTGATGGGTAGAAATTATAGTAGGACATCAAAGAGCCTTAATACTACAATTACACAGAGTCACCCTGCACTACAGTTTCAAAGTATCTCCACTGCGTGCATCTTCTGTCTGCATGGTGTCAGTGAGCATTTGTTTCCCCCACATCAAAGGTTGCATTGAGCCCATCTCCCAAAGTCAAATGGTATTTTCATAAAGTAAATATTAAAGATTTTTCATTAAATATATGGTTTGGGATGGATGCTCTTCTTTCTTTTTCATTATGACAGTTTGAAAAACTTAAATAACTTGCTAGAACCATATATTTAAGAACAGTACTTCAATAAGTGTAAGCACAACCTTCATCAAAAGTCACGCCGTTCTTAAATTCACCCATAACAATAAAATGTACACGCAGAATGTGACTTTGATGAGTTGATGAACATGTTACTAGAATTTTTTTATATTTGTAAAAAGAGGAAGCACGCATCAGGTCAAAAATAACTGCAGTGGCAAATGCAAATGTATCACTCTCATTTCACTTTTTTTTTTGTTCCAATATTACTGCAAGATGTAAACAATCCATCTCAAATTCATTTCAGTGTAAATCTGCATTATGAAAGCATCAGATTAAGACCAAAAAACAGACTTGATCATAACATTTGTGAAACGCTGAGCTGTTCTTCAAAGCCATCTACAATATTTAACGACTTTACTAATCTCTGACAAATGTATTTTAACTATTTATGGCCTGCTGTGATGTGTAACTGACTCCCTTCTCTCAGATTTTACTTCTGATGTAAAATGTGAGACTTACCTTGTTTCAGGAATGTTAAAAATCAATTTTATTCAACTAAAAGTTATTACAGTTTAACAGATTATTTTTTCATAATCACATACATACTGTGCAATATTACATATGTTGATATGCTGATAAATAAGGCGCTGTCACTCTGTACATGTCCAGTACGCTCTGGAATATACAGTGCATACATTATGTGCCGAATAAACCTGATTAGTGTAATAACATTACAAGGATGCACTATTTTAAAGTAATTTAAACAGATGTCCTCCGACAAGATCATAAGACATTAATGTAGACGGAAAGAAATCCACAAAAAAAAAAAAAAAGACGTGATGGTTGATTTGAGGAAAAAGCATACGTCACTTTGCATCAGTGGTAGTGTGAAGAGGATAAAAGTAAATGTAACAGCACCAGTATAAACAATGTACACTACTTCTATTTTATAGAGGCTTTTAGTTGTATGGGAGTGCAAGTAGTCTGGGCGTTTACAAGGCAACCAATGACAAACCATCTGACGAGCACAAGCTGTTGACATCAGCAAGAGGATGCAACAACGCTGCAGGTGGGCTGTTCCTAAGAAGGGAAGACCTTGATGATTATCGTTAGCATCTTAAAGTGATAGTTCAGATGTTTTGAAGTGGGGTTTTACGAAGTAATTATCCATAGACAGTGTATACAAACAGCAGATGTTAATCGGCGCAACCCACATTTTGGAGAAGCAGCCTGAGGTTTGACACAAAGGCTAAGCAATGTACTGCTGCCAATGAGGGCCGGCAACAAAACATATTTTAGCCACCAAAAGATGCATTAAAAAAATCTGTTGAAGTGTTTGCCATATTGAGAGTATTTTTACTGCTTTACTTTAATATCTGACATTGATTTTCACCATGAAAATTAAGTTAATTTAGTTATATGGTTCTCTTTCAAGCCAAATTCTACTGAGAAAAACAGTGATTTAACATCGCTAAACACAGGAGCTGCTGGTCTACCACTGCCCCCATCAGTTAGTTTGCTATTGTGCGATTTCAGTGTTTAAAACCATTAGTTCAGATTCACTGAAGTCACACAATAACACAAACTAACTAACTGATCGAAGCAGTGGTAGGCCAGCTGCTCCCATTTTCAGCAAGCTAAAATTAGTGTTTTTCTCAATGGAGTTTGGTGGCTGGGAACTCTCCGTCGTAACGGGCTATCTGACGGTAAAATAAAGTAGTGAAAATACTCAATAAAGCATAGAATTTATTGATATAAATGTTTTTAGATGGCTAAAATATGTTTTCTTGTTGGACTCCATCCACAGCACTTCATTGCTTGGCTTCTGTGTCGGACCTGCTTCTCCAAACTGGGAGTGTGCAGACTGACATCTACGTTAAGTAATATACTGAGTAAGGATAATTACCCCATACAACCCTACTGAAAAATAATCAGAACTATCCCTTTAATTATTGTAAAAGCAAGAGGCAACCGATGATACGGGGCTAAATAATATTTAACCAAAGCGATATTCAGACTAAATTGTTCATCAGGGATTCCCAAATGTCATATTTCTGCTTTGACATATAGATCCTGGTCGAGGGTTTGATTATATTAAAAAAATGCCTTCATTCCTTGTTCTTTAAGGCCATAAATATTCCTTATCCAGGCATAGATGGCAAAAAACACTTGTAACATTTAAATGAAAACCTAAATTATGCAAAAGACTGATTGGATCACTAAGCTCCAGTCCTTTAAAACAAGCCTTTTTTTAAGAAAAATACGGACTGTTCCGAGGCTTGTACATAAAATCGTCATCTAATAATATTTACAGTACATGAAGACATTAAAAAAAATAGAAAAAAAGAAAAGGGGGGACAAACTCATCGGCCAACGGAGTTGTTAGCATATGCAGTTAGACTTTCCCGACAATTTTTTTGGACTAATTAAAGGTGATATAAAAGAGTTTATACAGTGCATTTTACAAGTACTTCATACACCACAGATTGCTTTTGCATATAAATAAAACAGTAAAATATTATTAAAAGGTCATTTTTCTTGCAACAGAAAGGCGTTCTGATAAGGCAGGGTGATTAGCAGTAATAACATATGGAGCTAGATGGTTGCGGTGGAGGTCCCTGCCGGTTTCTGGTTGCGTTAAATCGCTACGTTCTTGGAGGATAAAGCCGGGTTTAAATAAAGTGGCTCTGTATTGTCCTTGATTACAGTTGCCGTGTAGTTTGGGGGCAATGAACCGGAACTGGTTTGCTAAATGTGGAGTTGTTTTGACATGAGTCCAGTCATGGCTGGAGAAACACTGGTCTCTTACACAAATTGGTAACAGGGGCTGCTAGTCATGTCGGGCCAGTGTCGGTGCTGTTGTCATGAGCCTGCGGACAGAAGACTGTAAGGCAGAAGGAAGAGGACGAAAAGATGTGGTGTGGTGAGGCATGCCTGGTCAGGCGCTGGGCATGTCGGCCCTGCTGAGAGCGATGGCCAGCTCCAGGTCCTGCTGCTCCTGGAGCCGCAGCCTCCTCAGCCTCTCCTGCTCCTCACGCTCGCTCTCCCGCTTGACCCACTCCAGCTGCTGGCTCTCACTTCCAAACTAGAACAGAGAAACAAACATTAGAAGTGGATAAAAAATGCGAAGAAGCGCTGAAATGTCAACACGAAAAGAGAGAAGTCTCTGGGTGAAAGCAAGATGTAAAAACGAACGGTGGATGCAAATTTAAAATCAAATGTTTCTAATTAGGCAGAAAATTGAAAGATAACTGCTGTGATTTAATTTATAGAGGTAAGAGAAAAATGACTGCAAAAATACAAATATTCACTTGGACGTCACAAAAAAAAGCCAAGAAAGCAAAACTAAACTACACAATACACAGTAGCCCCTTGTACACCGCCTGTTAAAGGCGGGAATATTACACCATTATGTCGCATCGGTGTTCTGTATAAAAGGTTCAATCTTGGAATTGGTGGTGGTGTTGGGGGAGGGGAATTGTCTCGCCTTTAAACTGGCAGTGGAGGTGATAACATTGGTGAAAACATCGCTGAATAAACTGGCCAGCTGGCAGGATGGGCTCATGTGCAGGATGGGTGTAACGTATTGATGACGTGTTATGTGTGTAGGGCTGTACCCGACTCAGAATTGGGTCAGCTGAATTATATTTGGCTGTTAAATATGAATATTAGATGACTGGTTTTGTTTTTCCAGCCCTAGTTATAAGTGTGACCAATAGCTGGAGGATTTCAAAAGCAGTTAGTGTCAGTTAGCGGCTAACTTAAAGATTAACAGTGGCCGGAAATGTCCGCAAATTGGGAAAACAATGAGATTTGGGAGCTCCTTAAACTCCCAGCAGAGGATGAGATCAGCTGCCGTGTAACAGAGACGGTAAATGATTATGTTATGCCATTGTTATTGCTTATAAAATGCTGCTGACACATATATGTGGTCGTTGCTGTTGTGTTACTTCTGGTTCTGTGATGGCGGCATGCTATTTAAATTCACACACTGGAGCTGTCATTGTTTGGTTCTGTGTAAAAATGCAAAGGAGGGGCAAAGAGGGGACTTCGTAGCAGCGCTATAACGCGAACTCTGTGTAAAAAGGGCTAGTGATAAATGAGTTACTGGTCACATATTTCCTGTAAACATTCAGTGCTTGGATCAATGTGAAATTTAAAATAATCGTGCTCAAGAATCATTGTACTCAGATTATGCAGTGTGGAGAGGTTTTTCACATGCAAAGGATTGACCACCACACCCTTGTATACAATCTTACCTTGACACATTCAGATCCTGGCAGAAAAACAAAAATTACAATACAGAGCTCGATAAAAAAACCCCCAACAAATCCCTTTCACAACTGTCATGCTGGCATGAGGGATAACATAAATTCATGTCATGTCAAATTGTAAACCAGACACAAAAACCTGCCATGCATCTTCTCTGCATGAGAGCACGCTTAGTCGTTAGGTTGTACATGATGGCAAAGAAGCGGAAGGAGAAGGACAAAGAGGCAGATTTACTCTGTTGTGCTCTGCTTCAAGGCATATCATGCTTTGACAGCGAATAAGCCTTTAGCTTGTACTTCAAGACTTAAAAATGCTCCTGGAGTGTTACCTGACTGGGCAAGTTCACTGGCTCACTGACTAAAACTGTGTAAATCCTTGACTTCCTGCCAAAGATTGAAGCCAAAGACAACGCAAGCATGCAAAAGCCCCATTACCAGGTGGACGGACGCAAAACACGACGAGATAGACACTAATACGAGGACTGTCCAATTCAGTCATGCAAACATGTAATATCCCTCCACACCAAAAAAGCTCTCAGGTTTTCTGTCAGTTGTTAGTCAACAGCCAGTGTGTACGACGGTCCTGCGATCGCTTGTGAGGCAGTTAACAGAAATGAGGGCACGTGACAGAGAGCTGACCCTTCTGAGCCTGCAGCTCTACGATCTGAAGAGTGACATCAGCAGCTCATGCAGCCAAAGATACTTGACCCATCGGACTAAACGTACGGAGCCAAAATCTGCGAAACCCACAGGGCAGTCTTTGGATGCTTTACTCGAGTGTGTTGTGACAAAAGCGTCTCTACTGTCTGCTGTGGAGCGAACGCTCGGGAACGGCTCTGATGCAGTCAAACTGAGAAAACCTCCTGGAGAAGGAAGACATTCAAAGAAGATATGAAAGCCACATAAAGACAACAAACGTTAGTGCCTTCATTTCAGAAGTTAACAACAGGTAGCCCCCCCTGGGAAAATAAGCTCACACTTTAAAGACTTGTGTGTAATATTGTGCTGCTGAATTTTCACAGGAAGCCATCAGCTTTAAGCTCATGGCACACAGAGTAGTCACCCCGGGGGGAGAGAAATTGGTTCAAAAAAAGGTGTTAACCGCATTTTTTGAGTAACGCTCAGTGATGCATTGAAGCTTGAACAAGCACAGCATCGCTTTTTTGGAACATAAAATTTTAAAAGGCGGACACGCCCTTGTCTACTGTAAGCTTTGAACACGTTTCCTACAAGCATGGTGTTATGAAGTGGCCACAATGATTCATCGCTCAAACTTTGTGCTCCAGCTGCATCTGGTGCAAATAAAA
This sequence comes from Plectropomus leopardus, assembly GCF_026936395.1. Taxonomy (NCBI): domain Eukaryota; kingdom Metazoa; phylum Chordata; class Actinopteri; order Perciformes; family Serranidae; genus Plectropomus; species Plectropomus leopardus. Next base: position 29,082,742 of record NC_142187.1, on the reverse strand, counting down.
GCTCCACTAACTAATAAAGAAAAAAAACAACAACAGCAATTTCAGCTTTAAATAACCAAACTACATGTGGGCTTCTTACTTCCTCATCGCGTATGAGGCACATCTCTGGGGCTGGCTCCCTGGCTAACCCTGGCCACTCATCTCTACCCGTCTCTGTGTGGTAACACAAAGGGGAACACCAACTTTCTCACGCTGTGGCTTCTGCTAAAGGACTAAGTGCAAGGTCACAGCGGAAGGCCATGTGTTGGGCATGGCCTGTGGGTAGCGTGTGACTTAACATGCATGTGAAAAAAACAAGCTAAAACCTGCATCTAAAAGCAATAGAAGTAGCTCTTAATCTCATCACACTGTTCACAACTTTAACTTAACACTGCCTTTAAACTGTCTTGATACCACTAACAAGGTCACGTTGCTCTGTGAAGACATAGCACTACCATACCCTCTACCAACAGCTTTCCTGTTTACAAACAGTTCAAAAGAACTAACTGCTTTCTCTGCACCCTCAGCTTAACAGGGAAGTAGTTTTTTTCCGCATACCATCAGGGCACAAAATACCTTTTTAGTAGGACAACAGTCAATCATAATGAGCATCGCAAAAATGACTTTCAGTTGCAACAATTAAAATGAAATGAAAGCTGATGTCACGCAGCTCTAAGTGGCAAATGAAAGTTCTTACAATGTAGCGCTGACAGCATTGGCATGAAAAACTGTATTGATTTCAACTGGTTAAACCCAACTATTACATTCTAATTATGAACATCACTGGACCATTAATGTCAAGTTAAGCTACAAGCACAGTCATGTTCAAGCGCGCACACACACACACACACCCACACACACACACACACACACACACGCACACACACACACACACACACACACACACACACACACACACACACACACACACACACACACACACACACACACAGGGCTTACCATAGGGAGGTGCAGGCCGGTTAGGCACATTTTTCTTTGATGGGAGGACGGGGTTGTCTGACTTCTATACACACACAAGGGAGAAGACAAAAAAAAATTCTTTCAACTATCACACAAAATGACGACTCCAACAGAAATGTCAGCCAACATCGAAAGCCTCTGGCTTTGTACCAGACAGACTTCGTAAATGTGATAAATTGGCAGGAAAACTAGAAAATCACTCATGATGAGAGTAAAATTAACGACACAACTTTCTACAGCTCCAGTGGAAAATGATGCTTTATGGTGCAACTGATTCATAACTCCGAGAGTCTCCAGAGCTTACCTTTGACATCTGACTAAAGTCGGCAAATCCACCCCCTTTGCTTCCAAAAGAGTTACTTCCGAAGGGGTCGGCTATCCCAAATGCATCTGTGACAAGAGTACATTGAAATGCATTTGGAACATTTGAATACATTTATGGAAAAAAACAGAAACTATAATGAAGTTAAGCCTCAAACCACACGTTCAAAAATCATCTCTGCATCTTGCTTATTCTGAAAGGGCCTTCATGCTATTTTCAGAGAGGGGAATGTGGCATGACCGTTTAATTTTCCATGACATTCCGTGTAAAGAAAAAAAAAAACCCTGGAAAGCAGAGGTTTTTGTTAAACCTGACGTATGCATCAGATCGGTTAATTAAAGGCGTCAGTTGGCGTACTGTTAACCAGAACTGTGCCCGGGTTGTTTTGAAGCTCAGCGGTACGCCGCTTAATGAAAAAAACAGCAAACTGCAGATGGTTACAGTGAAAAAACAAAACATTGTAATAGAATATGTTTGTTGTGAGTGCGCAACCACAAGAGACCCCATTCATGTGGAAGTGCGCAGTGTTTTCTTTTACGCACAGTAACTCAGCTCAGGTCTACAGTTGCCTCTGTGTTCTTCTGAAGGTGTGTAGCACGGCAGAGCATCGACCAGAGGTAGCCACTAACTTAAAACAACTTCCGTGGCGAATGAGGCAGAGCAGTCCAATAGCAGCAGATATAAAGACGGGACAGAGGCAGTAGAGAACTGGTTAAAGGAGTGGCAGTGTATTCTAGTAGAGCAGGACCAGCAGTCAAAAAGTTTCTGTTATGTTTGGCTCCTGCAAGCCTCCTGTTTTTCCAGGGTAGGGGGAGTATTTTTAGTTGGCCAGTAGTTAAATGCGTAGGTACTCGACTAAAAATAGCCCTAAACCACAGGAAAAATTGAAGCCACAGTGAGTAAAAATTGTTTGCCCCTGATGCCCTCAAAAATAAAAGCTAAATGTAACACGTCACCCAGAGTGGCAAAGAATGACTCTTTGAGACCTGTTTCACAACTAGAGAGTGTTTTTTTTTCTTCACATTTGGATGTCATTTAATAGAGTCACATTCTGGGAAATCTACACGGAAAACCGGCTTTTATATATAGCAAACTTTCCTATTTTTTGGTTGTTGTTTTTTTGTACGTGACCCTTTTAAATTATTTTACCTATTTTATTTACGTTTTATTTATTTTATGTCCCTTTATTTGTGGTTTCATTGCTTTTTATTACTTTTGTTGTTTTCTGTTTATTTGTTTGTATTATTTTATAATGGCATGTTGTATCCTGTGTCTTGCATTATTTTCCCTCCTGTTTGAATTTTATCCTTACTCTACCCTTGTTTCATCTCTCTGCTGTTCAACAGATCTGTTTGGCTTTCTGTTGTTGTATTTCCTTCTATGTATCCTGTTTCTGCTTTTGCTTTGTTTGTCAAGATCAATGGATAAGAGGAGCAGCTGCTGCAGAGGCAAGTAAATGCAATTTTTTAGGAATGTATTTTCCTACAGCGCATTTAAACAGTCCAGCTCCAAAAATAGGAAATGCTGAAACACTTAGTAGATCAATTAACCGACTGACAAATAATTAACTGGCAACTATTTCTGATGAACATTTAAGTCATTATGTAATTTAACTTCTATCTATCAATTTTTGAATTATTGGGGTGTTTTTTATTTGTCTGCATTGGGTTCTTTTACTTGTAATACTTTCTTTTTTTTTTTTAAAGATTATTTTTTGGGGATTTTTCCCTTTATTGATAGGATAGCTGTAGAATGACAGGAAATGTGGGGGAGAGAGAGGAGGAATGACACGCAGCAAAGGGCCACAGGCTGAAATCGATGGAATGCAAAGGCCTCGGCGGGGGCGCACACTCTAGCAGGTGAGTTAGAGGACGCCCCATACTTGAATACTTAAAGCACATTTTCCTGATTATACTTTATTTTACTTGTGTCACATTTTCAGTGCAGTTCTTTTACTTATAACAGAGTACTTTCATGGTGTGATATTAGTAGGCTTACCTAAGTAAGGGATCTAAATACCTCCTCCATCACTGGTTAATCTTTACATTTATAACAGAGAAAAAGTAAAATCTCTCCATGTTTTGACATCCCGTGATGCTTGAGAGCAGCAACATACCTTGTTTCTGACTGTTTGATGTAAAAGGGTCACCACTGCTGAGTGCACTTGGCTGAGAAAAACAAAGAGGCAAAGAACAAGCACAGTAAGTAAGTTTTTCAAAAGATCTCAATTAAAATACATGTACAATGACACCGTCAGCATAACCACTAGAAATCTCTCTTTGATGTTCTGGTTTGCTTTCTCAGTTATTAACAAAAGGGAAGACACGTCAGAGCTTGTTTTTATTGGCACTGACAACTACAGCAATGAAAAAGGAAATATCATTTTGAACTTTTGACAAAAGAGCATTGGTTTTCTCATTCACGTTGAAAACAAAACGCCCACATCCAATAAACATGAGTGTTAAAAAGAAGGTGGTGTTTGATACCTTGGCTGGTGGTGTGGGTTTCTTTCCGAAGGGGTCTGACGATCCAAACAGGTTTGACTTGTCTGTTCTCTTAAAAAAATCTTCAGATGAGGTGCCTTTGAAAGGATCGCTTTCTTTGAAAGGATCTCCTCCAAATGGATCTAGAAAAACAAAAAAGACAGTAAGAAATGAGCAACTGTTGCTGGCTATAGACTTCAATCATCTTCAGTCTCTGCGAAGAAATAATCAGAGCTTTCTTTGATGTTTTCCACAGCCAGAATTGCAACAGACTCCAACACACAACAAATATTTCCACTTCCACTCCATTAAAACTGTACAATGTGACACCTAATACAGGTCCATTTCAGGTGGTACATATTGAGTGGAAATGCCTTTTCATAGGGGCCTTAAATTAGTGCAGGTTACCAGCTGGCGGAGCAGGGAATAACAATTACAAAAAATAACAAAACAGAGGAAGGTGTTCAGACCTTGGAAGAGGTCGGACTTGAAGGGGTCCTCAGACTGGAAGGGATCTGCCGGAGGCTCCTTAACACTGCTGTTGTTGAACATGGCTATCTTAGACTTGAATGAGTCATCCTGATGAACAAATCCAGAAAAGAAACCTGATTAACACATGTTTCAATAGTCAAGTCTACACATTACAAGACTACACACTCATATATGAATCTATATATATATAAATGACCGCATTGCAGTTGCGCGCCTCAGCGAACCAGTTGCACACACAGGTTACATCCATGTCTGTGAAAACATGGATGCTTCACACACATCTATTCAGTATCTGACCAAATGTCTCCCCTTCTGTTCCTGCTTTATAATGCAGGAACAGAAGGATAAAAACACATAAAAATGTTGAAAGATCTTTTTTTTTTTGTGAAAAGTATTTTTGCAGAACTTTATGATGTCAAAATAAAGTTGACCTTTGACCCTCTAGGTATAAAATGTCATCACTTTATTTTTTGACCACTAAATTCTAATCAATTAAAAAAAAATTCCTTCAAGGTATACTTTGGTCAATGTGTTGACAAAAATGTGATGGGCGGGGTCACAGTGACCTTGACCTTTGACCATCAAACCCTAATCAGTTCATCAGTGACTCAAAGTGGACGTTTTGGCAAAACATGAGGAAATTCTCTCAGGATGTTCTTGAGTTAATAGAGATGAATGAGAATGCATGAGAATTTGTGCCAAATTTGAAGAAATTCTCTCCATAAAACGTGTTGATGTATGTATGTATGTATGAACATGTACAGATGGACAACCTGAAAACATCACGGCTAAAAAACATGGTAATATATGCCATAAGATGTGTTTGCATTCCTCTTGACATCTGCGTTGTCATGAAACACGCACACTTTGTGTTGGTGACATGAAAAGTGGTCCTCATTACGAGGAAAGGTGAATGAAGTTTCTGGGCTGAATTCTTGTGGTGAAAAGTAGGATATATTCACGATCTCCTCACCGCACTTCTGAAACCTCCGTTCTCCTTCTCAGTGAAACCTTCATTTAAGTCCGGCAGGTTGCTGAAGTTTCCTCCGTTGATGTCGCTCAAAGCGCTGTTGTACTGCTCAATGGTCTTGGTCACCTCCTTTTGGCTGTCCTGGATGAGCGCCAGCTTACTGCGAGCCTAAAAAACACATGAAAGACTGTTTAATCCACATCAGACTTCATAAAATCAAGGTTTCCACACAATTTCATGAACAAAATTTAAACTCTTTTCCATGACTTTTCAAGGACCCATGGTCATTTTTTTTCTTGCCCCACTTGCTGGCATTTTTCAAACATATCAGATTCAAACAGAATTTCAGCTAGTGGGTTTACATGAAGGGAGAGATGGGATGTGGGAAGAAAACGGAGAAACGTACGTAATGGTAAACAAACGTTGCTGCGTGACATCAACAGCTTTATAAAATAAATTTTGTATCATGTTACATTACATGAAAGATTATTCAGGGGTGATTACTACAAAAATTTCACTACACAAAACAAAATTCCATGACTTTCCTAAAACTTTCACAAGTTTATTGATCGTTGAGCGAATTAGTTTGATTCCTTTTGAAAACATGGAAAAAAAGGGCAACTTTGCAAGAAAAATCCTGTAAATTGTAAAAAAATTGTAACTCTAACTGTTAAAGAAACTAGGAAAAATGCTGAAAAATATATATTTAATTGTTTTGAAATTATATATTTAAAATAATGTTACAGAATTATTACATTTTAAGCACTTTTTTCAGGTTATTTCTTGTCTTTTTTTTTTACTTACTTTACTTTTTTACTTCCTTTTTATGCTTATGTTTAGGTAACATTCTCATATATTTCACTAACTTCTTGCAAATTTTGGGGTAATTTCTTCTCATAAATTGCTTGTTGACTTCTTCCCCTTTTTGAAAGAAATCAATCAAGTTTACTCACTTTTTTAAATGAAAAAGGCTTTTGAAAGCTGAAGTAAAAGTGGTTTAATAGTTGCCAAAATTTCCCAAAACAAACTGTTTCACTCCAGTGCGCTTCAAATAGGTGTGCCTCAGAGCATGGTACATACTTTAGCACAAAGGTCATGAAAGTAAAAGTAAGACTAATGTTTCCAAAAGTAAAAGCTGTGTTATAAATACCACCAGCAACACAAAACACAATACAAGTTGAAATTCCACAGATAGTGCATAAACATACAAACCCTTCTATCACCAAGAGGGAGTCAGTGTTATGATTGGACATCCAGAGCTTCATTTGTTTCTTCAACTCAAAAACCCTTTAATTTCACAGCCAATCTTCATGCCACACCATACAGAGCTGATCGGGGAGCTTACTGGGCAGAAGTGGCAGAACATTCTTGTGTAACCTGGAGTTACTCCGTCTGCACTCACCTGGTTAATCTCTTCCTGTGTAGTTTTGAGCGACTTATTGATGCTGTCCAGCTGGACCCGACCAGAGAGCAGGCTCTGCTCGAGCATTGCCTCTTCATCCTGCAGCCGGCTCAGGTCCACCTTTGTGCGGCTCAGTTCGTCCTCCTGGCTGCGGAGGTCTGTCTCCTGAGAGCGGATCTGGCTCTGCAGTGACGAGATCTGGAGGGTGAAAAGCAGAAAAAAAGGACATCAGTGATATAATAGTAGCCTCATCAGTTGTGTAACTATTAAATAACTGAACATTTGTAGGAATGTCCTGATCGGATTGGAAGGATCAGTATAGGGCCCGATCAACACATTTTTTCGCACTCTATTTTGAGCGTGCACCATGCCCGATCCTTTGCTTACTACAGCAGACACACAGGTGATGTAGACGGAGAGTACGATTTGTGGCAGATATTCAGGTTTTATTGTCATGCTGCTACTCCAATAAGTAGAGACTTTTTTCATGTTTAACTTAAGCTGTTACACCACTTTAAGTGGAATTTAATTTTTTTGTTGTTCATTTTACATGAACTAGATTTACTATAATGCTTTAATAAGTGCAACTGTGACTGATTTTTATTTGTTGTGACCAAAAATGTTAAAGTTTAACTAAAACACTACTACTTTGAAGTGCAATTTTATTTATATTACTCATTTATTGTGCTCTGCACTTTCATTATAATGGACCACTAAGTGGATTTGAGAGCAATTTCTGAAGACATATTTTATTTTGTTTAGTTATTTGGTGGAAAGTAAACAAATGCTGCACTAAGTGGAATTGTAATAAGAGCCATAAAAATACTTTTAGTTTGTTTACTTTGTTATTTTATAAACATAAAAAAAACAACTTCAAAGAGCTGTTTGGATGCAGACATTTTTTCATTGTATTGCACTGCAGAGCTATTTAACTATCAGGCATATACACTGGATTGATTTCTAATAACTTTAAAGCACTTGAAGTGTGCATTGTGCAGCTGTATTATCCAGGTAAATACACATATTTGATCGTGACTCAAAATCAAAATCAATACATTGAAATCAATAAAACTTGATCGGAACATCCCTACTAATGAGATCAGATCAAAAGGAGCAATATTTTAAAACTTATTCTCTGGAGAATGCAAGAAAAAAATGCAACCATCTGGGACTCTTCCTGGCACTTCTGCTTGACGTCGTTGAGCATTCCCTCCAGCTTGGAGCGCTGCTGGTCCATCTCCTCCAGTCGTTCCTGGGCATCCTGCTTCTGTGACTCCAGGTCCTGCAGGCTGCTGCTCTCCCGGTCCAATCCATTCTGCATGTCCTGAGGGTCCGCCAGCCACACACACAAGCACAGGTGTTTGCAGGGTACAGCGAGCAAGTATCATCTTTATCAACTCTGAACTGAAATTTTAACCTTCAGCAGAGGACTTGGAAATCGTTTTGGCTCAGCCTTACCTGAACTTCACTATTTTGCTGCCTGATGGCTTCCTCCTTTTCCCTGATCTCTTGCTCCAAAATGAATTTCTCTCTATAAATGGACAACACGGAAGATGAGCAAGGTAAGTAACAGAATGTTATAACTTCCTAACAAAGCAAAGATATACTTAGCTTGATGGTCACTTTACTTGATCAAATATAAACTGTCCTGAGGTGGTAAACTTGAGCATGCATGGGCACAAAAACGGTTCAGTTGTCTGTTTATGCTGCTTTTACATGGAGCCAGAGAGAGAAAGAAAATCTGGGATGCAGCCTTCGTCAAATACATTACATTATGTAAAGAACTTTGTGCTGCATTCCTTGTATGATAGGTACTATATAAATAAAGTTTATCTTTGTTCTTATTCTGACTGTTATTGTTATTATAGTGTACCTTAATGATTTGAAATGTCCACATGTACTCCAGATCTTGAAATCTTGAAACTGTTATATTTACTTAAATTTAAACTTTCAAAGAATGCAAAATAACCTAGCAAAGATGTTAGCATGACAATAATCTGAATATTACCTCTGGCTATATACAAATAATTTGATTTCACGTGTTAATGAAGAGTGTAGAATATGCTCTAACTGGCGTGAAGCAAGACTTCATGTTGATGCTGCTTTCTTGGCTAAGTCTCTCTTGGAGTAAATGCAATCTAATAAGAGCACTTTGTTAAATAATGCTTAAACATTATTTAACAGAAAATATGTCTAAGAGTTTAAATGAGCATTGAAACTGAAAATCACTTCACTAACACCTCTCTCCTTTTCTCAGAGGAAGAGAAACAAAGCTCTCCTCCTGCTACTCATGGGCTCACCTCTGCAGCTGAGCTATTTCCTGGCTGAGGTCATCCAGCTCTTTGATGCCTGTCAGCTCGGCCGACCCCGTGGAGCTGGCGCTGTCCTGAGGCGAGAGACGGAGACGGACGAGTGAGAGAGGGGAGAGAGCTGGGTAAGAAAGCGCAATGGATGAAGTGAGGGTGACAGAAGGTGAGAACAGGGATGACAAGTGTGACAACAGCAGGTTGGACTGGGACACTGACACCAAAAAAAGGGGACAAGAGGGATAACGTTGAAATGGGGACAAAGGCACAAAAAGGAAAAGAGAGCAGAGGGGACATAAATGGCGTGCGGGGGGGGAGAGGAGCTCCCCGCTGGTACCTCTAACAAAACAAAGACACAGGAAGGAAATACAAACACCTTGCAATGCATGGGAGGAGGCAAGTGTTCAAGACAATACATGAATGAGGAGAAATGCACACATGCAGCAGAATACAAAACACTCTACAGTGATTAATATAGAAGTGTTTAACACATTATATCTTTGACCAATCAGTGTCCTCTCCTTTTTATGAGCACTCGAAAGCATCAGTAAAATATATGCCATTGCTCCCCTTAATTCAGGATTCCCACACATTTTCATGTACAAAATTTCAAAACTTTTCCATGACTTTTCAAGGACCCAAAAATATTATTTTTGTCCCATTCTCGCTGCATTTTTCCAAAGATTCAAAGTATATTCAATCATAATTTCAGCGTCCCCAATGATGTGTTCAAGCAATATAAGAAATTTGAAAATCCAACAATAATTTCTGTTTTTACAGTTTCTGGCTATGATTAGAGGTGTAATTTTGGCCATTTTTAAAGAAAGCATGCATTTCAAACCCATTTTCTCAAAAACAAAAACAATCAAACAAACAAAAATGTGTTTATTTTTTCCAGATTTCTATAAAAACTGCCCAGTTTTTAAAGAAAACGTGCCTTTCAAACCTGTGGTTTTCTTTAAAAAAAATCACCACCAAAAAAATGTAAAAACATGCTTTCTGAAGCCATACTAATTCCTTTCAATTTGTGGGACATTTCTTGCCAAGGTGGTCATTGCTTTTTCCTCCCATTTTTTCGAAACCAATGTGCTCAGGTTTTAAACATTCAAATAGCTCATGAAAGGTGTCTGCAAGCTGCCCGAGAAAACTGATGTCGATCCAGGTTTCAAAGGGTAAAGTAACTATATTGTAGCAGGACGTTAGTTGAGATTGGCTGCTGTGACAGGCCACTGATGATGAATCTGCAGCAGGTGGCAGTGTTTGCCTGCAGCTCAGTTGATGTTTGGGAAAGACATATATGGAGAAAATGCAAAGCATGACATATACTTAAGTGTATAAACAAGATCTAATAAAGTCAATGTTTGCTTTTGTTTGTTTTTGCTGAAACCTATACATACAAAAAGAGCAACGTCCTGTTTGCACCTCATGCTTCAGACTTCGATAGGGGATAGCACAGAACAAAAGCGCCACCTTGTGACACAAAGCTCAACTACTCACTCTGCGCATATAAGATAGTGCAGCAAGATCAGGTCTCACAGCTGACATAAGCCCCAAATAGCTCTGTTAGAAAGGAAAGAAGAGAGCGCAAAAAAGCAAAAGCATAAAAAAACAGTTTTGCAAGGCAAGGATGAAAAGCCAGAAAGCAGAACTTACCATTTAAAATGAATATAGTAGCAGGAAAACAGATTCTTGAGGTAAAGATGCAAGAAAAAAATGGCTTTGGAGGATTTGTTCAATAAATAGAGCATTTGAAAGTCAAAACAGTGATTGCAGTGGGCTAAAGTCAGGACTCACAGGGCCCGCCGCTGAAGCTGCAGTCCTTTCTGATGGAGGGATCATGTCTGGAGTGAGAGTGGAGGGAGGGTCCACGCCTTTAGTGACCTTCTGCTGGATCAGGTACATGGCCAAAGAGAACTGCTCCCGGGTCAGCTTGCCGGTCTGTTTAGTGTCAGCGAGTCCCCTGCAGAGACGAGGAGACACTTCACTCAAAGAAAGATTCTTTCTGAGAAATATTACAAAACGTCCACTGATAATAACGTCCTATGGCATGTCAATATATTCCACCACCTTAACAACTTTTTCAGAGTGTCTATTTGCACCTGGGTGAGGATAGTCACGCTGCAGCTATTTAGCTATTTACGACAATCCATACGGAGCGATATATTGGATCCACTGCATGCTGTGACTGGCTAGCGGGCTTCTTGTCATGTTGACATGTTAAGGTCAAAAGCGGTCAGGATCAGGACTGAGAGATCACAGTTAGGGCTAGATTTAAATGGTAAATTTTTTAAACTCATATGTATTTCCTGACAGCCAGGTGATGCAGTATTTAAAAGCATTTTACTACTGGACAGATGGACTTTTCATATAGCTGGTCTGTCTCTGCAGTAGAAAGACGCACATACTTTTGAAATTGGTGCTGCATGACCAGAGAAAGCAAAGAAAAGGGACTGTGACATTCACTTTAGCTCAAGAGGCAGGAAACCTACAACAACCAGAATGCACTGTGCAACACTGCACCAATAAATGCTCCGGCTGGTAGGTGATGTAATGTGGACTTGTTTGTTACTGACTTGTAGGTAACGACTGAGCTCGTATTACAGTCAAACTGCAAGTTAAAACATGTTTCTGAAAACATTTGGGGTGAGAAATAGGCAACACAGTATCTTGGTTTATATTTGATCAGCGCTGCTTAGTTTGACTGTCTGAGCTCAGATTTTCAGCCTCCGTTGTCACTGTGTACAAAACTGTATGCCGTGTTTCTAAATATATGTTAGCTGAGAAATAGGCAGAGCAGTGACATAATCTTGATTTATATTTGATCAAAACTTTCCTAGTTTTTCCGTTTAACTGGAGTTAGGTCTGAGTTTGAGAGAAAGAGAGAGAGTTGTGTTTTGATACTTTGGTAACATTATTTTTTGAGCTAACATGCCAATAAAGCACTCTGAACACAACACAACACACATAATGTTGGCATTTTTTTTTTAGACTTAGATGACTTATCCTTTTCAGTTTTAAGGATGTATTAAGTTGCTGATTTCATAGACCCGTTCATCTCAGCGTCATATTTTAACATTGTTAGGATGCCCAGGAATATATTATGCACCCAGGTGAAAACTGCCACATTAGCTATTCAACCCCGGATGCAAATAGCACTGTAGGCAACACACACCTGGGTGCTAATAGCATCTGCCATCATTTTTCCCTTCTTATGCTGCACCGCTCTTCTGGAAAACGTGATGATCTAAACTGTTCACCAGATGGAGCTATAGAGTTAAACCCAGTGATACCAGTGGTGGGTGATTCAGTGTGTGTTGTTGTGGAGGTAATGAGGAAAACCTCTGCAAATAAATATGATCTGAGCCGAGCTGTGGTCTCACCATATCTGTGCCAGCATTGTCTGGGAGAGAGTGGACTGCATGAAAATCTCTATGACCTCAGTTCCATTAACAAGGCCGTCGTTGTCGCTGTCTGTTTTCCTGAAGACCTCATCATATCGCTCCCTGTCAGCCACAGGCACCACCCAGTTCACCGCTGGCTGCTATGAACAAAACATAAAACATTTATGTGATTTTAGATAAGCAATTGGTGCAGTTTTTTTATAAATTAACAGGTTTTAATTAATTATACTACTTTCATTCTGGTTTAAATTAAAAATGAACTGGACAAATGAGGAAAATCTTTAAGTACCAACAAGCCAAACACAGCAGTCCTAAAATTAATGTTTTTATCTACTGTTTACCACAAATATCAAGATGATTTGTCACTGACTTATACCCAGAACAAAAATTTAATCGCAGCTCTCCTGTTTTTGCTTGCATTTTTCAAAGATTTAATTTAAAGATCTAAGATCTTTTTCATGCACTAAATAAATATATTTCTCTCAAAGTTTGGTTACAAATTTGTTAAAATGAGCACTTCTCCTTTTCCAAGACAGTCCCCTCCACCTGACAGGTGTGACATATCAAGATGCTGATTATACAGCATTGTTACTGCACAGGTGTGCCTTGAGCTGGTCACAATAAAAGGACACTCTGAAGTTTGCAGTTTGTTCACACAACACGATGCAACAGATGTTACAAGTTTTGAGGGAGCGTGCCACTGACCTGCTGACTGCAGGATTATCCACAAGAGCTACTGGCCATGAATTTTATGTTCATTTTTCTACCATACGCATCCCAAGTATTTAAAACTTCAAAATCTGATCAAAGTGGTTTGCTTACTTTTGAAAACAACAAAACACTGAAATAACTTAGCAATAACTTTTCTACACATTGCAAGAAATACGTAGCTTTGAAAAATGTCAGTTTTAAAGAAAAAACGGAAAAATGTCCAAAAAAATTAAATTATCATAACAAATATATATATATATATATATTGAGAATTTTTACTTTATCAGCATTTTTTGGGGTTTCTGTTCCTCAAGTTGCTCATTGCCCTTTTCCCTGTTTTTAAAATGAATCAAGCCAATTTGCTCAGATTTCAAAGGGTTAAGTACTTGATTTCTGTTGTGATATACAATAATGAATTACTGCCAGTGATAGTACATGTGTAAGAAAACTGCACTAAGAAATCTGGCATGAACACTCACATTTTGCCTTGTGTTGAGTTAAACAGTAAAACCTGCCTTTATACTGGCAGGGAGAAAAGAACAGGAACGAGGTGTGGCAGAGCAGGAAAAAAGGGAACATCACAACAAGTGTGATGACGGTCATGTCAGGCAATCGTGGTACAAGTGTGAACAGAGCCTTGCTTCTCTTCCCTTTCATGGAAACCTGTTTCTCTTAAAGTCACGGCTGAAAAGTCCCTGCAGGTAGCACAAGGCGGAGAGATACTGGCCTGTGCATATGTGCAAAACAATGTGGCAAAACAAGTCCAGCCATTAGCAACAGAAAAGAATCGATAAATGAAATGCTGGTTTCAAGTCTCTGCCCTTGTGACACTCACTGAGGGAGAAGCAAGGAAACTAAACGTGTTGATTTTTTCAAGAGGACTAAATTTTTCTTGCGTCTTTCATCTTACTTAAAATTAATTAGCCTCATTAAAAAAATCACATCCCAACATTAGAGAGATGAGAGACTAGAGACTAGAGATTAGAGATTAGAGACTACATTTGGGCTTGGTTGCACCAACAAGAATTAATCTCATATAAAATTAGCTCTAATCAGAGTTTAGTACAACAAGGTCTAAAATTAGTCAATCCAGATTTAAAATCCATCAGAGCTCTGTTGCATCATTAAAATTAATCTTGGTTTGGTATAGCCAAGTTTATTTATTTAAACAGAATTTAATCTGAGTTTGATTAAGAGGGACTAAAATTTCACTGAATTAAATAAGATATTATGTTGTGTAGTGTGAATGTTTATTTTTGTATTGTCACCATGTCACTGTGTAGACCACAGGAAGAATAGTTGCTGCAGTGCAAAAGCGAATGAGGATCTTAATAAAAAAAACAAGGTCACTACTTCTCTACACCTTAAAAGAAACATAGACAGGCAACATACCGGTGAGCTGGATTTAAAGGAGTGTTTTGGGGAGAGGCTGACAGTACTGGGGATGAGAGGAGCAGCGCTGCTCAGAGGAGGAGTGCTTCGCAGGGAATCTTTAAGAGCAGCCGGGCCGGCCGTGAGCCCGGACAGAGCTGGCAGCACAGCCACAGCCCCCGGCAGCCCACCTGCACTCTTCTTCCTTTTAGACGGGGGGATGAGGGAGGCAGGTAAGGTGGTTGGGACAGGCTCCTTCTCCATGGCACGATACACAAGATGCATGGCCTGGAAAATGGGAAATCACATTAATTTGGAGGCTACAGTCCATCAGGACCAAAATACAAAATTACATTACAACATTACGCCTCTTCCCAACTGCAGCTAGAGTTATCAACAAAGCCCAGGACCCCGACTGACATCGACCCCCCAGGGTTGGAAATAAAAATTTTGTCCACCTGCTACCGTGGTTAGTGGATTCCAAAATCTACAAGACGCTTAATAGATTATCATGGTGTTTTTGGCTGGTGAGTGAAGCAAATCTAGCAGCCGCTTGCATATTTTACCAGCATTGAGCTGCAGGCTAGTGCTTATTTTTAACCCCGAACCCACCACATATGCACAAACATTACATCAACGTCTTCACATCTGTATATGTCATATTAACACAGTTCTTGGGACGTTATCTGTATAGTGCAGATTCTTTATGTCCTTGTAACATGAGCCTCTGCTCATTTCTTAGAGTATAGTTTGCACATTCATGCAGGAACTACCACTTCTAAAAACTGCAAAGCTCTTTTATTTCAATTATGATATACTGTACACATTTTTAAGAGTTATCTTTTCATATATTTATTGTAATCTTATTCTACATTTATGTTCCTTAAATTTTGCAATACTTGCTTTTATTTTAAATTTTACTTCACTTTTACTTAAGTACTATTGTTAATGCAGTACTTGTGGGTAACGGAGTAACTTGTATCAGAGTGCTTTCACAGTGTGGTTTTAGTCATTTTACTGAAAGAGTGTCACAGTTAAGTTTTAGTCATTTTACTAACGTCAAGTGTCGTAATACTTCCTTCACCAATGCCTACGTGTCAATAAACTGGATTCTGATTCTTGAGTAACAGTGAAACTTAAAGTAAACAAAAGGCAGCAGCTTACCACTGTGAATTCATCTTTGTCCAAATGTCCATCTTTGTCCACATCACTTAGGTCCCAAATCTACAGAAACGTAATGTAAATGCCAAAATAAACACGTTTTAGCTGCTCTCAGTTGTTACCACTGCAATGTGACAGAGGATTGTCATTTATTATATCATTCCAACGTGTAATATCACCTTTCCTAATGCATCCAGAGGTAGCTTGGAGTTGATCAAAACTGGCTTGACTTTATCGCCGGCGAGGAGACCATTCACAGGGGACAGGCTCTCAAAAATGCCCTCAAACTTCCCTTTTTCATCCGGCTGGGATAGAAATAAAAATGAAATTTAGGGGGACAAGCTCGCTTTTATTCTTTTTTCTTTTAAAATTATTCTTGACAAATGGTATCAACTCACCCTGATCGCCCAGTGTGAGTCAGACCCTGTCGTTGAAACGGTTAATAATGGGCTGTTTGTGTCTCTCTGTAAGAAATAAAGTGAGGATATAATACAACAAGCAGAGAAGGCAAACACAGTAAAAACTCAGGGAAAATACAGTTGGAGGTGCAATTTCATCAGACATTACCCCTTTTCAAAGCATTCAGTGTCCATTAATTGCTCATATGAGCAACAGAAGTAATGTTTCATTGCCTAGTTCAGGCATCACCAAAATCTGTCCCGGGGGGCCAAACATGGCCCAAGGACAGATGTTACACAGCCCTCAGCTCGACTTACAACAGGATTCCCACAGCTTAAGGCAAGTTAGATTCAAGACATTTTTTGGACATATCATTTCCCATTGTTAACTAAGTATTGATTGAGTCCTTGCTGCACGAACATTTTGTTACTTGTAGCCATTCTTTCCTTTTACTTAAATGTAAAGGCTAACATGGCTGCATCTATGTCCAGTTAGTTTGCTTATATATGTTACTTTTGAAAACTAAAACAATAATAATGATAATAACAACAATAATAATAATAATAATAATAATAATAATAATAATAATAATAATAATAATAATAATAATAAGAAGAAGAAGACTTTTAAAGACATTTTAAAGTCACTCAGAATTTTATTTTGTAAACTAATTTTACAACATCTAAGATTGAAGATAAAAAACAGGAACAGACACAATTTTACCCAAGTGTTTATTGCAACATAAAGCATGACCTTTGGTAAAGTTAAAATCTATTTTATGTTGAAAGATGTTTTAAAACGTTCTTCTTCTATCCTGATCTGTGTGACATTAATGCGAGAGGCATTTGAGAATTTAAAAAATAAAACAATTATTTAATATTTTGAAATTTTACATTGCTAAGTCAGAAACAAATACTCATAATATCCCACTTCCTGTGTCTTAGTTTTTTAAAGATTTTTTGAAAGATCAATTTAATACATTTTAATGCGAATTAAGGTCTTATTTTTAGATGAATCAATTCAATGCCTTTTAATACAGTTTCAAAATATGCTATATGTGGCCCTCCACACAATACTGGTTAATCACGTAAGTTTGCTGTGCATTTTTTCCCTTCACCTCGTGATGGCCACACTGTCACACAGTTGGTAAACATGCACCGAGTCGGAACTATGCAGGCGGATCTAATATGTTTTCATATGCAGACACCCGTAAACAAACAAATAAACTGTTACCCAACAGCAGCAGGACTGTTGCTTTCAAGAGCAGTGGAAGTCTGTTTATTTAACTACAATAATTAGAGCAATAATTCATCTACAGGAATCATCTGTGCAATTATTCAAATGTGCAATATTCTTTTAACTCTTCATTGTGGGTTATATCTAACATGCTACACATATTGTGGATATTCTTATTGTTCTTCTTACTTATGTTAATGTCTGTTGAACATTGTAGCATCAAACACTTATTTCATTTTTCTTACTTTACATACTAGTTTTATACATTGTATTGTAGCACAAGACACAGTTTTATATTTTTACACACTTTACACACTCAGTACATTATACATATTTATAGTTTTTAAATATTCACATGCAAGTGCTGATTTTTTTATTACTGTATTTATATTTTACTTTTTTTACCTTGTTTGTGCTAGTATTTCTTTCTACTTTCTATAATTCTCTAAGCTTAGCATCAGAGCAACTGTGGTGAAGTATTTCTTATTCTTATAAACCATTTAATGCTAGAAGCAACTGGTCCCTACATATTTTTGCATTATCCTCCATTTAAAAAAGTATGGACACCTCTGGCCTATTGTGTTCCCCACCACATCATTAGACACTGCCATTGTGAGGAGAGTCATTTCATTACTTACAAATTTGGGTGCAGCTAAGTTTTGGTTGAGGTTGTGAAGACTGATATCATTTCCACACTGTGCGGAGGCCACAAGTCTCAGAGCAATGAAGAAACCCTACGAAAGAGGAAGATGGCAAGTCAGGTCTGGTAATTTATGCACAGATCAGCAACACAAATTGCAGCAAATTTACAGGAAATGTCGTGTTACCCGTCTGTCCAAATAGCCTTTTCTTTCAGAATCTGCCAAATCCCAAATCTAAGGGAAAAAAATGACAAGGAAAAAAACAAAACTTTAAGATGCTTTTTAAACTAATGACTGATTATAAGAGTGTGTTTTTGTGTGTACATATATTTGAATTTGTGACCCACCTTCCCCAAAGTACTATCTGACAGTCCTGACTTCTTAAGGAACTGAGCTGCATCTCCGGCTGATATTTTGCCTGTGCCCACTGGATCCAGCTACAAAGAATCAATAGCAAGTGGATAAAGCAGACACAACTGTATTTATCAACGGACTTTATATGACAGACAATATTCAGTTGAATGAACATTTGAAGAGCTGGAGTGGAAATCACAGCGGCAGCCTTACCTGTCTGTAATAGCTCTCATAAGCTGGGTTTCCATTTGATAACTGGAGAGGCAGACAGGAGAGAAACATAACACCATAAAATTAAACACATTTCTCCAACTTGTTCTTTGGAACAGAAATTGAATAAATCTCTTAATTATTCTACGAATGTTCTCACTCCGAAGAAAATTTGGATTAAGGTTTCTATGTTGATCTATTGACACCAATATTGGAAGACATGGTCTTGTTTCTAAATTGTAATACAGGCTCACCATCTACTAACAATGCACTCAAACTTGTCTGCCTTGTTCACAAATATCACATCCATAAAGCGTGAGTGCTTACGAATATTGCAAATATTTGTCTGTTTTGTGTTAAACTACAATATCTCTTTGACTATGTTTCTAAACTACAATGTTAACAAACATCAAAGGTATTAAGACTGCTCCAAAAAAATCGGAAAAATTATACCTAATCATAAAAACAAATAATATTGTGGTTTTAATCTTCCTCGTACAAGTTAATGTTAACTGTATTGGTTTTAGTTTTATGTCCTTTTTATGATTGATGTTGTGTCAAATATGATGTTAAAATGGTAATTTTTCAATGTTTTAAGATGACATGTATGTCTATACAGTAGTGTTAAATTCGAATTATGATCAATATAAACAAAACAAAATACCACCATGTAATTTAACCATTTTCTCTTTGACCTTTTATGCTTTATGATGTTTTAAATATGATGTGAAAATGATAATTGGTCAATGTTTTAAGATGAAATGCATGTCTGTACAATGTAGCATGTGAAATATGAAATGTAATACTATAAAAAATTAACAATAAAAAAATAAAACCAGCCAAGTTACAAATAAGAGTGTCAACTAGCATATACATTAAATTAAATCGTTAGTAAGCTAGAAATTAGCTATAACATTAGCCGGTTGTAGCTACTTTGAGGGAGGTAACGTTGAAAGTAACGTTAGAAAAACACAGCTTTGGCGGCTAACGTTAGCTAACGAACAGAAGGGCTGTTTTTCTTTAGTTTTAGCCACTAATTTTAACAACGTTTTTTTTTATATTTTCATCATTACCATCCTCGGTCCTGACGTTAACTTTAATGCAACAGTAACGTTAGCTTCCTCTTCCATTAATACAGGAACTTTGCTATCCTTACTCACCCTAGCTAACATGTAAACTTAGTTGACAACGAAAGGTTGCTAACACGGTTCCGCTGACTAATTATCTCCACCGTTTGTAAAGCAGTAAAGTGCTAAGAACACACAACGACTGTCACCGCCACTTGTTAATGTCCAATATTGAAATATGAGACTTTTCTTGAGCTGTTTGGAGTTGTTACCTGACTGAGAGACATGAGCGCCGCCATCTTTCCTGGTGCCTCGGGAGTGCGCAAACGCCCCTTAACTGCGCGGGCACGAGCGGCGACGGATCGTAGGGGCCCCGGTTCCGGTGGGTGGACCGTCTCGGTCACTACACCGCGGGCACCACCGCTGAGTGAGTGGGGCTGAGAGTAATCAGAGAGTAAAAAAACCCATATTGTTCCAGTTATACAGTCTGGATAAGTCACAGCTCTGATGGAAAAACACAGACCAAACACAGGGACCCGAATTAAAGGTAGACTGGGGATGGTCGCAACACTTTTTGCATTTCTCGCAGTAATTCAGAGACTATTGACAACAAACATTTTTTTAATATATTAAACTTACACATCTGCTCTTTACCCCTACAATTCAAAAATGTTAAATAAGACATATATTTTACAATATGTATTTGAATGAAAGATGTTGCACCTGACCTCAGCCCTGGGGACGGTTGCAAAATGTTCAGAAAAAACAAACATTCAATTTCAGTGTTTAACTTTTGCATTTTTTTCTCAGTTAGCAAAGTATACTGTAAATATATGCATTGTTTTTGTTCAATAATATATAATGCTTTTTATGCTACTATTACTAATAATATTGTTGTATTATCTATTTAGTAATATTCATACAATAACAGCCGACCCTTAGATACTGAAAAAAAGAAGTAAAATTTCTACTTTCTAATGATTTATTCAGCGTATGATGAACAATAATGGCTTACTGTTTAATAATGGACTTGAACAATAAGGCTATTTTAATATGAAATAATGAAATGATTGTGTAACTCACAATGACATGTATGTATAACTGCACTTCATTCAACTGAATATTATCTGTCATATAAAATCAATCTATATTTATAATTATCATAGATATTAAAAATATACTTCAGAATCATTTAATGTTAAGTACTTTTCCAAATCTGCATTTTACTTAAGTGTCTTGTCAGGGGTCAATGCATCATAATAAAATTTTAATTATTTTTCTTGTTATTTTTACTCATATATATACATATATATATATATATATACTTGTTATTTTTACTCATATTCCTACACAAGGTTTCTCTGTCAAAACCTCTACAATTATGAAATGTTGTCCTAATTATTAAAGTTTATTATACAGTTAGAGTCCAACTGCAAAAAATAAAGAGAATGTGGGTGCAGAGTCAGATAATTATATTATTCAATTTTAACTATATACTTGCATATAACACAATAAGACCAGACAACAAGGTTATAATCTTTTAATAAAAACTTTGGTATCAATAACATTCTGCCCAATACAAATAAATGTGACCTTTTGTGATGTCATGAGTCACATCAGGGGCTCGCCATCTGCTCCTCCAGACTTTCGTGCTATTTCAATGTAGAACACAATTGCATTGTTGCACCTATTTGATTAATTTAAGTCGAAACACTTCATTCAATTATGCTTTAAAACGCGTGGAGAGGGAAATAAAAAGTCAGTGCCACAGACAACCAAAATAAGTTACGTCACCATCTTGATTTCTGTCTGTATTCTGTGATTTTTTTTATTTATAAATGTGCATCTTTTTTTGTTTCACTAGGTTGCAAGATAAATTTTCCAAAATGATGTTAAATTCTGAATTCTTATTATCTGCGAATGTTAATTTGTCATTTTTTTTTTTATCAGTTTCCAGTTAACTGTGCAACCTGTGCAAAGGGAATCTGCATATAAAGTTGACGTGGATGTCAAAAAAAAAATCAAGACAACAGTGGGTGTCAGTGCCACCTTTTTCTCTGTTATTACAAAATGAAGAATAGACTTTTGAGGTGACGGACCTTAAAATAAATCCAGTAGTTCAGGGGAAACAGGGTAATATCATGATCAAAATCGAAGAGAAACTAAGTCCATTAACATCCACTCGCCCCACTTCATTACATTAGCCCCCCAAAATTGGGTTGTGTCCAAATCTCAGGGAAAGGATGCACAGCAGCCACAATACCCCTGGAAAATAGAGGACAGAGTTTCTAAAGGAGGGACAGACAAAATCTGTGGCCACACCTCCTCAAAGCTCATCTTTAAGCTTTGCTTCCTCTTCATCCATTTCTGAAAGTGCCTCCTCCATGTCGTCCTTTTCTTCGTCATCAATTTCTTCATCGTCCTCATCCTCATCACCGTCTTCATCTACTTCGGTGTCTTGTTCTTTGTTCTTCTCCTCCTCTTCTTTTCGTTTCAGGTCATCTTGCTCTTGCTTCATTTTCCTCTCTGGTTCCTGAGGGGACAGTTTAGATCATCACAAACTGTGTCGTTTAATCTATTCAGTGTGTCGCTGGCAATGGTTTCATGTGTTCGATAAATGACAACAGACCGAATCACCGTGAAATACAGCTAACAACAAAAGTCACTTCACCGAGTCGGCCAGTAGTTCACCTGGAGCGCATTTAATCTCAGAACGTTTTCCAACAAACTCTGTTCTCTTCTCCTGTTTGGTGGGTTTGTCAGATGTGTAACCCAATCAACAGCTACATGTAGAGAAATAAATGTCCATTTTGTACTTACATGTTTACATTTCACACATGCTTTGGCAATGGAAACAAATGTTTTCAATGCCAAAAAAGCTATTTAGACTGAGCTGAATTAGACCCAGTGGTATCAAAAGGCAGTGCGCTTGTGCAACACAACATGGAGTTCAATGCACCACCATCTCCGTTTAAATAAATGTTTTGTCGAGGCTGAAAGCAGCCTTACAGAGCGGGCACCCCATGTACAAAAGGCTATTTCCTTGCTGCAGCAGCCACAGGTTTAATTCCAACCTTGGCCCTTTGCTGCCTGTCGTCCTCCTTCTCCTTTTCAAGCCATCACTATCATGTAAATAAAGGCAAAACCCCCCCAAAATATCTAAAAAAAAAAAAAAAAAAAACCCAAATCTTTTGGGTACAAAACAACTGGCTGTTTGAAAAGGCGGAAATATGTAAACTTGTTTATTTCTGTTGTCATTTTCAGTCGAGTTAAACACGTTGGTCCGACCTGACGTTTAAGTTGTGCTTATTTCTTCAACTGTGTTTCTTTGCTAACTTCTTATATGAACCAAATCTAAAAAGCACAGAAACTAAACAATGTACTGATGTAGATGGGGCCACACCTAAACATATTTCCAACACCTAAAAACAAAAAAAAACCCTCAAAAGTTCATGATGGGAAACTCCTGGCTCTCATGTCCCTGATGGATTTTGGTTTCATTTGTCTGGTATAAAGTTGTTTTTTTTCTGTAACAGAATAAATGTTGTGGCCGATGGCGAAGTTTGCAGTCTGAAAGACTAATAGTAAAATGGACGTTGAACCACAAAAAGAAATCACAGATCGCCTGTAAAGTATTTTGATACTTTGATACTTTTGACTACTGAGTCAAAATGGGGGACTGCGAATGAACTGATTTATGGGTATGATAACATTTTATTGAAATGGAATCAGATCTAACAGGATGTGAGTGTTTCTGTGACCTCCTGCACAGTCTGAAAGCTGCTGGAAAATTCAGAAAACGGTTCTCGTCCAAATTCCAGGTGTGGTGCAGTTTATCTTTAACAAGCCTAATAGCTGATCAGGGCAGCGGCAGACCAGAAACTCAGTAATGTGACTGTTTTTCTCAACCGAGTCTAGTGTTGTGTTCATATCCCTGCCGGGGAGGGCAATTTTACAGCATGTTAAAGTGGTGAAAATATTCTAAAAATAACATACACTTAAAGTATATGTTATATTTAATGTGTGTTTTTTAAGTGGCTCGAAACTTATAATTTATGGCAGAGTTTGCTCAGTACTGTTTGATTATATGTACATGACGTGGCAGTTTTCCACCCGGAAGAAGAATTGTTATTCGGTCTATTTGCAGCTTAAAAAGAAGACCAGCATACCTTTGTCACACCCCACGTCTCCTTTGTGAAGTCTTCAGCTTCCTTCACGTCGTCTGTGATGAGGAAGTTGTCAAAGATGGTGCCAGATTTCACCTGAGATTAAAAGAAAAGGTAACAAATGTTACACAGTAGTTTAAGCATCACTACAACAACAACATTACTGTTCAAAGAAGATTGTTCTCTCTCACCTGCCAAAGATCAAGACCTACAACACCAATATTGTCAAACTTGTAGATGTTTGAATCAGGACTGTATTCAGGATTGTCAATCTCAGGGTGCACCCAGCTTCCTTTGTAGTTGGGATTGTCGATCTGTTTCGGTTTCCATTCTCCCTGCAATACAGAAGGTATTCATCAGGCTGCAGAGGCCATAGCAAAGTACATTTTAAGCAGTTCTCAGGCAGAATAGATTATTCTGTGTCTACGCCCTGACTATGACTATCCAACTTTAACCTACCTTGTACTCTGGGTTAGGGATCATGGGAGGCTCCCACTCTCCGTCCATATCCTCATCCCAGTCGTCAGGCTTTTTAGCATCAGGATCTGGAATGTTTTCAGGTTTGTCCCAGTCCTAAAGAAAGACCAAAAAAAGAGGGAAGTTAAACTATTCTGAATGTAAATTTAGCTCTTTAAAGCACAGGACTGCTGTTAGGGCTCCTACAGCTCAAGATATTAAAATTTAATGCTTTTTTTTTTTAACAAGAACTACCTAGCATTTATTGGTGAGTTTTATTACCAAATTTGGGCGTCTCATTGTGTGTGGGATTATTCCACTGCTTTAACGGCCATTGTGAGGAATTAAAGATACAATGTCTTTGCATTCAATGCCCTTTTAGACTTTTTAAGGATCCACGGATCCCCGTGCTGTAGAAGTCTGGGGGAGAAATAAATGGAAAAACACTCCTCTTCCAGTCGGCACTTCGCATTGACATAACAGCACTTTTAGTCAGTGCAAAACAGAACAAAGCTCAGTTTCCTGCTGAATGAGGTTCACTAACTTTATTACTCAATTATAATAGCAAGCTTATTCACCTCAGGCTTGGTGTCTTCAGCATCATCAATCTTGGCACGATCATCCCAGTCCTCTGGCTTTTTGGCTTCTGGGTCTTTAATTTTCTTAGGAGGCAGGAAGTCCCAATCATCCTCTAGACTGCCGGATTCTACCTTCTCGTTATCAATCTTCACCTCATAGGTCTGATCTGGATTCAGGATCAGCGTGTACATGTGGGTCAACTCATCATCCTAAAGAAAACGAAAGTGTTTAGCCACAGGTTCAGATGCAGAGCATGTTGTATGTCATAAGGAAATGATGCAGAATTGCAGAATTACCTTGCACTTAATCTCTTTCTTGATGAGGTGATTCTTGCCCTTGTAATTGAAGATGACGTGGACTTTCTTGGTGCTGTAGCCGCAGATGTCAGGGCCTGAGTAAAAAAAAAATAAAAAAAATCAGTAGATGCTACAAACACTTATGTAATCTTAATTGTTTATTACGATGAACATGATCCCTTACCAAACATGATGTAGTATGAGGATTCTCCATGCATGCCAGTCTGTTCCAAGTCAGCAGGGAAGACCTTCACATAGCCACCGCCACAGTCAATCTTTTGCTCATGCTTGACTGTAAACTGAATGACTAAAGGCTTGCCCTCATTGCTGAAAGGCTCAAAACGGGCGGAGGCAGCATAGAAACGAGCATCCTGGCTTGTTTGTAGACCTGAAAAAGAAAGTGAAAGACTTTTAAGTTTCTTGTGCCTGCGTCGCCAAACTGGGGGCGTGCCAACTGACATCTACTGTTTGCAAAGTCTATGCAAAGTACCCAATGCAACCTCACATAAAAAAACTGAACTACATTAAAAAGCAAGCAAAACTTTGTTGATTTAGCACATTTCATTCCAGTGGGAAGCACAAAGTGGGAGGTACAAGTTGCAAGCACATAACAAAACCGTCAACTGAACACAAAAGCAAAACAAATAATTAAAATTAAAACTAAGCCTAAAATAAAATAATTATGATGACAAATACACCAATACAAGATATAAAGACGTGTTAGTCAGAACTAATAAAAAATTAAATAAATACTAAAATTAGACCATTTGAAGAGGATAATACATATGAATTAAAATTAATAAAACTAAAAATAGAATAAAATCAATAAACCAGTAAAAGTAAAAAAAAAAAAAAAACACCTAAGTTAAAACCAGAAAAAGAAATAATTTATAAAATAAAATACAATAAAATAAAAATAATAGTTAAAATAGTCAAACCAGACTTCTGGTACACTGGAAGTGTTGAGACAAGAGCTGAAAAAGTGTCCTGTCTCTGTTGATTACTTTCGTAAATACTTAGAGTGTAAAATCAGGTTCATTTGCTCATTTTTGTCAATGAAATATTAATTTAGTATTTACATCAGGAGCACATTTTAATGACAGGTGGCTTCTACCCATAATGAGTATAGCATGATCAACACTAATGATTCTTATTCAAAGCCAAAACACGTGCTATTTTTGTTAAAAATTAGCAGATTAGAACTAAGAACATTACCTTTGTCTTTCTCAGCATCTCCATAGAAGTTGCCAGCAGTCAGTTTCCACTCTCCATAGTCAGATTTGTGTTTGGAGTTCACCCAGCGACTTCTCCATTCATCTGCACAGAAAAACACCGGTAGGTTTGCTAAGTTTCAAACACTGGGGGGACTTTTTCCTAATAATCTCATTACCCAACTGTCCACACAAATTCGTTTGATCAGCTACACATGTGCACTGTAACTTACGCCACAGCTAGCAACTTGAGTCAGTAATATGGGTTTAACGTTTGCTAGCTTTGGGGCCTTGATTAAGTTTGCCAGATACCAACCTAGTTAAAGTTAAAAGACTGAGACTGGACGTACGTTATTTTGTAAAACCGAATACACAAACACATTCGTGAAGAGAACAGGCTTTCATAAGAAACTCACGATGAATAATGTGAAAATAATTATGGCTAACAGTCAAGCTAACGTGCAACGAATCAACCTCCTGCACCTAGTGATATAATAGTGTGCCCAACTTACCACCGTCCAGAAACTCCTCCCGAAAGTAAATCTTTGCATGTACGCAGTAAACAGCTAATATTACCGCTACGACACCCAAAACCTGCATTTTCTTCCCCATTTCAGCTCAACTTTTCACTGCTGACAGCGTCCCTGCTCAGTGTTGAATACCTTGAAGGGGGAAAAGGAAGAGAGGAGAGTATTTTAGAGTCGCTCCAGCGAACAGATGTCTGCCTCCCATTGGTCAACATGACGGTGTGTCTGGACCAATCACAGTAGACCACGAAACATATGTCCTCTCCACAGCCTGATCCAGGATCAGCGCTCATTTCGATCATTTAGTCTCTGTCGTAATATCAACAGTCCTGTGGGGGAGCCAAGCATCAAATATAGAATATAAAAATAAAATTATTAAATGTAATTAGGTTTTGTGCTATTGATATTGTAGAAACCAAACACTAGGCTACATTTTTCAAGTAAAGAGAAAATTCAGTGTCAGTGTTATCAGCGATATACCGTCTTTCCAAAATTGCTTAGTGCAAGGACATTGGCAAAACAGGTGCAACATTGTCTCTGTATACATTTAACAAAAAAAAAAAAAAAAAAGCAGATAAATGGTAAAAATTACAGCCTCGGGTGGAAAATAGTAAAAAAAAAATATCAGACTAACACCCACAAAATTTAACAACAGATGCCTTTCACAAGCACTGAGCCCTGAGAAAATTGCTTTTTGAATATATGGGGAAAATTCAAAAATCCTTCTATTTTCATTTTTACTATTTTCCACCTGATGCTGTCTTTTTTTAATTTTTTTTATTTATTTATTTTTTTTACCATATTTGGCATATGTAGAAAATACATGCTATTTCCACTAGGTGCACTGTCACAATCAATGTTGCTGCAAATCATTGCCATATCTCAGGCTCAGATAATAAATTAATCAACTTTTACTTTGGATGTAGGCTAGTATATTGAAAACAGTTTTTTCTTCTTTTTTCCATCTAAAAACAAAGTGGCAGCATGACAAAAACCTGACATTTAAATGGTTAAAATTCTGAAAATTAATCATTTTTATTATTTATGATTAGCACTAATGTTGGTTAAAAAAACAACTTAATGAAAGGAGAAAATCATATCAATGTCGGATATAATATTTTTATAGCCTTATTTTGTGCATTTTGTGCACAGAACAAGGATTCAAATCAGTAAATTATTTTTTAAATAAATAAGTGTAAATAAGTAAATATCAGGCACTTATGGAGTTTTACTGAAGTAATATACTAATAGATTATTTTAACTTCTACCAATGTTATTTTCTGTGAAGATATCTGTACCTCTGGTCAAGTATGGCTTTCAGGTATTTTATCCGCCACTGATATATTTATGTATCAATAACCATATCTTTGACAAGCAAACCCAAACAAACAGAGACACGAATATAAGCTAACTGCTAACTGCTAACTAGCTCGTGGAGATTTTTAACCGCTGGTAACAACTACGTCATCTCTAAAGCTAACGGCTAGTGCGCGCGACGTCTCTGGTTAATAAGCGTTGGACAACCGCAGCAGTTTTAACTGTTGGATTTTGGCGAAAACTTCATTGTCAGCGGTCATTAAACAAAGCACCAGCCTTTGCTACTCTGAAAACAAAAACAGAGCTTACTAAAAAAAAATGGAATCTATATTTTTATCAGGTGAGTGACCGGGTTTTGGCAGAGAATAATAATACGAAGAATATTTTAACGGCAACGTTAGCTAACAGCAAACCGTTGAACTAGCTAGCTAACGTTAAATGTTCAGTTATAACAATGTTAACGCTAGCAGCTAATTTAGCTACTAAGTTACAATAAAGCAACAAGCTAGCTTTTGGTTGTATTCTACTTGTGGGATGACATGTTTTCAACAATTATATGCCTTTTCAAAGGAAAATTAACGTTAACGTACTCTAACGTTAGCCAGTGTTTACCATTAGCTGGTAATTGTCTATTTTATATGCTCCTGATCCTGTTGATTTAATGCACAGATCTTACCGTACTGTTTGTACATGAGAGGTTGTTCAATGAAAAATAGCCAGCTGATGATATACAACAGTAGGAGAAAGCCAACAAAATGTAGACTTTATTAACTGTTAAACTGCTGAATGTATAAAACAGTGCAAAAGTCAAAACCTATACAGAGGGAGAAGTCATTAGCAAACTGAAAAATTTTAGCCATATAAAATTAGCAAGAAATTCGTTAAAAATTCAAGAAAATTACCAAAAGATTAGAACAAAAAAGAAATCATGGAAGAGAGTGAAAAAAGAAGGAAATTATCTGATCTTATAAGAGCTTATTCTGTAAACCACTTTAAAATATATACACAATGTTAATATATTTTTCCGTGTATTTTCCCTAGAATGTTTTTTAGTAGCTTTTAAATTTTTATTTTTATTTTTTTAAATGAAATCTACTAGTTTTTTTTTCATTTTGGTCATTGCCTTTCTTCTATGTTTTAAAAAGGTACTTGCGAAAGGCATCTGACAGCAACACAAGACAAGTGGTTACTTAATGTACTCTAACATTAGCTGGTGTGTAATGTAACTTGACCTGTTTTACAGCAGCAGACATTTTGAGTTGTCACACTAGGAAACGCACAGGTGTGTTTATGATAATGATGGCAACATTCCACTTAGGGGATGTCCTGGTATGGTGAATGCTGTCTCTCTGGAACAGCTTACGGGACACTAAATGAAACTGTGCCATCAATAATGTTGTCAGTTTCACCTGTGCTTTTCCAACTATGACAATTCAAAATTTTTGCTGTGAGAAAGGCCTATTGTGTGTGAGGTGCGTCATATCCCACTCCAAAAATGTAAGGTTACAGTTAACTTTAACACATTAACTCCCATCATCTTTAATGTCAGTTTTAGGCTCCAGCACCAAGTGGCTGTCTTATTATGTTTTTCATTTTAAATTCAGAGATAACAAGTTGAAGAGGTGAGTGTCCAACAGTGAAGGAGGTGATATTACCGAGCTCCTCATGATGGATGCACATGATTCAAAGGCATACAAGCATGGGTCTCAGGTAAATGGATTTAACACCCTAACATGTAGGATTACAGAATACAAGTTAATGATCAATTTAACTTATTTAGCATGGTGGTTCAGCATTTTTACATGCGCAAATACAATTACTACTATTTACAACCTTCCCCAGGCCAAATACAAGCAGGCAAGAGAGGAGAGAAAGAAACTCCTCACTTCTGCACACAAGTACATGATTGACATTCTGGCAGACAGGCTGTCCTTGGAGCCAACAGAAGTAGAGGAATTTATTTTAGATTCTCCATCGGTGAGTTTTTTCTCATGGATTTTGACAATCAGTGCAGAATATCCTATAATAGAAGTAGTTAATCATTCTATTAGTTTTGTAAAAATATGTGGCACTTAATGCATGTGTGTGTGTGGGGGGGGGGGAAATAGCAGGCAATTTTTTTTTTGCCTGTTATTTAATTTAATAACAGGCAAATTGTTTTTCATGATGGCACTCAACAAAGGTTTATGTTGTTTCCATGATTGTTGAAAATTGCCTACACCTGACTGTTGGGAGTATTATACTGAAAGTAGCAATATCTCAAACACATCAATACGTCACATTATTGCGTATTTCAGTCTGCCACTTTGTATTTTTTTGTTGTTTTTTTTTTTGCCAAAGTACCACTGAAAGATTCAGAAGCCTTAAACACAGGGACTTTTACATGAAATGTGCACTCTGTTTTTCTGTTGTCAATTTATGACATACTCCAGCACAGTATTGTTATGGCTCTCTGGCTCTTGACATTTCCATAAATGTTTCAAGATGACAGGATGCCTATGTTGCTATACCATACTGTAAAAAAAAAAAGTAATCATTTCCGTCTTTTGTTGCTCTACAGCTGGCTGCTTTTGATAATTTCTTCGCCAAAGGAGGCTGTAAAACCATTTCTTTTGTGTATCAAGAGTCTGATGTCCCAGGAATAGGTAGGCATAAATGTATTGCTTAAATGATTGTATTTGTCCCCATACTAGTGAATAATCAAACTATAGTACATAAAATCTGTCTCATTTGCACAGGTCCATTTCAGTTTTTCATTTAATCAAGAATCATTTGGATTTAATTTCAGAGTGTGGACGCTCATATCCTGGAACTACCAAAGGGGGAAATATAATGAGGCTGTTTATAGCTGATCTTTCTCAGACATGCCTTACTGGCATTTGCTGCTCTTTCAGACGGGCTACAGTGGACATCCCTGTGAATTTAGAAAACATACATGAGGTAAGACTGTCTTGTATGTTGAAAGTGTGTTTCTTTAATGAAATCACTGTTGAATGCACATGTCAGAATTATTATTAATGTACTAAAGGAAGTTTTGGCTTGGCCATAAAAGATGCTGATTTATTATATGCACTATACATCTGAATTTAGCACCCAAATGCTGTGATCAGCTGTGCTATTGAATAAAGGCAAAAAACCCGCAAAAAGTCATCTTAAAAAAAAGTGCACTTACTTCTCTTTTTTTAGAGCATTAACTAATCCTAATCACTTTGAGCTAAAGTATTAAAATTTAACAAACAATTAAAAATACGTTAGAGTGCCTTTTTATAATAAGTTGTTTTTTTTAAAAAAAAAACAAAAAACATAAAGTTATGAGAGTGTATACATCCACCACGGCTATTTATCTTCATTACACAAAAACATTGAGGTTTATATCTGAAATGATGGTTCTTGATAAAAATACAGATCTTAACAAATCATGAACTGATCTATTAAATGCATCATGTTGCTGTAGTGCTCTTATTGGCATAATACTGCCATATTTTGGAAGATTGTTCTAAGTTGTTGCTATTATTTTTCAGGAGTCTGCAATTTGTAACCCCATACATAAAGTAAACCTGTCAATTGAAAGCATGTCTTGCATTATTTAAGAAGTGATAGATGATGCTGTCTTTATGATTTTTAGGAGATTTTCTTTTCAATGGTTGATGCCAGAGAGGGCCTTCTGAAAGGAATAAGCAATACTTTCAACTGTGTGCTACCTGCTCTTGACGCACAAAACTGGGGTGCATTAGATAAGTCTAAACATGGCGAAAAATTTAAGAAGAATTTCAAATACAACTTAAAACGCTGTCTTAGCTCCTTAGATGGTAAGTCATTATTTTATTTGTTACATAATTTTTTAATCTTCCAAGTTTTGATTTTTAAAAGAAATTTTAACAGTAATATTTATTAACTTTTTTGTTTGGCAAATCATACTTGTTTGATAAAAACTGTAATATGTTGTTGTCTTTTACATGATAGTATTGTTTTAACCAACTGGCGGTCCTTAAGTAAATTTGATGAAATAATACTTTGTCTCTCTTGTTCGTACCCCAGATATCCAGATGAGCAGTAAAAGTGTTGTTCATCTGCATAAAGTCACAGATGTTGACTTTTCTAAATTGGCCTGCGTTGAAGACATGAAAGTTGCAGCTGCCAACTTTGACATGGTTCATCGACTGGAAGAAATTCTGATGCAATGGTATAAGCAAATTGAGCAGGTTGGTAAAATTATGATTTTATATTTATTGCATAACAATAACAGGAGGTCACATGTATGTGAACAAAAACAGGATCAAAGATCATGAAACTAAGACTTAAAGAGCATGTTTATGGACTATGCATTTGGTCCAAAATATAAATGGAAAATGATGTGTTGGACATTAAAGATTTTCCAAGGTGAATGAAACCATATTTGACATTTTAAAGCATATCTTGTCCCAAATTAATCTTATAGTAGATAATCTTATAGTAGATTAATTTATAGAGTTCCTGTGCTGTAAGAGGAAATTTTAACCACTCTTGTGTCTGTAATCATTAGGTCCTGATAGAAAGTGATCAGTTAAGGAAAGGGGTTGATTCTGCAGGGCCGCTGAGCGAGTTGGAACACTGGAAAAAAATGTCTTTAAGGTTCAACTCCATCATCGATCACATCAAAGGCTCCGAGTGTAAGGCAGTGGTAATGGTGCTCCATATCAGCCGTTCCAAGGTTATGAAGGTACACTTAGATATTATACCTAAAGAAATTATTATACAGAATTTTAGCATGGTTTTGGCAAAGCTGACTGTGGTTAGATGTGTGTATTGTCACAATATGACTCATTGGTTTTGTATAAAACCAAACAAGTCAGATGTCTGCACAGTTAATGCTAGAAAATGTTACAGTTGCGTGAGCTATAGTGGTGAATTATCACAAATCCAATGCCCACCTTGTAAAGATGATCATACCGCGTGGATGAAAATTTCTTGTGCAAATAGATTCATCAATAACTCTTTTAAAGACATTTTACGAAGTAAAGATAACATACATTTGTGCACGCTATTTTCATGTTTGTTTGATTTTTGTTTTTTAATATTCTGCAATCTGAAAACACTCCATTCTGGTACAATAACTTGTGAAGGGAATGTGGACAAAAAGATTTAATAAGAAGAAATATGTATTAGTTCACAAAATCTGAAAACTTAAGTCAATAACCAACTTGGTTTTTTTTTTTTGAAGGATCACATTCCAAATGTAACCTTTTCAAATATTTAATCATGTAGATGTGGCGGGAGCTGGATGCCAGGATCACAGATCGTGCCAACGAGGCAAAAGACAATGTGAAATTCCTGAACACACTGGAGAAAGTCTGTCAACCTCTTTACAACAGTGATCCGGTATGTTGATTATTTGATATCATGAAGACATAGTTGTATCTAAGGAATGGTTGTATTTGTTAGGATTTAATGAGGATCTACCTACTACATAATTTTATACATACTGTAAAATGTAGGAACTTAATTCAGGTACAATATTTGCAAAAATAGCAGATTAAAAGAAGTACTATGAAAAGACTGCCCTAAGTGCTGTTAAGGACTTAGCATGTAAATGCATTTTGTAGTGCTGTAAGGATTAATTACACCCCATATAATGTCAATGTAGAATTCAGTGTATATTGAATAAGTAAAAATATTTAGATGCAGGCAGCCCATGTGTTCAGCCCATGTGTTCAGCAGGTGCAGGTTAAATCTTAGGTCCACTGACCTCTAGTGGATATCAGGCTATTGCAACTGTATTTATAAAAAACAGAATTGTTCTTATGACAGCAACTGCTGTATCAAGTGTTTGAGACCAATATGTTACCAAACAGCTATAAAAGTCACCTCTTCTTCAAAACAATCAGACCTATAGATTTAAATTGGTAAAAACACTGAATAAAGTAGTTTAACATTACAAATCAATGTCTCTCCAAAGCAGTTCAGCATGTCAGAGATGGATCACCAGCCCAGCACCTGCTAATGCGTGCTCACCATTTTCTCTTATAATGCAATTCCAGACGTTCAGGAGGTTTTTGCAAGGAGCGGATATGACAAGTCTCCTCCTCTCCGAAACAAATCAGATGATTTAAACCCGTAAAACACTGAATTAAGCCAGTGTCACCTTTAAAAAATCAGTGTTTTATCTATGTTCTCATGGAGGGGCTGCTGACTGCAGTGGCCAATGGGATAAGGTGAATGAACCTATCTAGAACCAGTGTTTGGGGTGTCTGTTCTGGGCTAATGTAGAAATATTGCAGTGCGATCTCTGTGGAAGAGGAACCACTCCTTATGTAGATATAAATGCCTCATTCTAAGGGTGCAAAACCACAACAAAGTTCCTATTCATAATTATTATGTTATTTATTATTATCATCTTTTTTTCAGGTGATTATACACTAAAGAAAACGTACTTATTATGTTCTATTTCATATCTGCCAATATATCCCCCTTAATCTTTCTCACAGGATCTTTGATTCAAGTTTGTTCCATTTTGAATGTACTTGTTGACTAGAAGGTTAATAATGAAGACATACATGGATGTGTGATTTCAGGTCACCATGATGAGAAGTGTGCAGAATGTCATCAATGTCATTCAGATGATTTACAGTGTTTCACTGTACTACAATACCAGTGAAAAGATATCCGCGCTGTATGTCAAAGTAAGTTTATTATATTCAGCCAGAGAAAAGGTTTGTTAAGAGAATCTAAGAATCCAGTTTTCTTTTAAATTTTGTTATTGTGTTAAAAAAAAAAAACCTTCCAGGTCACAAATCAGATGGTTACAGCATGCAGGTCATACATTACTGACAACGGCACACATCTAATATGGGACCAAGATGCAGAAGACATCGTCAAGAAAATGCAGGTGATGATGACAGCTACCTACATGGATATCGTCTGTGGTACCATTGATTAACTTAAGTACACATTTTGGCAAAAGCATGGCACTGTTTTCACTCATCTTTTATGTTTGTCAGGACTGTATCTGCTTATATCAGGAATATCAGGCTTGCTTCCAGAAAACAAAGAAAGAAACAATGGAAAGACCTGGAAAAAGACCCTGTGAGGTTTCTGAGATGCAGATTTTTTGCAAGTTTGAGGGCTTCTGCAAGCAACTGGAAAGGGTGCAGTCCACAGTATTAAAAAAAAATCAATCACATTCTGATAAGGCCTTGCCAAATAACAATAATCATTATCTTTTGTAGATCACACAAATAATTCAAGTGTTTAAGATGTTCGAGTGTCTTGGAAAATCAAATATTGAGGGCATTGAGATTCTGGCCAGACAATTCAACACTGTAGCCAGTAATATGAAAATGAAGCAGTATGACATGTTGGCTCCAAGGACAGTTGAATTCGAAACAGATTTTGC
This sequence comes from Plectropomus leopardus, assembly GCF_026936395.1. Classification (NCBI taxonomy): domain Eukaryota; kingdom Metazoa; phylum Chordata; class Actinopteri; order Perciformes; family Serranidae; genus Plectropomus; species Plectropomus leopardus. The sequence continues at coordinate 29,047,332 of NC_142187.1, read as the reverse complement.
TAGGTTTATGGCGCAAACCAGCCACATTGAGGTATGTACAGCTTTGTTCTAATTTCTAAGTTTCTAACAACAAGTATTGTTTCCAATATAGATTGTCATATTAAATTTCTATATTTTGGGCATCTACAGAAACAGCTGCAGACATTTATGTGTTCATGCTTCTCAAAGATCTTTTCATCTCAGCAAGCTCTGGCCCTAATGCAACGGTCAGTGTAATATAGTAGAGTAGAATAATATACATATTGTGCTATAATTACAAAAACTGTAGATAGTTATGCATTATAACTAATATATATATATATAGATATATAGATATATAGATATAAAACAGCTCTAATATATTGCTTTATTTGTAGTTTTCAGAGGCTGAACCTTCCCTGTCTTGACACAGAAATCTCAAACATTTTGGGTCTCATTCTTCAGCATTTTGCCTCTGAAGTAGAGTTTGTGAAAAAGGTATACCATTTGCACACTTACATTGTTAGCAGGTACTAAGAATCACATTTTAATTTAGTGTCAAATATACTGTTAAATATGGACTTTGTTGTTTTTGATTAAATAATCTGATGTACTTGTGTAAATTTTCTTTGCAGCACTATGACACACAGAGAGACAACCCCCCATTAGCGAGAAACATGCCTCCTGTGGCCGGCAGGATTAGTTGGGTCAGGCACCTCTACAGAAAAATAGACGAACCCATGTCATACATCAAAGTAATCCTGCATTTCTTCCACCAGCGAAACTAAAAACTCTGAATTATTGTTGTACTGAAATGTATATTAACGTTGTGTCTGTTGTTATTATCAGAAAGACGCTGACATCCTGTGCAGCCCAGAGGGACAACATGTGCTCCAAATGTACAATCATACTGCAGCTGCGTTTGTAGAGTATGAGTCTGTTTACCACAGAGCGTGGATGGATGAAGTTTCAAAACTGGAATACGGTTGGTTCTCTGGCTCTGACTTAATGTGTTGATGCCTATTGTACACGATCTCCCTCTTAAAGTAAGACTATTTTCAAATACTTTGTCCCTTGTTCTACTTCACAACAGTCTTGAACATTACACTGCTGGTTCGTCACCCAAAGACTGGAAAACTAGTTGTCAACTTTGATCCTAAAGTAACAGAGGTCATTCGGGAAGCTACGTGTTTATTGAAGATGGGTCTGGAGGTTCCAAAGCAGGCTTTGCGACTGGTCAAGTTGGAAAGCAAAATAAATGCAGATCATCTCAGACTGGAGGTAAATCATCATGCATTTTACACAGAAGGATGGTTACCTTTTTCTATAAATGACTCGCATGCCTTATTTGTGTTTTATGTAGACCATTTTGACAGATTATGAGTCCACATGTGAAAGCATACCTGCGGAATTCACCAGCCTGATGGCTTCAAAAATACAAAATGTAAGCAGTTTTTATATACATTACATCTAAAAGCAAAACATTTAAGCAGATTAAAATATATAAACGTTGAAGAGTTGCTCATATCATGTTATTAAAAATATAACAAGAAATAGTTCTGCTTATTATATGGGCCACAGGTGAGTGTAAACAAATACAAAGTGTTTCTTGCTTGCCAAAAAATCAAATGGGCTTTATGTTGAAAAAAGGTATAAACTAGGAAATATGATGCATGTTTCAGGCGTTATGAATAAGACTGAAACTGTCATTTACTTATTCATTTATTTTGATAAATTAAAAGGTGGACTCTGCACTTCGCCATGGGGCAGTGCTGCTCACCTGGTCCTCCTTTCTACTGGACAAGTTCTTCCAAAATGTTGACACTGCTTTGTTTGAGCTCAAACATCTTGTGAAGAAGGTATGTTATTGAATTTAGGCACCAAGCAAAACAATAGCTAGCTTTCCTTTTTGTATATTGATATAGTTGTTGTAAAATAACCATTAACATCACCAGTCAGCAACCCTTTGTCACACTTTTACTGTTCAGGGTCTACAAAAATAAAAAGGCATTTATTCCTTTTTATCAGGTGGAGGATATCTGTAAGATACACATTGATGATGTTCTTGAAGAAATCTCAGAGACTGTGCTGATTGAGCTTCCTGAAAATGCATCTTCAGTGCAGAACCTAATTGACCGCAATGAGGTTAGGACTTCACTTTTTCATTATTATCTTATTTTTGCCTCTAAATTAAGGCATTAAGTAAAAATGAATTGTTAATGTTACTCTATTATATTAATTCTTAAAGTTACTGTAATAGATATTTTTTATAAAGCCAGTGTATCAGTTCACAATATAAAAACTATGGCAATAATATAAAAAAAAAAAAACCTTCCAGGTCACAAATCAGATGGTTACAGCATGCAGGTCATACATTACTGACAACGGCACACATCTAATATGGGACCAAAATGCAGAAGACATCGTCAAGATGTTACTGTAATAGATATTTTTTATAAAGCCAGTGTATCAGTTCACAATATAAAATCTATGGCAATGTGAAAAGGGGTCGCTTGTAGTGATAAACCTACAAAAATTCATCAATCTATATGCTGAGTTTCATAGCATTGTTTAGCTTTTCCTAATTCAGTCTCACCATGCTCATTATTCTAAGTTGTGTCAGGCAGCTGTTTTCAGCTGAAAAAGCACTGAAAACCCACTTTACGCAACCAGCTCAGCAGTAAACGGACACAGTCACTGACTAGCTGGTGAATATATTGGAGCATTTAGCAGCTAAAGAACCAGATACTTCTGTTAGGAGTTGATAGAGACAAAAACAGCTAAGAGAGAATGAGTTTTAGACTTACATTCATCTTACATTTGTTGCTCTGTAACTACTGGACGTGCACATAGGCATCTGTTACCATTTTAAAAGATGACAATATATCAATATGGTGACCACAACTTGTCCCCCAAGAGACCAAAATAAAGGCCTGGTTATTGTTTTTAAGTGCTTTTTAAAGGAAAGATGAATTGTGTTCACCAATCCACTCATATTTTATTTTTATTTATTTATTTTAGAATCTGTGTAAAGAGTGGGCAAAGACGTTGGACTGCAAAAGTAGTCGTATTAAAGAAGCAATAAAGGAGCTGAACAATGTGTTCAGTGCCATTTATGAAACAAAAGTCACCAAGAAGACTGCCGAAAGACCCGTTTCAGGTGCTCTTATATCCTAAGTGTTCCCAAGTGTAAAGTGTAAATAATATAGAAGTATTTGAATAACAGTTATGCAGTTCCCACAATTTAAATATGTTCTATGTTTGTGTGTGGTGTCTGTGTATTTTTTCTTTCTTTGAACATTTTAGGACAGAGGACTGTGACATTTTCAGAAGAGAGCCAGAGGAAGGCTAATGAAGAAGAGGGAATGAATTTAGAAGGGCCAGACAGACATAAAGCAATTGCATTTGAAAAGGTAGTTTTTTCCTACCAACACCAAACATTGCTCTTATATGCAGCATTCCAACAAATATGTTAATGCTTCCAATAAAATGCTTAATTTTAGGAGTTTAAGAAGATTTATGAGTACCTCAGTGCAAGGGTGTTAGTCACACTGGTCAAAACAACCAAACTGTCTCTGGAGACCCTGAAAAGGAGAATTTGTGGCTCTACGTAAGTATGTCTGTTATTCAGTATGTAAAAAAAGTCCAACATCTTAGAGAAATTATTTGATTCCTTACAGATCAACATCACAAAATGGGAATTTTGGGACTTACCATAAGTCAAAGTGTGACACTAAGATGGGCTCACTAATAAAATGTGAAATCCAGCTGGTTATACCTGATGTGGTGAGCTCCTACTAACCATTCACAACTGATTCCACTTCACACTATTTACTTTTTAGATGAGATGGATTATCTACAATTTCTTGACAATCTTGTGAAGCGAAAAATTGTGTTTCTCTGTCTGATATTTGTTGTTGTCAGGAAATAATCCCCACAGTAGATCTTATGCAACAGGCCGTAAATCGATTAATCAACTTGGTGCTGGATATTAGTAAGGGCATTTCATGGCAGTGGGAGTACAGTAGTGATGGTATAAATAACAAAGGTAAGTCATTATCAGTATGCACGAGGATAAAAAAACAACATGAAAAGTTGTCAGAAATGTCTTAAAATATCCTAGATATACTGAAAATATATGGATCTTTAGTAAATGACGAGCTTGAATTTACACAAAAGTGTATGCAGTTAGTTTAAGCAAATTAAGTATTGGATTTGTTGATTTTTTTTTGTTTTGTTTTGAGAGTAATCATAATTTTTAGCCCTTTTTTAGTTTGGGTGAATATAATTTTTTTTAGTAACAGTTTTGGTTATTTTTGTGTGTTTTCACTGTATGTGATGATCTTATAGGTGGAGAAAAAGATAATTTCTACCACAGAGTTGCTGAACACAAAGACATCAAAAAGGTTGTGCTCATTCTAAAATCAGCGATCAGCTCCAAAAGAGGAGAAGCAGCTGATGTTCTGAAGCAGTTCAATCCTTTCAGAGTGATCTGGGATGAGGACAGGAACCTCAAAGTCAAGGTTTGTTATCTTGTGTTCTTGTTTTGGCTTCTGACAAACATGTTTCCTATAATACTAACATAATGTTAACAAATTCTTCAAAAGGAATTCATGGATAGCAATCCATCCTTGATCCAGATCAAATCAGAAATTCAGCGCTATGACTCAGTTGAACAAGAAATTGATGACATCAAACCCATCATTATTTTGGACTCTATTGAACTGTCAACAGGTAAAGTAGTCTAATGTGCTCTTGACAACTAAATGAACTGTAAGAACCCTTTCTGTTTTGTTTTTTCCTGGCCTATACACTAAATGTTACATTGTGTGCTGCTGGGTCAAATTCCACTGAAGAATGAAGACAGATAGTTAGAGCTTTACAGCATTAACAAGAAACATTCTGACCTGAGAGGAAACATTTACTCTGTCATTGGAAACATTTCAATTTATAGCAAAATGTTTTAGTCAGTTATGTCATCACTTGGAGGCTGTGCTTGGTCTGAGAACTATTGGAGAGGGGAGGGATGCACATTCTGCACTATAAATTGTATCTTTTGTATACAGAGCCATTAAAGAAGTCCTTGACAGTTGAAACCAAAGCCTGGAAGAAACTGTTGTGCAAATACCTGAAAGAGAAGTACAAGAAGAAAATGATTGACATCAGCATACGGACCAACAAATTCCTCGTACAAGTATCTCACCCTGTGACGAACCTGGAGGATGTGCGGTGTGCCATGGCAGCCCTGTCTAAGCTTCGGGATGCTGAAATACAAACTGATATGACACTGATTTCCATTGAGGTATGAATGGCACAAAAATTTGTTTTCAGGGATGTGCTGTAGCTTAAGTCGTGTCTTTATCTGCAGTGGTTAAATGACCATGTATGAACCAAAAAAAGGAGTGCTCCTAAAAAAACAACCAAGGGTGGCAGTGGTGACAGGTACTGGTAAGAGGATGATATATCATCCTGGAAATAAAGTAAAAGAACAATTTGTTATACAAGATGCTATTTTACAACTCTGGAAAGGTTTTTAAAACAGCAGTCATTTAAACCACTGTCTCGACAAATGGAAAGCAAGAGGTAGTTTGCTTTAGTTTTTTTTTTTATTCGCTGAAGGATGCACTTTATTTTTGCATTTCTGCATTGGACCCATGTTGCGTCAGCCCAGTGGTCTCACTGACATAAATAAATACATCTTGATCAAAAAGCAGACTAATTGGGATTCACAGGAAGAATTTAAGCTTTTTTTTAGGTTTCTGGATTTGGAATATGGAGAAATCTTGGTAAAAAACTTTTGTGTGATTGAAGACACACAGAGTAATTAAATGATGAGCAGCTGGGAGTTTAGTGTTGTGAAGGACAAAAAAATAAAACATAAACTGAGTGAACTGCCCTGCATGATCTATGGGGCATTACCTGTGAAAGTTATCAGAGTTTGTGTATTTGTGTAGATTGTATTTTTATCACCATCAGATTCAAGGTTTATATGCTTTCTCTTAATTGTGTGTGCTCAAAAATTTGCAGATGGTCATAGCTGGTTCAGAGAGGTCTTTCACTATCATTGTCTAATCAAAGTCAAACATTTTTCTTTTTCCTAAGTTAACCCTGCAGTTGCGATTTATGTAGCTGTTAATCACTGTTTGATGATATTATATTTTACAGGAAGCATATGAAATTTTGACTAAATATGATGCCGATGTGACCAAAAGAGAAGCAGAGGGCGTGCACACTCTAAGGCGTTTTTTCACAGAGCTTCAGTCCAAAGCTGTTAGTATTACTGTTGTATTCGTACTTTTTGTTTATTTGGGATTTTATCACATTTTGTTCTGTTATTCGGCTTTGATCTTGGTTTTTGATTCCTGACTTTCCCAGAGATCAGTGCAAGATGAACTCGTTCGTAAGCAGCCCACGTTCAAACAGAACCTTCTGGAGTGTGTCACCATTTTCCAAAATGATGTTGGCACTTTTATGAAACAATATGATTCAGTAAGTAATCTGAGAATCTTTATATCTTGTAAGTGTTAGTACATTTTCAGTCAACCAATTTAAATTAATCAATCAGTTAATATGGTCTTGTTTTACAGGAAGGTCCCATGGCTGATGGAATAGCTCCCCAAGAAGCCAGCCGCAGGCTCCGGATCTGTCAGGTTGATTTAATGCCATCATATAATGATCTATTATTCATGAAAAGTATTTAAACAAGTAGAAAAGCCAAACACTGCATGCATTATGTGGCACAGTAATGACATTTCAGTTTCAGGTTAACTTTTATTAAAATTGTAAAAAGTATAATTTTTAAACATTTTTGATAATGGCATTTCTGTTTCATTTTTTAAACCTTTAATCTTACAATGTTTAAAAGTAGGTGGATGTTTTAAGTTTTGCTCAGTAAAAACAAAAATATATCTTACCTCTCAGAGATTAGATTTAAAGTGCATTTTTACTGCTGACCTTTAATTTCTTTTTAACTCAGGTTAGATTTGAAGAACTGTGGAAAAATTTCACCACATATACCTCTGGGGAGCAGCTTCTTGGCTTGCCAGTCACAAATTATGAATGTCTTCAAAAGAAAAAGTATGTTGACACTCTACAAATGCTTGCCCTTCATTGCCAGAACAATGAAAATGATCAGTTAATCATAAATGATCAGTTGTTAATGTTTATGGTATTTCATAATGTATTTAGACTAACTGATGTACGGTTTCCTTGGATTGTTTTAGAAAAGAGCTGGACCTGCTACAGAAACTCTACAGCCTTTATGATGCAGTGATGAGTAAGATTAGCGGGTACTACAACATTCTGTGGACAGATGTGGATATTGAGAAGATCAATGCAGAGCTTTTGGAATTTCAGAATAGGTAACTAAGTATTTGTTATTTCTCTTCACCGTACTATTACAACCAATCTACTTTGAACTGTAAATTTTTTATATGATGGAGAACAACTTTACTTTCTAGGTTATGTACTTTGTTTTCATACCATGAAAACTTTAAAGTAAATATTAAAATAATCTTGCCCTAATTAATACTTTATCCCTGTAATAAAAAAAAGTAAAAGTACTCAAAATGAGTAAGGAAGAAGAAAACTACAGCCTTTATATCTTGGTAGAAGTCAACTATAAACACAAACAAGCAACTGTCATGCACCACAATTGAGTGAGCACAACATCCAGTCAAAATGCAATACAAAAAGAACACTTATATAATAATCTCAATTACCAGATTGATCAATCTGAATAATTGAGTCAACGATTATCCCTATTTCTAGATGCCGCAAGCTACCCAAAGCACTGAAGGACTGGCAAGCCTTCCTAGACCTGAAGAAGACGATTGATGATTTCAGTGAGTCATGCCCTCTGCTTGAGATGATGGCAAACAAGTCTATGATGAGGAGACACTGGGACCGGATCACAGACCTGACTGGGCACCAATTTGAGGTGGAGTCCAAGACCTTTATGCTGCAGAACATCATGGAAGCGCCTCTGTTAAAGTACAAGGACGATATTGAGGTTTGCTGGCATTTGGATACTTTGGTTGCAATCTGCCCTAATCTCTAGTTACGATATTATATCTATGATATCCTAAACTCGAACTCTTGAACTTGTAGGACATCTGCATATCGGCTGTGAAGGAAAAGGATATTGAGGCCAAGTTGTCACAAGTGAAAGAAGTGTGGTCCAGCCAGGCACTGAGCTTGAATACATTCAAAGATAGAGGTGAACTGATGCTGAAAGGGGCAGACACAACAGAGATCCTCACCAACCTGGAGGATAGTCTGATGGTGCTGGGGTCACTGCTGAGCAACAGGTACGACAGAGCAAACACTGACTCATGATTATCAAAGAAGGAGATTTAAAAACAGTGACTAAAGTAATATAATAATAACTTTATTTATAAAGCACCTTTAAAAACAGAGTTTACAAAGTGCTTTGACAAACAAGGCAAAGCAGAAGCGGGAAGGGTATCTCTGAGATGCAACATAACTTTAAGACCCAAACGATAAAGTCGAACTAAGGCCAGACAGGATTTAAAGTAGAAATCACACGAGACCTGAGGCAAAAACATTTGAGATCGAAGACATGATGAGAAATAGAGAATAGAAAGTATTATAAAACAAAAAAACAACTCGTAACAATAAGAGCAAATACAAAAAAAAAATTAAATTAATCAGTAAACATGGAAATAATAACACTAATGATAGAATTAAACATGATCATGCCAGAATAAAAGATTCAATATTTAACAGCAAGTTAGAAAAAAACAGATTGACACACTTAAAAGAAAAGACTGCTGCCAGCTCAATTACACTGCAACTGATGATTCAAAGAGGGAAATTAGTATTTATGGAGATAATTTTGGTTCTGTTTATTTAAGAAATAGTTCCAACAAAATGTCTCGAGCTGTTTTAAGGAACTTGTGTCCCTGTCTGCCTTTTCTAGGTACAGTGCCTACTACAAAGCAGAGATCCAGGACTGGGTCTCTAAGCTTTCAACATCATCTGATATCATTGAACAGTGGGTTATTGTGCAAAACCTGTGGATCTATTTGGAGGCTGTGTTTGTTGGGGGTGATATCGCCAAAGACCTACCACAGGTATACTTAGTACTTTTTATCTTTCTTTGAAGGTCATTATTTTGAGTTCCTCCAAAGTTAAAATATAAAAATATAAACATTTTTCCCAATGTAGGAAGCAAAGCGTTTTCAGAGCATTGACAAGTCCTGGATTACAATCATGCAGCGAGCCCAAAAAGTCCCAAATGTGGTGGAGTGCTGTGTGAGCGATGAAACTCTGGGACAGCTCCTCCCTGATCTCCAGAAACAGCTGGAAGTCTGTCAAAAATCTCTTGCAGGGTAAAACTTTCAAAAGTACTTTTATAGTAAATTTCTTTTTTGTTGGAAACATTGGTGGCGATAAAAACAATTTTTTAAAACTCTTCCGGGTAGTGCTACCCTAATGCATTGTAATGCATTATGTGTATTTTATTTACAGGAACATGCCATAGTCGTTGTAGAAATTTCTCTTGTCAGTATTCTGTAAATCAAAACGCTGATGTATGAGAGATTCAAGTAATACAGATGTGTGTTTTTTACCTCATTGCAAAGTAACTGCATAGGCAGTTTTTATCGGATCGTCTGCTTTCATAGTTCTTTCATTTTTTTTTGCCAGTAATTGCTTTTTAATACTTTTCACTCAAGCAAAATTATCACACTTAATTATTAATAATTTTATTTATTTTTTATTACATTTTTGTTACTCCTCACTCCTTGCTTTGCTAAAGTTAATGGAGGCAATATGTAAATTGGAGATGATGTGATCTAAATCAACAGGTACCTTGAGAAAAAGAGACTCATCTTCCCACGGTTCTTCTTTGTGTCTGATCCGGCACTTTTGGATATCCTTGGACAAGCCAGTGATTCTCACACTATTCAGGTTAGAGCACTGATTGTCAAAGTTTTGTCTGAGAGTTTGTGGAATATCTCAAAAAATCGTCAACATAATTCAGTGAAATGTGGGGGAAAATACAGCTAACGCAGAGAAGTTTAGGATGTAACCCTTGTACAGATAGGAAAATGTAGGAAGTTCATAGATTTTCTTTTCTTTTGATCTGCTACATATTAACATCTGGCACATGAATCCTCTGATTGTCTTTTCATAGTTCTAAAATGTACACTGATAAACTATGCAAAATGTTCAAATAGCGATCTCATTTGTCATGTTGATTTCTTAAACTTTTGTGGTACAAAAAAAAAGTAAAACTAATTATAAATGCAATTGTTTTTTTCAGTCACATCTTCTCGGAGTGTTTGATAATGTCAATGAAGCTGAGTTTCATGGAACTGAGTATGACAAGATTTTGGCTGTAATTTCACAAGAGGGAGAGAAACTACCGGTATGTTAAGCTAATTTTTTTCTTAATGTGGGGTACTTTGTTGCAGCTGGTCAATGTAGGGTTGATTTTAATTACATAATACATTGTTGGTATTATTTAACAATGTATAATATGGCATTATGTTTACACCACAGTGTATCTTGCTTTGTTTGTGAAATCTTAATCTATAAAACAGTAAGTGTATAGTGTAGTAAATGTGCGTTTGTGGTTTCAGCTGGACAATCCTGTCATGGCACAGGGACCAGTGGAGCTCTGGCTTGGAAAGTTGTTGTTAGAACAACAGGCTTCATTACACTCTGTAATCAAAGCTTCAGATCTGGAGATCAACGATGATGATTTTGATCTTCTTTCTTTCCTCAACAACTTCCAAGCACAGGTCAGAAGACAGCAGTGAAAATGTTCAGGATGTTGACAGTTGTCATGCTCGTGGCACCCACCTATGTATTCGATATATGATCAACATTATGCCTCTACTGGGTAAAATTATGATAGATTTTCTCCATGTTACCACAAATCAAGTGGAACAAAAGAGAACCGTGACTGCAACCAGCCACACAACTTTTTGAACACAGCTCCTACTAGATGCTTGAAACTCTGCTCTGCTGTTGAAAATGCTCCAAGAAAATCCAAATTATACATTTTATGAAATTCATATTCATATCAAACTACGACATAGTAATTGCTTGACAACTTAGCCTGTGTGTCCAGAATTATTACCTTATGATACATCTACTAAAATGATCAGGATTTTTTTTCTCTTTGTTTTGCTCTGACATTTTTTAGGTGGGCTTGCTTGGAATCCAGATGCTTTGGACAAGAGATGCAGAAGAGGCACTGCAAAAGGCTGAGGATGACAAGGAGGTCATGCCTTTAACCAAAAAGAAATTCTTAAATCTACTCAGTGCTCTTATTAAACAAACGACCTATGACCTAAGCAAATTTGACAGAGTCAAATATGAGACACTTGTCACAATCCACGTGCACCAGAGTGACATATTTAATGACCTTGTAAGTTTTTTTTAAAAAATGTCAATTTTGTTATAGATCCTTATATGCAGTTGACTGAATGAATGTGTTGACAATGACAGTAACAGATTGATATCCTACTTTGTCGTCAGGTAAAAAAGCGGATAAAATCTGTCAGTGACTTTGAATGGCTGAAGCAGAGCAGATTCTACTTCAAGGATGACCTGGATAAGGTCATTGTGTCTATAACTAATGTGGACTTCATTTATCAGAATGAGTTCCTAGGCTGTACCGACCGTCTTGTCATCACACCTCTAACTGACAGGCAAGAGAAGAGGAATTTGATTTTGTTACTTAACAGTTGAAATAACTTTTCAATCAGAGTTTAACCTGAAATTGGCCTGATTTCTTCCAAAAACACTGAAAAAAGACAATGAGCAACTCAAGAAGAAATTACCCCAAAAAGTAGCACAATGTCAGTAAAAGTTAAAAAAAAAATACCTGAAAATTGAGCAAAATGAATGACCTTAAAAAGTGCATAAGAAAAAATAGTTATGCACTTTTATAGTTTATAGTTATGATAATTTAAATATAGTTCAATGGACATTTTCCCCTAGCTTTAAAAAAATCGAAATCTACTTATTTCTTGCATTTTGCTAGATATTTCTTGTCAAGTTGCCAACTTTTTCCCCTCGTTTTCGAAAAAAACTAAATTGCTCAGCGTTCAAATATTTAAATACTTGTGAAAGGCATCTGAACCCAGCACAGGAAAATAGATGTCAATCCATGTATCAAAGGGTTAATTTATAAATTGAATCAGAGATCTGCTTTTTATTTACAGGTGTTATATCACACTGTCCCAGGCTCTTGGTATGAGCATGGGAGGAGCCCCTGCAGGGCCAGCCGGAACTGGGAAGACTGAAACCACTAAAGATATGGGTCGCTGCCTCGGCAAGTACGTGGTGGTTTTCAACTGTTCGGACCAAATGGACTTCAGAGGACTTGGCAGGATATACAAAGGTATCCCAGGCAATGAAACAATTCATTTAGAGATGTGGTGTAGAGTTTCAGTTGCATCATGATGTGTTCTGTTTTCAGGTCTTGCACAGTCAGGGTCCTGGGGCTGCTTCGATGAGTTCAACAGAATCGACCTGCCAGTGCTTTCTGTTGCCGCCCAGCAGATTTACATTGTTCTGATGGCGCGGAAGAAACACAAAAACACTTTCATCTTCACTGATGGAGACTGTGTGGATCTGAATCCAGAGTTTGGACTGTTTATCACTATGGTAGGATACAAAAATGGACAGGAATCCTGTATAAAAAAACAAACATACACTAAATAACATGTTGGCATTTCGTGTCTAGAACCCTGGGTATGCAGGTCGCCAGGAACTTCCTGAAAACCTGAAGGTGCAGTTCAGGACAGTGTCAATGATGGTACCAGATCGGCAGGTGGGTCAAAACTACAGGTGCTTAGGCTGGACAGTGATATTTTTCCTTATACTTATACTTATACTTTTAACATGGTCTCATCTCCAATGTTGTCTTTGGCAGATCATCATGAGAGTCAAACTAGCCAGTTGTGGATTCAATGAAAATGTCATCTTAGCCCAGAAATTCTTTGTCCTTTATAAACTGTGTGAAGAACAACTTACAAAACAGGTGAGGATCTTGTGGCCAGTGCTGAATTATTAATATTGTACAATAACTGACTTACTGATACACAGCCTCTGCTATTTGTCAGGTCCACTATGACTTTGGCCTGAGGAATATCCTGTCTGTATTAAGAACACTGGGGGCCAATAAAAGAGCACGACCCAATGACACCGAGTCCAGCATTGTCATGAGAGTGCTGCGTGACATGAATCTTTCTAAACTGGTATGACAGGAACTTGTGTCAGAGGTATAGTGCTGTGTCAATAGGTACTGAGTGTGAATCTTTGTGTATGTTTCAGGTGGATGAGGACGAGCCCCTCTTCCTTAGCCTGATCAATGACTTGTTCCCTGGTATTGAGTTGGACGGGAGCACATATGTTGAACTTCAAGCTGCTGTTGCCCATCAAGTTGAGCTTGCTGGTATTGTAAACCACCCACCATGGAATCTCAAACTGGTTCAGGTACCTAAAAAAGTCTCTTTGTACGTTAAGGTCCTATGGCCATGGAAAACCTGGAAAAGTCATGGAATTTCAAAATAATATTTTCCAGGCCTGGAAAAGTCATGTTACTATTAAAAATCATTGAAAGTTGTGAAAAAATAATGGAAATTTGTTGTCTGTCAGTACAGTGAATTTATTATCTGTAGATAACAATGCAACATAGCTTTAATAAGGGTAAAGAAAACCCAACTTTGATGGCATGTTTTCTTTAAAAAATGTTGGCAAATTTTTTCTTTTAAAATTTTTTGCCGATCTTTATATAATAATAACAATAACAATATAATAACAATATATAATATAACAATATTCTTGGCCATGTTTGAAATTTGAATTTTTTCCATGAAAATGTGGGGAACCCTGTAAGGTCCTGTTGTATTTGGTGTGTGATAATGTTATTGTTTGGATTATACGTCACTGATGTGTTACTGTCACTGTCACTGTCACTATCAGCTTTATGAGTCTTCAAGAGTGCGCCATGGCCTGATGACTTTGGGCCCAAGTGGAGCTGGAAAGACCACAGTCATCAACATGCTCATGCGAGCTATGAGTGAATGTGGAACTCCACACAGGGAGATGCGCATGAACCCCAAAGCAATCACTGCACCACAGATGTTCGGTCGTCTTGATGCAGCCACCAATGATTGGACTGATGGGATCTTTTCCACTCTTTGGAGGAGGACACTTAAAGCCAAGAAAGGTTTGTAAACACAGACTTAAATCCCCACTCAAACTTACTTTTCCAATTGCCTTTATAATAAAGCACTTTCACTACCCAAACTCCAATTAATTAAATATGTAAAAAATAGACTATAAGAACACATAGAAGCAGGATTCATGAAGTTTTGTTGTTTTGTCTGATAGAAGCAGCTTTGGTTCACTTTTTGCTTGAAGAGATATGTAGTCAACCAAATTTGTATCAAAACAGTGTGGGTAGTATGTGTAGATTTACTGTGGTAAACTTTCCTCCATCTAATCAGTACTCAGGTATCCCTCCTTCCTAGGCAGTGCTGATTGAATATAAATCAAGATTATGTTACTGCACTGCACATTTCTTGCCTAAAATGTTTTCAGAAACGTATTTTAACACCCCATTTCACAGAAATGGTGAGACTTGGTGAACAGGAAGTGGGCACCACACTGCTTCCTGCACAGTGAAAACGCAGGCTGAAAAAATGGGGATCAAATGGTAAAGCTAAGCAGTGCTGATCAAACGTAACCCAAGATTCCGTTTCTGAGTTTCACATTTCTCACCTCAAATGTTTTCAGAAACATGTTTTAGCTTACAGCTTAACTGTAATACCAGATCTGGCCAATGGCCATTGTTTCACATGGACCATTCCACATTACTGTGTTTTCTCTGGTTATAGAACACCAATTTCAAAATGATTTGCATCTTTCTACTGCAGAGGCAGGCTAATTTTATGTGAGGGTCTTTTATACCGGTGAAATTCTTCTTTAAGCATCAGGTTTTGGTAACACCACCAGGAAAAATGGGATGTTCTTTAGACAAAACATAATGAGTAACTGAAAATGTAGAAAAGATAAGGATTAAAGGATTGAACTGTGATAGTCCTGAAATGCATTCACTTCAGGGGAGTTCATATGGATTGTACTGGATGGCCCTGTGGACGCCATATGGATTGAGAACCTCAACTCTGTGCTGGATGATAACAAAACACTGACCCTGGCTAATGGTGACCGCATCACCATGTCTCCATGCTGCAAGCTGGTGTTTGAGGTGCACAACATGGATAATGCCTCCCCTGCTACGGTGTCGCGGGTGGGTATGGTCTTCATGAGCTCGTCAGCTCTCAGCTGGCAGCCAATACTTCAGGTACAGTTGTTTTAATTTCATTTTCTTAAATCATTAAAGAAGCGCATGTTTGCAGAAGAGAAACAATGCTTTTTTGTTTTACAATGACTTGCTTAGGGTTGACCTTGGTCTTTATGTTGTAGGGATGGGCTCACAAGCGCAATGCAAAAGAGGCTGAAAGCATTATGAGTTTATACAACAAAATATTTGAGGATGCTTACTTATACATGAAGCAGAACCTTAAACCCAAAATGGAGCTTTTGGAGTGCAACTACATAATGCAGGTATATCTGCAGAAAAAATGCTTAATACAAACAGAAATCAGATAATGGCTCTAATCTTGTTTAACAAAACACATTAAATGAATATGATCCACCCACAGTCTGTGAATCTGCTGGAGGGCCTCATCCCAACCAAGGGGGGCTTTGCCAGTTGCAAACAACTTGAACGCCTCTTTGTCTTCTGCCTGATGTGGAGCCTGGGAGCCCTTTTGGAGTTAGACGATAGAGACAAACTTGAGAATTTCATCAGAGCTCATGACAGTGGTATTGATGTGCCTCAGACACAGCCAGGAGAGACTATGTTTGAGTACATGGTCAACCCAAATGGTACATATACACATATATGAAACCTGGAGTGACATCACTTCTCTTGCTTTCAGACACCTTTCACAAGTATTTAAACCTTTGAAACCTCAGCAAATTGGTGTGATTTCTTTCAAAAACATGGGAAAAAAGGCTATGAGCAACTTCGTAGGAAATGTTCCACAATTACAAAAATTAGTCGATTTGGAAGAAATCAAGCCATTTTGCCCTGATTTCAAAGGGTTAAATGCAACCTCTTTACTTTCTTTATCTGGTTTTTAAGTGAGTGGTTGAAGGACTGTTATATCCTGCACCGATGCCTGTATGTATGGCTACTTCTGTTTCAGGTGAATGGTGCCACTGGAATAACCATGTGGGGGAGTATGTCTATCCAACTGATTCTGTGCCTGACTACGCCTCCATTCTTGTCCCAAATGTGGATAACACAAGAACTTCTTTCCTGCTGGAGACTATTGCCAAACAACGCAAGGTAATGTGTCTCCTCAAAAATAACAGAAGGCATTTTATTTATAGAAACGTGATTTCTTTTTTCTTTAAAGGTATGTCTGTGAAAGCTTAATATTGTATATGCGTAGGCCGTGGTGCTCATTGGTGAACAAGGGACAGCCAAAACCGTGATGATAAAAGGCTACACAAAAAAATACAATCCTGAGACAGACCTGTTTAAGTCCTTGAACTTCTCATCTGCAACAGAGCCAATGATGTTTCAGGTAGAATATTTATTGTGCTCTATGTGTGGCTTTGCATAGAATCTGAATTGCTTTTTGATTGCAAAAGATTTTTTCCCCTCATTATAGCGAACAGTGGAAAGCTACATTGAGAAAAGAATTGGCAGCACCTATGGTCCACCAGGGGGACGCAGGATGACGGTCTTCATTGATGATATCAACATGCCTATCGTCAATGAATGGGGAGATCAGGTATATAATTGTGTATTTTTTTAAATTTATAATGCCTTTCCATGTTCAGTCTGAGTAACTACTGTACGCGACTGTCCAACCAGATCACCAATGAGATTGTACGGCAGATGATGGAAATGAGCGGCATGTACAATTTAGACAAACCAGGAGACTTCACCACCATTGTGGATGTACAGATTCTGGCTGCAATGATACATCCTGGTGGTGGGAGAAATGACATCCCACAAAGGCTGAAGAGACAGTTTACAGTTTTCAACTGTACTCTGCCATCCAACACCTCCATTGATAAGATCTTTGGTAGCTTTCTCTTAAATTATTCATTTTTCTGCTTATTTTAAGGTGTGTGAAACTTTGCAATTACTTTTTCATTGTGTTTCTCTGCAGGTGTAATCGGCTGTGGATATTTCCATATGTGTAGGAATTTCAAGCCCGAGATATCTGAAATGGTGAAATATCTTGTGTCTGCTGGGAGGATTTTATGGCAGTGGACAAAGGTAATTACTTAAAACAGATCCAGCCTCTGGGTCCAGATTTACTTTAGTCATTAGTTCAAGGTCTGCGCATTAGAGAAATCACCACATATTCTATTTTATTTTACAAAATGTAAATCACACGTGGACCACAAATAAATAAAACATATTGCAAGAATAAAGTGCAATTAGTTAAATCCAGGGGTGTTTCTTGGATTTTAAGACACTGAGGGATTAGTCTGGACCTCTGTTGGAAATATATTTGGAAGGCATGCTTTCTTTTTTTAAAAATGAACAAAAAACAAAATCCAGTCAGCCAGTTTTTTACAAACTTGAAATGGTCACAAGTCACTTACAGTTCATTCCGAATGGACCTGCAACCCACTTTTGGATTGCAAGCCACCAGTCAGGAACCACTTAATTAAAAAATAATGTGGAATTGACTATAGCAAAATATTTAGTAAGACATGACCTTATTCAATGTTTTCTCATTGTAGGCAAAAATGCTTCCAACACCATCCAAGTTCCACTACATCTTTAATTTGAGAGACTTGTCCAGGATCTGGCAGGGAATGCTAAACATTAAGGCCGAGCAGTGCAATGATATCCCCACTCTATTGGCTCTTTTCAAGAGTGAATGTACGAGGGTGATTGCTGACAGGTAGAGTGCCTACACAAAGTAAGTCCTTTTTTAAGTGCAACAACATGACAAACAGTCAAACTGAAACTTTGTTTTGCTTTAGGTTCATTTGCTCTGAGGACAGAGAGTGGTTTGAGAAGGCTGTATCTCGTGTGATTCAAGAGCACATTGACCCCAGCCTTGTACCAGAGCTTCATCCTGAGCCATACTTTGTGGACTTCCTGAGAGATGCTCCCGAGCCAACTGGAGAAGAGGATGATGATGCCTGTTTTGATGCCCCCAAAATTTACGAACTGGTATGAACTTGATATTGAGACCACTGTATGATATCTTTACTACTGATACAGAAAACTGTCACCAAAATCTGAGCAAACTAACGTTCTTTCAGGTGCCAAATTTTGAGTTTCTATCAGAGAAGCTGATTATGTATCAGACCCAGCACAATGAGATCGTAAGAGGTGCCAACCTGGATCTGGTTTTCTTCACGGACGCCATGACTCACCTTGTCAAGGTCAGTCTAAAAACCAGTGTGACTGATATCCTGTATTCTGAGCTGTAAATAATTCTTATTTACAGTATTTGAGATTTGCCTTCGTATAGATCTCGCGAATCATTCGAACTGACAACGGTAACGGCCTGCTTGTTGGAGTGGGAGGATCAGGGAAACAGAGCCTGACTCGTTTGGCTTCATACATCGCCGGATACAGCATCTTCCAGATCACATTGACAAGGTAAAAACAGGGAAAAAAATAATGTCCTTTCAGCATTTATGCGGCAATTTGAAAGAAAGTAGCCATGCAGTTACAAGATAAAGTGAAAACTCAATAAAGTCTCTACGTAGAGGCAATTAAATAAACATTAATCATGATTAACTGTTTTGAATTTGCGCAATTCATTTGTAAGATTCTGACTTCTTAACAGGACAATTTACATGAGATGCTTAGGGTTTATTTCTGACACTGCTATGTTTGTTTTTTCATCAGAACGTACAACATAAGTAATTTCATGGATGACCTGAAAGTGTTGTATAAAACAGCTGGGGCTGAGGGAAAAGGCATCACCTTCATCTTTACGGACAATGAAATAAAAGATGAAGCCTTCCTTGAGTACCTCAACAATGTTCTCTCCTCTGGAGAGGTGAGAACTCAACTTTAGAGAATTTCGTTCACAATGTTACTATTTATAATGTAACTGAAATAATATATCATTCCTATATCACAGAAACAAAGAGACCAGTAAAAGTGTTCTCAAAGAAAACCATATTTTGGTCTTGATTAAGATTGACTGTAAATTATCTGTGTGCAGGTCTCCAACCTTTTTGCCAAAGATGAGATGCAAGAGATCACCCAGAACCTGATATCTGTCATGAAAAGGGAGTTTCCTCGTGTTCCACCAACTTTTGACAATCTTTATGACTATTTCATATCCCGCTCTAGAAAGAATCTGCATGTAGTTCTTTGCTTTTCACCAGTAAGTTTAAATTAAATATGTATACAGTACTTAGAAACTTTACATTACATTCCTTTACTTTACATTCCGTTGTAATTTTTTGTTTCATGCATGCCTATTGTTGCATTAAATGTTCACTTACCAAGCTACACAATAACCCTGACAGGTGGGGCAAAAGTTTCGCTCCAGATCGCTGAAGTTTCCAGGGTTAATTTCTGGCTGCACCATGGATTGGTTCACCCCTTGGCCCAATGAGGCTCTGGTGGCTGTGTCCAACTATTTCTTGTCTGAGTTTCCAGTGGTTTGCTCCGCTGATGTGAAGGCTTCAGTGGTGACCACCATGGGTACATATCATGACAAAGTATCCCATGCCTGTGAAAGCTACTTTGAAAGGTACACCATGAAAATCATATCTAGGTTCACACTTTTACATTGTAATTATTTTTATCCAGATACTCTTTAAGTTTTTTTTCTGTACTCCAGAGACATAATTTACATGAACTTAACCCTTAAAAACCTGAACAGATTGGCTTTATTGCTTTTGAAAGCACAGGAAGAAGTTACAAGTTCTGACTTACAAGAGAATAACCTGAAATTTAGCAAAAGTTAAAAAAAAAAAAGGAAAAAAACAAACAAAATAATAAATCAATCTTGATGTAGTTAAGTTAAGTTTTTTGGACATTTTCCCTTTTTTAATTATTACGTTCTAATAATTTTATCTATCTTGTTCTTTCTCTCTCCCTTTTGAAAACCATTTTTCAGGTCTTTTTCTTTTCCAAATTACTTCAAAGCTCAAAGCTGAGATTTCAAAGCTGAATGTGGCACAAGAAAATTGATGTTGTTCCAGTTTTCAAAGAGTTAAAGTTGTATTCTGTTTCATCTTTCAGGTTTCGAAGAAGAACTCATGTCACCCCTAAATCCTACCTCTCTTTTGTAAACGGCTACAAAACACTGTACACTGAAAAGTACAACTATATCAACACACTCGCAGAGCGCATGAATGTTGGTAAGGAAATTCAGCAGCAAGGTTATGACATTCTGTAAGATGACATGTGCATGGACAACGTTGCAAGGTTTATCCAGAATTTTAAAAATGTCACTGATTTCTAGGTTTGGACAAACTGGTGGAGGCTAGTAAGTCTGTGGCTCAACTATCTAAAGATCTTGAAATCAAGGAAAAAGAGCTGGCTGTAGCATCTGTCAAAGCTGACAAGGTAAATAATATGACAGGCTCAGGGGTCATGTAAATATTTCTCATTGTAGAATAAATCTGGATTTTTATGTGATAGAACTTATTACACAAGAAATTTCTTGATGCATTCATGTAGGTGGTGGCAGAGGTGACAGTCAGTGCTGAAGCTGCTACCATTGTAAAGAATGAGGTCCAGGTTGTGAAGGACAGAGCCCAGAAAATTGTGGACGGAATTGGGAAAGAGAAAGCTTTTGCAGAGGAAAAACTGGAGGCTGCCAAGCCAGCTTTAGAAGAGGCTGAAGCTGCACTGAATGTGAGATTTCTGTGTCTTTGTCTGAACATATTTGTGTATTTACACTATTAATTGTGCACTACATGATAGACTTTAAAACGTTACAGACCATCAAGCCTGCTGACATTGCCACTGTGAGAAAATTAGCCAAGCCTCCACATCTTATCATGAGGATTATGGATTGCTGTCTGCTGTTATTCCAAAAGAAGTTGGACTCTGTCACTATTGATCCAGATCGAAAGTGTATTAAGCCATCGTGGACAGAAGCACTGAAGGTACCAAAATGACTTCTACTGAATTTGAGTTGTGTAATGTGCACATTTGAAGCAGTTTCAGTTAACCCTAATAGAGAGTATCTGTATTTAAGTTTCTGTATTCTGTGTTGTTAACAACATTAATAACATACAAAATTAACAACATTATGAAGTTACCTATGACTTCCTTTTGTCGAATTTTCTGTCTTCTCTTCAGCTCATTAGTGCTGCAGGTTTTCTGACCTCCCTCCAGCAGTTCCAAAAAGACAAAATTAATGAGGAAACAGTAGAACTGCTGCAGCCGTACTTCGATCAGGAGGATTACACCATGGAACAGGCCAGGAAAGCATGTGGTAATGTAGCTGGTCTGCTAGCATGGACCCGGGCTATGGCCACATTCTTTGGGATTAACAAAGAAGTGCTACCACTCAAGGTGAAGTAAATCATGGCAGCCAATAATTTTTCGCAATGTAGATCTGGCATAGTTGATTGTTGTACTGTCGTACTGGGTTCAAAACATTCAGCTTTAAGTTTGTTTTAGAGTGTAAAAAACATTTTAAGTGTTGGAATTGCAGCTTTTAGCTCATAGCCCTCCTTTCTATAAACTGCAGTATATATAAAATGGGGCTGCATTTTAGACATATAAAATAATTATTAAAGAAGCACTGCTTTCATTGTGGTTT
The DNA here is from genome assembly GCF_026936395.1 of Plectropomus leopardus. Taxonomy (NCBI): domain Eukaryota; kingdom Metazoa; phylum Chordata; class Actinopteri; order Perciformes; family Serranidae; genus Plectropomus; species Plectropomus leopardus. The sequence continues at coordinate 29,025,541 of NC_142187.1, read as the reverse complement.
TGTTAACTTTTATGTCCTTTGGCTGTGTGCAGGCTAACCTGGCCATTCAGGAAAACCGGCTAAAAGTGGCTAATAATGAGCTAGGTGCGGCTGAGGCTCAGCTGGCTGAGAAAGAAGCAGAGTTTAACAAAGTCAAGGCCAAATGTGATGCTGCTATGAAAGAGAAACAGGTGTGATTTAGCCTTATAGAACATTTTAATATTGCATTTACTTAAGGCTAGAAATTCAAATAGTGGGTCACTTAAATATTGTGTCTTTCAGGACTTGCTCGATGATGCTGAGAGTTGTAGGAATAAAATGCAGGCTGCGTCTGCGCTTATTGATGGACTCAGTGGCGAGAAAGTACGCTGGACAGAGCAAAGCAAAGAATTTAAATCACAGATCAACAGGTAGGATACAAAAAAAAATAATTTAATATTGAAAAATAATATTTCTAAGTGACTCAGGGAGTATGTTTACTATTATAATGAGGTCTGTTTTTTTCAGGGGAGACTTGCAATTTATTGATCATAAAAATGTTAAAAGAGGTAATTTGCTTCTGTGCGTCCTGGCAGACTCGTGGGAGACGTGCTCCAGCTCACTGGCTTCTTGTCTTACTGCGGGCCGTTCAATCAGAGTTTCCGTGACATGTTGTTGAAGGACATCTGGGAGAAAGAGCTCAGGAGCCATAAAATCCCTTTTACAGAAAACCTCAGCCTCATTTCTGCCCTGGTGGACCCTCCCACTGTAAGAACAACATAAACCAAATTTTTATTTTCTGTCCCTACTATCTGCACAAGAAGTTATTAATGAATGAAACACATTCTCCTGATTATGTGACAGATAAGCGAGTGGAACCTTCAAGGACTTCCAGGAGATGATTTGTCAGTGCAGAATGGCATCATTGTCACAAAAGCAACAAGATATCCCCTCCTCATCGATCCCCAGACTCAGGGAAAAGCTTGGATTAAGGAAAAAGAAAAGGCTAATGCACTCCAAGTACGTTGTCTAAGTACAAATACAAGTACAAGCCAAATTAGTTGATTTGGTAATAAATGAAGTGGAAATAATCTGTGATCTCACTTTCAGGTGACATCACTCAACCACAAGTTCTTTCGCTCTCATCTGGAGGATTGTCTGTCTTTGGGACGCCCAGTGCTTATTGAAGATGTATGTGAGGAGTTGGACCCTGCCCTTGATAATGTTCTCGAGAAAAACTTTATTAAATCTGGGACCAGTTTCAAGGTAATGTGGCTGCCATGCCCTTTTGAAATCAACCATACAAGTAAAGTGCCCTCTATTCAATTCTTGGATGTGTTTTGTGTAGGTTAAAGTGGGAGACAAAGAGGTTAATGTGATGGATGGCTTCCAGCTCTATATAACCACCAAACTGCCTAATCCAGCATACACCCCAGAAGTCAGTGCCAAGACATCCATCATTGATTTCACTGTAAACATGAAGGGCCTGGAGAACCAGTTGCTCGGTCGCGTCATCCTCAGAGAGAAATATGTCAGTATCTGTTTTTTTTCCATGTTGTACAAAACAGGATTTCCTTACATGAGTATTTTTTTATTAGCAGAATATAATATAACAGTGGTTTCCAACTCGGTCATGGTCCAAAAGTGGGTTGCGGGTCCATTCTGAATCGACCGCAAGTGACTCCCAAACATGTCAAGTTTGTAAAAAACACGCTTTATTTTGAATTTCAGGCAAAGGGCTTTTATTTTGAAGTAACATTTCATCCTCCTTGGCTGCTATTTTATTGCCCTGTTCTTGTTATTATTTGGCTTATAAACATGCTGTTTCTTTGCAGCATTTTTGTCACTGATCTTGTAGCTATAATATGCACGTTTTTGGTTGCTGTGCAATTTATTTACTAATTACTTTAAGTAATATCATTTTATTCTTGCGATATGTTTAATTTAATTGTGTTCATTGCTGAAATGTTGCATACAGTTTGTGAAATTAAATTGAATATGTGGTTATTTATCTTATGTGTGGACCTAAAACTAAAGACTAGGGGAAAAATCTGCCCCCTTTGATTTGATCAGTTTGGAACCACTGTAATATAACATTTAATAATGAAAACAGCAGTAACAACTTCAGACCATAATGCAGTTGCAGAGTGGTTTAGAAGAATCATGGTGCTTTCTTCAAACGGGTTATTTGTGTCAGGCTTGCTGAATCAATGTTTTCTCTCATATTGCCCTGCTCTCTCAGTGTTTAGCAACTCATATTGATCATGTCTTGGGTTACATGTGATTTTAAGTTGCATTAATGAGTTGTGAAAGTTATTTCAATTCTTTTAACAGGAACTAGAGGCAGAAAGACTGAAGCTAATTGAAGATGTAACTGCCAATAAGAGAAAGATGCAGGAGCTGGAAGACAATTTGCTGTACAAACTCAGCAGCACAAAAGGTGACCAATTACTGGTGTAGTTTAATGCCAGTTTTGTTGAAGCCACACTGGTTATGTGTTTATATATGTCTAACAATAAAACATTGTGTCTGTGTGTTTAAAGGTTCCTTGGTTGATGATGACTCCATGATCGGCATTTTGAGCACAACCAAGCAAACTGCTGCTGAAGTTAGTGAAAAGCTCAGTGTTGCAGCAGACGCAGAGTTGAAGATCAATATGGCTCAAGCAGAATATCGTCCTGTTGCCTCCCGAGGCAGCATCCTTTACTTCCTCATCACAGAAATGAGCATGGTCAATGTCATGTACCAGACCTCCTTGGGTCAGTTTCTCAAAATCTTTGACCTGTCACTGGAAAGGTCAGTTTCACCAAAACTGGATTAAGAAACATGTCCAAAAAATCTTGGTGCTTGTTTTGTCCATAAAGCATGGGGCTATAACAGTTTGTGTACCATGGCCTTTATGTTTCACATGCTCCAAGTTGCACTGATGTTGAAAATAATTGCCACTTTGTGTCATCATAACATTCTTAATCTTTGTCATTTCATCATATCGAGGCACCTTGTTACACTTTGTTTCTCCCTTGTTTCCTATTGTGATGATCATGAGAATGCTTTTGCAGGTCTGAGAAGTCTGCAAAAACTCAGAAGCGAATCGCAAACATCATTGAATGCCTGACATACGAGGTGTTCAGATACACTGTGAGAAGCCTCTATGAAAACCACAAGTTTATTTTCACACTCTTGCTGGCCCTCAAGATCGACTTACAGAATAACAAAATAGAGCACAGCAAATTCCAGACACTTATTAAAGGTAAGATAATCATCCCCTGCTGGGAAATTGTAATGCACCTTTTGTCTTATAACATGATAACTTCTCTGAATATACAAATAGGTGGTGCAGCTCTTGACCTGAAAACCTGCCCTCCAAAGCCATTCAGTTGGATCCTTGATTTGGTATGGCTAAATTTGGTGGAACTCAGCAAAGGGCCAGAATTTACTAACATCTTAAACCAGGTGAGATTGAGTTGCATGGATGGTACATCTGCATCCTCAATAAAAATGTCCCTAAAAGTTTCTATTGATATATTTTGTAGGTGTCCCAAAATGGGAAACCCTGGAAAGCATGGCTCAATCTCGACGCCCCAGAGGAAGGTGTCATCCCAGATGGATACAACTCCCTTGATGTCTTCCTTAAACTTCTGCTAATAAGGTTGGATCCTGCTTCCAGTTGTGCTGCTTCTATGTTCAGTTACACAAAATGATGTTTAATACAATACTCCTGTTCGCTATTTCTGTCACAGGTCTTGGTGTCCTGACCGTACCCTGTCTCAGGCCAGAAAGTATGTAGGGGAATCCATGGGCATGAGGTTTGCTGAGCCGGTCATCTTGAACCTTCACAGCACATGGGAGGAGAGTGACCCTCGCACCCCTTTAATTTGCTTCCTCTCTATGGGCTCTGACCCCACTGAGCAAATTGAAGCACTTGCTAAGAAACTTCAACTTGGTGAGCTCTATTCAACTTACAACTTTTATAAGCTTCACAAGTTAACCCTGAAGCTTCGCATGAATCCTAGACCCTGAAGAATCTATATGTGTTGCGTGTCATGATGTCACTACATTGTGTTGTGTTGTGCATAACAGAATGCAGAGCTATATCCATGGGGCAAGGGCAGGAGGTACACGCAAGGAAGCTTGTTCAGACATCAATTTCGCAGGTATGTACAGTATGTAGGTCCAGACTGCACAATATCAGCCCGATTATAGCCCGACAAGACCTTCCGACAGCGTCAGCTTGGATCGTTAACAATGATGAGTGTTGTAAGTGACGATTGTTTTATCCTGTGTGGTGTGTTATAGTAAACAACAACAGACGCCATGTCTGGGACATCCAACGACATCCCAACAGAAAGTCTAGCATGTTTGATCACAAACAATATGACATAGAAACATACAACAATTGACATGAATGTCTGCACATGGTGACTTGCACCTATGCACATTCAATAGCAGAGGTTCTTCAACCAGTGAGTACTACCTGAGTACTGAGTGACTAAAATGATAATAATAAGAGGACAAGAATGATCTTATGACATCACACACATTGTGAAAGATGAGCAGTGATGACTGTTGTGTAGTCTGTCATGTCTGCAGGTTGCAGCAAGATTTTATGACTTTATAATCGCCTAATCTGACATAGTGACAGTTGAAACGGACAAACATATCATATAGTCTAAACCCGGCATAAGTCAGTCAGGTAGAATTTTGATTAAAGTGAGGGTTGGCCATATGACCTGATCTCTGGCCTCTGTGTCTGGATGTGTACAGGGAGGCTGGGTCCTTCTGCAAAATTGCCACCTGGGTCTGGAGTTCATGGACGAGCTGCTAGAAACCATCACAGATGCAGAGACCATGCATGACACATTCAGGGTGTGGATCACCACAGAGCCTCACAATCAATTCTCCATCACACTCTTACAGGTGACCCTTTGCAAAGCTATTATGTATTGTGTTATAAAAGTCTTGGTTAATGTGTACTTTATTTCCTGACCTTACCTCTACAAATACTGTGGTGCTCTTTTAAACAGCACGTTCAAGCTGAGAAATTGTTTCTCACCTGTTTACCTCTAGTCCTCCATCAAGTTTACCAACGATCCACCCCAGGGAATACGTGCTGGCTTGAAACGAACATTTGCAGGAATTTCACAGAACCAGTTGGAAGTCAGCAATCTGCCTACGTGGAAGCCCATGCTGTACAGTGTGGCCTTTCTCCACACGGCTGTGCAGGTACTGTCCTTTCTCAGATTCTGCATGATTAGGTAGAGAAGCTTTATGTCAAGCAGTGTTTCTCTAGTGGGGGTAGGGGTACCCCTGGGGGTACTTTGGAGTACTGCAGTATTCCTGTTTTCAATCAGATTGTTAACCGTTGTAAACTGTCAGCTGCCATAACACATGAAATCATGTTCATGTATACATTTGTTCACTTCATTTCTACCAGAAGTGCTATTTCAAAGGTGGTTCATTATTGAAAAAAAGTTTGACAGCTGACTGAAAGTATCCGATAGAGAAATGTGTAACTCTTGGCACAGTTCAGAATAAAAGCAGCAAAATATAAAAGGAATCCTGACATTGTCCTACTACATTTTACAATACTTAATTTTTAATGCTGTTATTTGGAAGGAAAGAAAAATGTCTTCAAACCCAATATACATCGCCATTCCATTGTAAGTATGTGAATTAAAACTTGTCCTGTCTGGTGTGTTTGTTTGGTGTTCATCACTTGTGATAGGGAAATCCATCTGATAGCCTGTTACGGTTGAGTCATCAGTGTTCACAACAGCAGATCCGAAACTGAACAACATATACAAAATTCAATTTTGAGTTTTTTTCTTTTCAAGTCAGTTAGAATGTTTTTATTAATCACACAGTGTTTTCCATTAATATAAGTTCATTTTATCATTTCCATGTCATTTGATTTAACGTCTTATCATGTTTTACTGCTTTCTTCTTGAGGAACGACGCAAATTCGGACCACTGGGTTGGAACATACCATACGAGTTCAACTCTGCTGATTTCACTGCAAGTGTTGAATTTGTTGAGAGACACTTGGATGATTGTGGCCCTAAAAAGGTGAGAATTTGGTAACGGCAGTTTAACTTTTAAGGATTTAAAGAAAAAAAGTCATCTTCCCTCATTTTGTACTTTTTTTCCAACAGGATGTGTCATGGGTCACTGTGCGATACATGTTAGCTGAGGTGCAATACGGAGGAAGGGTTACAGATGACTATGACAAGCGCCTACTCAAGTGCTTTGCACGTGTAATAGTCCTATTTTTGTGTTTATTCTTGTGTTACAGATCTCTGGTCAATAATTGTGTCTGACTGGTTTCAATACTTCAGAGAGGGTGTTTTTTTTTTTATTGCAGGTGTGGTTTAGTAAAAAGATGCTTGACCCAACGTTTTGCTTCTACACGGGCTACAAAATTCCAGTGTGCAAGACAGTGGAGGAGTACATGGAATACATTCAGAGCTTACCCACTTTGGATTCACCCCAGGCATTGGGGCTGCATCCTAATGCTGATATCACGTAAGGAAACATTATAATGTGTGGCATTTTAATAAGTCATCGTAATATGTAATCTTATTGCTTACATAGCTTTTATTCTATGTGTACACTGTTGATCAGGTACCAGACGAACACATCTGCTGAAGTGCTAGACACAATCACGAATATTCAGCCCAAGGAGAGCGGAGGGGGATCTGGAGCGACTCGGGAGTCCATTGTTTACAACATGGCAGAGGACATGTTGGAGAAACTGCCCCCTAATTATGTGCCGCATGAGGTCAGTGTGTTTGTTCATTAGGTTACAGTCACCAGTGCTAACACCAACTAAATTCTGCAATTTTTATGGTTGAAGGTCAAAGCCAGGCTGATGAAGATGGGAGCTCTGAACCCGATGAACATCTTCCTACGTCAGGAGGTGGATCGAATGCAAAGGATCATCAGTGTGGTGCGCACTAGTCTGACTGACCTGAAGCTGGCCATTGATGGTACTATCATAATGAGTGAGGTCAGTTTAAAATACGGAATTCACTTATATGCATATTTGTAATTCAATACAGAAAGAATTACACGATTATATTCACGGAATATTTGCATATTGCAATACTGACACGTTATTTTGAATCTAAAGTGCAGAAAAACATTTTTATACCTGAAAATTTGATAAATTTTAAACTTTCTTGGACAATAGCATTTTTATTTGATTTTAAAGTGCTGTAAATCCACTGATCTGTGTTTGACTCCTAGAACCTCCGCAACGCCCTTGACAATATTTTTGATGCCCGTGTGCCAAACCTGTGGAGGAAAATCTCCTGGGAGTCATCCACCCTGGGCTTTTGGTTCACAGAGCTCCTGGAGAGAAACAAACAGTTCCACAGCTGGGTGTTTGAAGGAAGACCCAAAACCTTTTGGATGACAGGCTTCTTCAACCCGCAGGGTGAGTAACAGGTTTTTGTAGAATAAGGCATTATTCAATTGTGTCTCACACCAGTAAATATAATAGAAGACTTATGCTAATAATAGTAAGAGGTGGGGATGCTTGCAGGGTTCCTGACTGCTATGAGACAAGAAGTAACAAGAGCAAACAAAGGCTGGGCTCTGGACACAGTCACCCTGTACAACAAAGTCCTGAATCAGGCAAAGGAGGACATCACAGCCTCACCCACAGTGAGTCAAAAAGCATGAAGTTACGAGCCATACACCAACTAATAATCACACACAGATCTTAAATTAAGCCTACACCTCCATTCATGATAAACTTAGTCAGACATGACAAGAAATATACAGCAGCATTGTCGTTTTAAGTGTGACACAAGTGAACATTGTTCTATCACTGACTGCCTCTCCCTCACAGGAGGGAGTGTATGTTTACGGTCTGTACCTGGATGGTGCCGGCTGGGACAGGAAGAACATCCGTCTCATCGAGTCCTCCCCCAAAGTGCTGTTCACGCCCTTGCCCGTCATTCACATGCTTGCCATCAACTCCACTGCCCCCCCGGATCCTAAGCTGTACGTCTGTCCGATCTACAAGAAACCGAGGCGCACAGACCTGAATTACATCACAGCAGTGGTGCTGCCCACCAACGAGTCACCAGATCACTGGATCTTGCGTGGGGTTGCGCTGCTCTGTGACATCACATAAAAGATAGCTGCATGCTTACAATGAAAATAAATGTCTTTTTATTGTCAATGTCTGCCAGGAGGTATACAGTACTTAATATAGTTACTGGTTGTGTTGCAGTGTAAAACTGAAAAACAAATGCTATATAATTTTGAATACATGTTCTGAAAGATGACAAATCATTCCAGTGGTATATATATATATATATATATGCCATTGTTTTATAACAAATGTTCAGATGGCTCATGAAATGGGATAGGTTTTTTCAAGTAAAAATAAGGAATTTAAAATTTGCCATTTTAATTCATCCTCCGATCTGACGTTATAACGTCATGACGTCAGGTCAAAGTGCAAGGCTCAGGTCGGGCTCAGCTCGTGGAGCAGCTAACGTTAAACTTGGACAGGGATTTGCTGTAGCTGGGGCTAATTAAAAAAGCAGACAGTCTGAACACACCGAGAACGACCAGAAATATAACAGTATTATTTTAAAGCTGCTTTTTAGATCCATAAATTACCTGTGCGCGAGGGACTTGGACTGCGGGGACGTATTCATCGGGATCGAGTTTTATGCTAACTTTAGCTAATGGTGGAACGGAAGACGAGCGGAGGGGACAGTTTTTCCAGGGGACGTGTGTCACCGAGTTAAGGGACAACTGGATGTCCGCCACCATTCAGAAGTAGTTATTTAACATTTTGACACATACAGTCCTGAAACTAATCGTGTGCGAGGCGACGGAGTTCACATTTTTTGGACCAACAGAACCAACTGTAAGTCTGAGCAGATTTCATGTAGCTCCTCAGCTCAGTCACGAGAATACATGATTTAGTTGAATGTGTCAGTTGACCCAGAATATTTAACTTTTTTACTTTATTGTGTAGCGGATATATTGCAACTTAAAGTTTCAACAGTGCTGTGGTTAACATTTGGTTAAGCAGTGGCGTGTCCAGGCTTTTTGTAACAGGGGTGGCCCAAATGGAGCATTGAGTTTGCAGGGGTGGCATGAAGTATGAGCACTGTGGTGGGCACACATGGCCACACAGCTTTAATGTGCCATTTTTGTCTCCACTACCCATACCTACATTAATTATTAAGATTGTAGTGTCTTACATTTATACATTACTATTTATGTTTTACATTTTAAATATAAATAGACCTACTAATCACAAAACACCAGAGTGACACTACACAAATGTAAAAGAAAGCTTCCTTAGTTAACTTAAAAAATTGTTTCACTAAAAGTAAATGGTGCAATATCAAAAATAAAGTGCCAACGTGATTAAAATGCCAAAAAATTAAAACAAGAAAGGCTGTGTGAACAAACTTTTTAACAGTTATGTCAGTATATTTGTATGTAAAATTGGTCAGTCTAGATGCAACTGTGGCACAATACTGCCTGTCCGTTTTGACACTGAATTGCTCCTATAAACAAAAAAAATCCAGTTTATTCATCAAACTACCTGGGCAGACAGCCAATCATAATGGAGTGACACCTGTGGCTGCCAATCAGATTTCGGGTGGTGGCTTGTGCCACACCAGGCCACTCCCTAGATGCGCCCCAAAATAAATGCAGTCACATTAAGAATGTCCCGTGCATCTCCTTTCCCCCTTGACTGCCTTTTTACACATCCATTCAAAAAATTCTCAAGTTTAATTTACAATACAGTGTTTGTTTAACCCCCAAAAACATATGTATGGTCCTTCATTTAAGGCTTATTGTAACTGATAATAATGATAATGATAATAATTGTGTAATGTCATGTACCCCGATATTTTCTGAGAGGGCTATTGTACAATGAAAATCTCATATCATTGCCACCCTGCTGACATTTGCTAAAAAACATTACTTACTTTTTGTGATCTGTTTGTTATTGTGACCAAGTCTCACTCAACAAGTCTTGTCATGCGAGATGCCAGTTTTTGCAGGAAAAACGATGGTAACCTTAGCGAGAGTTGGAGAGAGGATTGCTGAGAAGAGTTTGTAGTGTTGGACCACAGAAAACGTAGCTTAGTGTTATTTAGAAGATGTTTAGTGTCATGGCTGAGTATTTTGCTGATTTCGACCATGTGGAAAAGACAGCGAGATTTCAGAACGGGACCTATCTTTCGTGAGTGCCTTAACTCACTTAGACACAAACACGGGTTCCAGGTTGAAATAAAATGAAGTTTTCATTAATATTAAGATGAGTAACGGGGAGTGAATGTGAGTCAGTACAATGAATGCAAAACTAAAATATTATTGTGACCACACATAAGTTTAACACAAGAGAGGGAGTTCTTTTTGAGTATTATGTCCTTTTTTCCCCCTAAAGTGAACACTGGGACGAGGACGAGCAACTGGCGCCAGCCATCAAAATCCCCCCACCCTTGAAGTGATTCCCAATTAAGTCAACAGGGGAAAATGGTGTCCCTTTGAAAAGTGTTCTTCATCAAACCCAATTAATTCCGCTCCTTTCCCTTATTATTTCCACCGTGGACCACGTCCCGCTAGTCAGCCTGTTAACTAGAGCCCAGGCCCCAGCGAAGGTCACGCTTGACCAAGCAAAATAACATAATGATGTGCGTAATTAATCACTAGTTCTGAGTGTGTCTCCAGAAAATTCTGGGTGTTGCTACATTAAGTCTTTACGACAAAGGTGTGGTGAGAGTTATCACTAAATATAGCACAGTGTACATCTTTTCATCCACATGGTTTGGAATGATGTTATTATTATAAACTGCTGAGGCATATAAATGGTGTGAATATTTAGGAATTGTTCTGCAAAATTATAAAACTTGGCAATTGCTTGTAATGTGGAGAGGTGCTGGAGGCCTACTTTATTTGGTCATCATGGGTATAATTTATCTTATTATGTTCTCAAACGTAAACTAAGGCCCGAGTCTTCTGGTCTTGTCTCTGCCAAAAAATGTTTTTGTCATATTTTGAATGGTGCCTTCTAAAAGATGACAGGCTTTAACTCTAAACTGGGTCATCTGCCTCACCAAGACTTAATCATGGTACATGCAAAAACTCTTAGAGTCTTACTGTGAAAGTAACACAACCTATTGTGTTTAAATTGGCCTATAAGATTTACTACTAGGGCTAAATGAGCATTCAATAATGTGTTTAATCACAAGGTGGCCACTCTGCAGTGGGATATTTATGATTATTTGGTACTTTCACTCTGCAGCGTTGGCAGTGAAAGCAAACAAATCTGTCCATGCACTATCAATTTCTCCTTTTTCCTCCAAGGCTCTCCTTTTTAAAATTTGGAAATATATAGCCGCCGCTATTGAGCTTTGGCAAAATTTAGAGGAAAAGGCATGAGGCCGTAGATGTGTGACGCACTTTCCAGTAGACCAAATGTTAAAAGATTGTATTTAATCTTCAGTGTAGAGGCTAGACAGGATAAAATTATCGCTAAAATGCTGAACGAAATAACTTGAATTAATTTCCCGGTGATTTTCTTTGTTAAATGTGTAAGGAGCCACTGGAGCAGGACTAAAGACCCACATGTGACTCCGGAGCCGCAGGTTTCCTACCCTTCGTCTAAAGGTACTTTTTTCCCGACAGTTTCTCTCACTGTCCAACTCTGCTAACTCAAGTTGTGCTCCAGTTTAGTTATCAGATCAAATGAAATAAACGTGACCCTGCACACACAAGTTTTTCATTCTCACCTCTTCCTCTACTTTTGCACACTATTTTTTTTTGTATCATGCTGAACACCTCTCATAAAGTGACTGTATATCTAACAAATTTCCTCCCTAACCCCCAAATCTTTTTTACAATAGACAGAAGTGTCTAGTTGATGTCCACATTATAAAAAGTTTATGTTTTCTGCCTGCCAACACATTGTTACAATGTACTCAGATGCAAAATAGACCTCAATAATAACCTCAATCCAAAAATAAATCTGAGCAGCTGAACTACACAGGCTACCGGAGGGCAATTAGAGCTTGAGCCCTTGTGGCCTCCGCAGCCTAGCAGGCGGGGCCTCCTGACACCCCCGGTTGGGCCTGATGGAGTGGAGCTTCATCTGCCTAACAGTCTGGCAAAGCTCCACAGGCCTGGACGAACACAACAGGCCTCCATCAGGCCAGCTCGCTCTGTCACAGTTTACATGGCCTATTGTACAGTGGCGCTCATTAACGGCACTAAGTCATGTTGGTGGCTCACTAATGCATGTGCAGAAAGAAAAACAAGATCCACAATGACAGTACTGCTACAGCAGTGCTCCTGTAACTTTATTTTTGCATGTTGAAAATATAAGTCACGTTCTAAAACTTGAAAGGACTAGATATTTGTTATGATGAAAACTGATGAAAAAAACCCAAACAAACAGAAGCACACATTTATAAATGTGTTTTCTAGTAATTAGAAATATTCTCTTTTATTTCTTTGGCTTTAAGTCTGCTGTTGTCAACAGGGATTATAAAAATATTCACAACAAAACCTGTGAAACAGACAGTGTGGATGCTGCCATTTCTAAAGGCCATGATATACAGATAATGTTTTGAAGTGATGTAAATGACAACTGTTTCTCAAACTTCATTCTGGTGTCCACAGGGGACTTCAGTTTGACGGATGAGTCAAAGCATTGCCACAGCGCTCCATGTCACCTAAAGGTAGGTAATGATCTCTCTCTCTTATTACAGTCTTTTTGCAAGATAGTGGAAAGCATGGGTGAAATTAATGGCAAGTTCTCAGGAGATATTTTTTGTGTGTTGAAGGTGTTGTCTTTTCCAGGTTTTAATGGCTGCATTACAGTAAAGTGATGCAATCTTCTGAACTTGTGAGGCTGTTCTAGCTGTTTTGTTATTTCCCTTTACCCACTTAGTCAGTCCACATTACTGATTATTTGTAAAAAAAAAAAAATTGTCAATGTGTAAATATTTTGTGAAAGCACCTATTTTCAACCCTACAACATTATCTTGATATCAATATTGAGGTATTTGGTCAAAAGTATTGTGATATTTGATTTTCTCCATACTGCCCAGCTCTCCATATTACTCTGCATATTACTCCAGGAATATGATCATGAGCTTATGTCTCTGACAAACCTTAGTGTGGGGACAGGTACCAAAACCTGGTATTAAAGGGGCCCCAGGGCCAAATTATTTTAGACTGTAGTAATGATAAGTTCAGACGTAATTGGTTCTGCTTTCGGTGTTGTAGAAATTAAGAAAATGTAGTTCTTGTTTATTTCCGTTACATAAATGTTATCATGTACAGTTTTTATCTCACCAACTGTTTTTCCAGGCCTGGAAATGTTCTGGAATTAACAGAAAGTTTTGGAAAAATTTGGAATATATACTATTTTGGATATTGTTCAAAATATGTTCATATAAGTCTCAAAATGTGTCTAAATTTCTGCAATTTATGGTGCATTTAAAATCTAGTGCTGTGCTGTGTGACATTTGATTTGATCTTTAATTATCTATCCCCAAAAAAAGAGTCACGGCCTTGATGTTTTGCAGAGTACCCATGTTTGCTGGTCTGATCTTTTGGCATATGAAGCCAGTTAGTGACAGGAATGTCTCATTTGCGAGCTAAGATAGCAAGCACTAGCAGTTTGCTTATTCACAAATGCCTGGGAAATACATGTCTTTAGTCCTACCCCTTTAGTCCTAAAATACTCAAAGTTATTATAATGGGGTAAAATAATCATGAAAAGTTGTGAAATTGTATTGGTAAAAATGTGTTGAACCCTGAAGAACCGATATGAGGACTGTTAAAGTACCATATCGGTAAGCTGTATCTGTAAGAGTAGTAGTACCATTTAAATCTTAACGATACCCATCTCTTCCTCAGTTTAATATAATTTCTGTCTGGTTGTGGTCCAACAGTGAAATCAAACTGTGCTACTTCCAAGGTAAGAGAGGCTGCCAGCTCCCATTAACTTTCTCACTCTTAATCCACCTATCTTCAGTGATTATTTTGTCAACAACGCAATAAGGAGCATCTTTTACCATTAAGATGAACATTAAGAGGGCATGACAAAAAAAGCAACATTCATATGTTCTATATTGTGTAAATTAGAAATAACGTAAATGATCAAGTTTGAGGGGAGGGCCTGAAGTTAATCAGGTCTTGAAAAGGATTTTTCAGGGGCATCTGGGGGCATTCTGTCTGTGGCTGAGAATCCGGGGTTAATCGCTTTAAAAGCAGTAATTAGGTGTTAAGAGGTATGCTTGTCTGTTTAAATTAGCCTCCGTGCGAGATTACGCTCTGTGACTTCCGATAACCTCCCCCCATCAGGGCTCAGTGCTCTCCAAAAGGCCAGTTTAATGGTTTAAATAAAACACACACATATCACTTTAAAACGTCATCAGATTTCAAGTGGGAGTAGTGGTTTTAAAATACACATTTGTACCCACTAACAAAGAACCTGGAAATACACCAGACAATAGTGGACGGCATCAACACTGTTCAGGAAAAAAAAGACAAAATCAGCCAGACAGACATACGAGGAAAACATCTTTCAACAATTTATACTAATACTTTCTAGTTCTGAGGACCTAGAGCAAATGCCCAAATCACAGCACAGTGTTCATTAAACCTCATAAAGACATGACATCAGGGTTGCAAGAACATGTAGACAGAGCTACAGTCAATATTTTTTATAAAATATATTTTCACAAAAACAGGACACCCCTTAATTAAGACTGTAAACATTTCTACTGCTGACCACATGGCTCTACTTAGCCTCTCATATACTATATTGCAGTCTGACAGTGCTGTCTGAAGTTTATCAGAAATAAACAAAATGAATGTTGACACAAAACATCCATGTTAAGGATTTTCTCTTTTTGAGAAACCTTTCGAGCTAAAAACTAAATGCCCCCGCCCCAGAGATTTGATCACTTTTCTTGGGGCTTAAACATTTTTAAAGTGAATTAAAAAAAAAAAAAATCACAAGAAGTTCATTTTCAATTATAAGTGTCAGTGGGAAAAAAAAAAGTCTGACTCCTTTGGTGCCATGTGTCCTCGTCACGGATACATGAAACAAACAGTGGCAAAGCAGTTTGTAAACATTCACGTGAGCAGCTCAAAATTCATCAGATCACATATGCTGCCAGGTTTTATCCATCGACTGAATGTGCTCTTTGGCTTTCATCCTGAGTGCGGCGATGCTGGAACTCCTGTCGTCCTCCATCGGGTATTTATCGTTGAAGCTGGGTGGGCACTGGTATGGTGGAGGGCCCATTGGCTGCATCCCCTGGACCATGCCAGGCGGGGTGTTGAGGAAGCTGTGGCTTGGATAGGCAGGCTGCAGGCCCTGCGGCGAGCCCATGAAGCCTGGGATTGTGTGCATGGGCGTGGCACTGGAGATGGGCGAGGTCAGCCAGGGATCGAGGGGCATCGGGTTGGCCACTGGCCCCACGCTAGGAGGCATAGGAGGACGGTTGAAGGATAGCATGGGGGAGTCGTGCAGCTTCATGGTGCTGGTGTCCATCTTTTCTTGTCGTCTCCACTTGGCCCTCCGGTTCTGGAACCACACCTAGACAAATTTGAATTTATTAGCGCACAAGATGTGATAAAAACAAGTAGATAATAACAAACATAGCAAAAATTGTGCAAGAGAGGTTAAGAAACCTGAAGGGGCTTTTAGTAAAAATGGTAATTCTCTCCCTAACATGACATAATAACAAACATAGTAGTTATAATAATCATAAATGGGACATACTCACAGATCTACACAGTTTCCAGTATTTTCATATTTTCAACAAGTATTTTCTAACCTTTAGAATATATTTGGAAAGATACAGTTTTTGTACTACCTGGACTTTTAAGTGTTTTTTTTCCTACTCGCCTGAGCAAGTGGGTCAGTAATCTTCTTGCCCTGAGTCAGTTTTTACTTGCCCCTAAAGTTAATTATCATGTTTATTTATGTAATCTTATTTTCACTAGTGCCCAGTCGGTACTGCACACGTGCAACTCTCACCAGAGATGAGAAGGAAGCCAGATGGCTCACTCATTAGCTACTTCCATCAATAGCTATGGGCAATGTGAGATGTTTTTTTTTACCACTTTCCCAACTGGGCTACATTTACTTTTCACGGGCGATCTGGCAATCCTTGTCATTGAGCCTTGAGATGGTGCAGTGAGCCACTGAGACCCGGGCAAAATTATGCCCCAGAGAAATACAGAATCAGCACCGACTGTGCTATGTTCCTTCTGATACGACACCCAGGTGGTGCAGAAGTTGGAAACTTTCAAGTTAACTGAGAAGTGGTTTTTGATTGTGCTACATTAAACTTTATTCGTATCAAAAATGGGCCATCTCTTTTTGGCTGCTGAGTGCAAAACATAGACTGTAATAACAATGAACGTCACATGTTTGTTTATGTTTTTTGGAGCCGGATGTGACCATATTTGTATGAGAGGGTGAAGCTGTGGAGAAGCAAGGGATAGATCTGATTGACAGACGGTGGTGACGCCTTGCATACAGCCTTAAATACGTATAACTTTGGGCCTTAAGAAAATGTTAATGGCTGACTTATGAAAAAAAAGAATGCCCTGTACAGTTGTCATGGATGTTGAAATTTGCTATAGAGACTAAACCTGCTTTTTGAGCCAGGCTGTAAACATGTTTGTTTCTGCTGTGAAGTTGGACATTTTAACATGGGGGTCTATGGGGATTTATTCTGTTTTGGAGTTTTATTTTTAAGCCTTGGACGTTGCCACAAGTATTGCGAAAAAATTAAGATAAAATGCTGAATAAATTTAGCTGTATTGACCTGTAAATTGTTCACATTTTAGGCCTAATAAGCAATAAATTGAAGCAACAGCCCTGTAACAACTTCATAGTACACCATAAGGATGTCATAACATCCTTACCTGAACTCGAACCTCAGGCAAGTTAACCTTCATCGCCAACTCTTCCCGGCTGTAGACGTCTGGGTAGTGGGACTTCTCGAAGGCTCGCTCCAGCTCATGAAGCTGATAGGTGGTGAAGGTGGTGCGGTTTCTTCTGTGTTTTTTTTTAGTGTGCTCCTCCTCTGTATTGGCCTCTGGAGACCCCTCAGCAACGTCCGCTTCCTTCTGCAGGTTGCTCATTTCTTCATCACACTTGTCGCTAGAGAAAAGGTCCGATTCTTGAATAAAGAACAGGAAACATATTTGTGAGATGCAAGAAAATGTGTGTCAATTAATACCAGAATTAATTATCAGAATTAACCCTTTAAAAGCTGAGCAAATTGGCTTGATTTGAAAAAAAGCTTACATTACAATAATTCTGTAACATTAGACACTTAAAAGAATCTAATTTTCTAAATCTTCTAATTTCTTGCAATTTGTTGAACATTTGCTTTTTTTCAAGTTTTTGAACAAAATTGCACCAATTAGCGCACCAATAGTTACACCAACTTGCTTAGGTTTCAGTGGGTTAATATAACACTTTAAACAAACTGGTTCACAACTGGTATCAAGTCAGTAAACAGTTTAAGTTTGGCAACAGACCATTTAGACAAATCTTATTTGGCTGAGTGAAGTCAAGGACATAAGGATAAAGCAAGGTGGAGATAAAAGGGGAATTAAAGATCTTGGAGAACTGTACATTTACGCCATACCCATAACTAAGTCAGAAATAATTACATCTAAGTTAATCTTTTGGAGTTTTTACCTCAAAGCTTATTTTTGTTTTCCAATGACAACTTGGTTGGTACTGTATTCATTCAGACTAGATAGTTAAAACGTTTTGACACCTTTTCTTATGTCTAGTTGTAAGACAAAAATGTGTCATCAAATGAAAGCACCTCTACTTATGTGTGCCTGTTGATCATTTCAAAATAAATGTAACATTTTAAACCAGGCAGCGTGGTCAAAAAGTGAAATCTTAACTCATCTCCACATGATAAAACAGCTTAATGACTGATGCCCTTTATACACTTGAGGGCTTGCAAACACCAGGGGTTTGGCAAGTCCGAATGACATCACGTCTTTCACTGAACTCTTCCCTCGCACTAATCCCATAGTAACAGATGCTACCAGTTAAACCTGCAAGTCCCCGCCTCCTCTAATCTAACAAGGGACTTTAGATGGCTTCTGCACAAGCCAAGTAAACAGTCATAGTCCAGATTGTGTCTTCCGAGAAATGGATTTTAAGCAATTGAGCCGTGTGTGCGATGCACCAAAGCTCGTTAATCATACCAAATCGTTTAAGGCAATATGGCCAACAGATCACTGATTGATGCCAGGCAGCAAACGCTTTGTCTTCAAGGTTGTTCACGAAATCTTCACACTTGATTGTTTTAAAGAGTACCCGATGAATAAGGAATAAGTGAGATGAGGTTTTTAATACCCATCAAAAGTTACTGGCAATATGTTTTTCTGCTGAATGAAAAAAAAGTTTAAATTTTTATCATTAAGAGGCCAGTGATATTAACCCATTATCAGCCATTACTAACTTATGTAAATTGGCTAAACCTACCTGTAATTAGGTATATTATTTGGTACATAATTAAATATTCTTTTACTTTTGTTTTAAAACCACTTGTATCCTAAAAAAAATCCTATTAAATCCAGTAATAGACATGACCCTTTAAATTGTATGAACCTATTTAACCTGCTGGAAGTTATCCAATGCAATGTTGCTTTATTCACAACTGAAAGGTTTTGCATGTAACTTCAAGAAAGTCCTTGTTATTAATGGCACCAATAGCCCCTAAGGCCCTTAGATGAACTGCACTCAACATCCTATTAGTGCTTGCACTGTGTAGGCATGAGCGAGCACCAAGGCATTGACCAAAACAGTGTTATGACATACACAATACTGAATGTGATTGACTGCATCATGTTGATAGAAAGCTTGAAATATTCCAATCATATTTAGAATATTTCTATTATCTGTAAGGTTATTGTATTTTATTTACATCCCTGGCTTCATGATACTAACCATCTTGCCGTTATTACAAATTGCTTTATCAGTTTGTTACGAAGCAACCAATGGATTGCTCCAAGGATAACATTTTCTGTAGCCTGATGT
Source organism: Plectropomus leopardus (assembly GCF_026936395.1). NCBI lineage: Eukaryota > Metazoa > Chordata > Actinopteri > Perciformes > Serranidae > Plectropomus > Plectropomus leopardus. The sequence continues at coordinate 29,006,499 of NC_142187.1, read as the reverse complement.
GGAAGTTAGTGCCAGCTGAGGTTCCCTTGTCAAAAAGCCTATAGGATTTTTTCATTAGATTTTGGATTATTTCAGAAAATAAGCTCTGTATTAATATTATATTATTATATATATTATTACTTATTATTATTATTATATATTAGCAAGATAATCTTCACAAATTAACACTACTTTTGTGATTCTGATTTTTGAAGCCTAAATGGCAATCACTACAAGTATAAAGTTGGGCTATAAACAATCTACACAATGTTCGCATGACTTTTTAATACCTGCCACAACAATGCTGTAAAGCCATGTTTGCCATGATGATGTTCTGTAGTACCATTGAGCCATTTGTTCACAACCACCTTGTTTTAGACACATAGAAGCTTCAAAATTCACAATTGGGGTATTCGCTGATGTATTTTAGAACAAAAAATGAAAGTTTCCAGGCTAGTGTTACCCACAGAACTTATTACAATGTATGGCAGATCTATGCAGTGTAGCTGGCTAGTGAATTTAGGTGCATCTGACTTGCATTCCTCCTGGCTGGTAGAAAGCAATCATTAGTTCCACCTTTTGCAGCCACTAACTTCAGTTAGTGCAGTAACTCAGATTCACACAGTGCAAATCCCAGTGCAGGAGGTCACAGAAGGCCGGCTCTAACCTGTATGATGGCAGCAACAAACAGGAGGTTTGCTGATCTGGCAAGGAGTCAGGGCAGTCCAGGATTGGACCCCAGCACTGGGTATTGCACTGGCTGAATTCGAGTTGCTACAGCCACTAATTGAAGGTCTATCCTCAAGTAGCTGTTGCAAAACAGAATATATAACAGAAACACAGCAGGGGTGGTAGGTGCAGACTTTTCTAGCTGAAGTTAGCTACCGTTGCACACTGTTGGTGCCATAGGGGAGTTGAAGAGAGGAAAGGTTCTGCAGAGCTCGCAGAAGTGTCACATCCTTTGGATTTTAGTCCTTTATATAGAAATAAGTCTATTCTACAGACTGTTACAAGCAACCAAGACAGTCTGTTGATAAATCTGTTCACCCACTGGCAATACAAAGATATAGAGCTGTTAACAGTGCTTACAAAAACCTAAAAAAATAAACATAATGTTTAGAGTGCACATCCATAAGCAATTGCAACTCATATTATCTTTCAGTGGCCGTGCCTGAATGTTACCTGAAAACTACAGATTTTTGCAAAGAGAAAAATTCTTTGTACAGTATTAGGGATGTAATTAAGCTTTTCTGAATATAGATTATACAATTGCTGTTTATGCTTAACAGCTGAAAATATTTGTGGTATATTGACATGGCTGCAACCTAAGTGAACAGTACAGTAGCCACAAAAGTCAATGGCTGAGCAACAAAAGCAGGTCTGACCAATGGAGGAGCACCAACAATTATGCATTAGGGGTGGGAATTACCAGAGGCCTCAAGATATATAATTACAATACTTAAATCACAGTACAATATTATTGTGATTTTTAAATGTGTTGCAATGAGCTGAGCAGTGTGATAACATATAGTGAAACTTAAAATTATATCCCAGAAGGAAAACTTCAATTTTTATAAGAAAACTTCATATGCTCATATTCAGACTTGATAATAATGTTAGTCTGCACCAAGTGACACAACTTACAGGGACAAGTGGACCAAACATGGCAGAGCATACAGGTCCAGGTGGAGGAAAATAACTCAGCCTTTTTTGTTTGTTTGAATGTTTGTGAAATTAATAATGAAATATCATTATTGCAAAAATACCCTGAGAAATTGTGATATTATTTTAGGGCTATATCGTCCACAACGACCACAAAAGCAGAAATGTTGTCTGTAATATTGTTGGATATTTTAAGTAAGTTTTGAGTAATTTTGAAGCAAAGTAAGGCTGCGTTTAGGAGAAAATCGGAATTCAGCAGCATAGTTAGGACACTCAATGTGCCAAGCTGACGTTATCTAGGGCAGTAAGAGCCATTTGTTTTTATTTCACCTATCTTTGGCTGGCCGTTGTCTGTTTTTGTAATGCAAATGTGAAAGTCCAGTTGCTGAAACTGCCAGGGGTGGGAACCACCAGAGGCCCACCTCCCAATGGTAATATTCGGGTAATATTGGTAATATTAATATTATCATGATATAATATTATAACGATTGTAAATATATTGCAATATACTTAGAATTGCAAGAATATATATTGCGGTTTATTACATTTTTTTTAATGTGCAAATTAGGGAAAAACTTTGCTAACATCTGTTTTTATCCAATAAGAAAAAGTTCTCAGCCTGTTCATCTCCCTTGAATATTTTTTATTGCAGCAAATTTTATATAGTGGACTTAAAAAGCAATTCTGTTTTTCTAATAGCCTACCAAAAATTTGATTTGTATTTGCAATATTAATAATTTATGTAATAGAAAAATCTGTACTTAGTCTCTGTCGAACAACAATATATTGCCGAGCAAAATAGCAATGCACAATATTGGATCTTTTGTCGATATGCTATTATATAACAACTCATTTGGCCGATAACTGTTACCATTATCAATATGTCCATGTTTATCCCCACCTAATTTTAGTGATCCTTAAGTCTCTTCTGTAGTAAAATTAACATCATATTATGCATAATCTTATTGTGATGGCCCACCAGCAGATGGAGACATGAAACACAATCTTCTTACTGTATGTAATATTCTTTCATTTTACAAGTTAAGAAAAATACTTACACTTAGGGTTGATGTTTTCTACATGTTCACTTTTTCATGTTGTATGTATTACATGTGGGCGATATATCGAATATACTTGATGTTTTAAGCCATAGGCTTTTTGGTTCTTCTTGCTGTCTCCCACGGGTCTCTGCCTCTACCAGACACAGACACGCAGTGCAGGGCTTTTTTAGAGCTCCGGACTGTGACTATTTAGTCACATTTTGTGACCATGGAGCACTACTGTAATTTGCAAACACTATTAATAAATGAATCAGAGCTGTTAGTTTGTTTCCAGCTTACATTGAATAAATCATCAAGTCAAACAGCTCTGCAGTAACAGTCTAACTTCATGAGTGGTAGTGGTCGTAGTGTGAGCAGCATGGTGAAGCATGTGTTTGTGTTTGCAGAGCTCAGATTGTGACTATTTAATCACATTTTTTGACCACGGGGCACCAATGAAACTTGTAAACATTTGTAATAAGTAGAGAACGTTGCCTGCTCACAATGATTGAAATGTCACGATTAAAGACACCGTGGTATCTGTTAACTGTTTGCTAAAGCTATCACAACTTCAGTCTACAGCAAAAACATTGACACTTCCAGCCTGAGACGAGCCAGGCCCTTCAAAATAAAGGCACGATGGGTCCAGCTTTGATTTATTTATTATAGCAATGCTTTTTAAATTTTCATTATAAAAATATTTTATTTAACTTCCTTATAACCGTATTTGACTAAATATAACTATATAACAATAGTGCATTCAACTATATTTCACAGTTGCAACTTTGTTTAACTGTATTGTACTTAATTTAACATTATTTTAACTGCGGTTCATGCAATATTTTTTATTTTAGTCGTAAACATTTGTTTACGTATGTAATCGCAATATAGCCTTAAAATATTAGCTAATATATGTGTGTGTGTATGTTGTTGGTTTGTGATGTCAACAGAAATCAGCATGTTGGCTGATACCAATATTTCATTTTAAAGCCAAAATCTGCTTATAACGATGACATGCTGATAATATGGTGCATCTCTATCACAACATATCAGATTCTATGCTGCATTGATTTTCTCCCGTTCCTAGAAACTACTGGTTTTACCCTCATAAATAAAATACAAATATAAATTCAGGACTTAATCAATGAACTGCTATGCCTCTCCGTCTTCCATCCACCAAAACTGCTGCCATTGCTGGTCATTTTGCAAATTTGGGGCTAAAGTGCAATATTTATTGACATACTTCACATCACCATCATTTCAGACAACCAAATAACTTGTTATGAGAGTGGCTGCTAAAAGTTAACATTAGACTTTTTAAGTAAGGACTCTGGTGCAATATTTTTGGAAAACTGTGTGGGCGTATTAAACCGGACATAGAGACTCAAACTTAGTACACCTCCACCTCCGCTTGTTGTACAGTTGAAGACAAAATCCCCTGAACTTATTGTGATCCTGAAGAGAGGTTTCATGCCTCTTTTCTGAAAGTACTCACCATGGTAGGACGAATGTTGGGAGCTGTCACCCATTTCTGGAAGGTGCCCATAGGTGTCCGATGAGACCTGCTTCTCAGGGTGCTGTGGGTTTTCTCCGTTTGCTTTTTGGCTGTCATCATCTCCTACTGAGTGGAGTAAAGGGTCCTGGTCTTTTGTGAATCCCAGTATGACATCAATACTGTGGACCCTGCCTGCACCGCCAGACCCGGCACCTTTTGCCATGTCATAGTTGTCCAAGCAACTATCGTCCACTATTCCCAGGGTATCCATTGACAAATGCATCCGAGCCTTTTTGAGACACTTTCTCTCTTCTTCTTTGTCAGAGAAAACAAACAAACAAAATGCTACCAAGTCAGACGAGGCAGAGCAGTTGTTGCACAGAGATGTTGTTCTGCTTCACGTGAGATGGAGCAGATTTATGTGAAGCGTGAGGGTTGTATCCTTCAATGATCAGTTCTGTGAGGCTGAATGTATTGTTTTCACAAAAGCAGGACAAACTCACATCTTTGTCTGCAAACAAATAAGAGAAAAGAAATAAGACATAACAAATACAGCAAAGATGTGCACATAGAATTATTAAGTAATTTCATGGATTGTTAATAATCTTTATAGACTGTTACATGTTCGAGTGGAAATTAGTCATTTCAATGTGTTTTAATTTTTAAAGAAAAATTACTTAATTACTTTGAAACCTGGGCAAACTGGCTTGACTTAAAAACATAGGAAAAGGGCAATGAGCAACTTAAGAAATAACCCAGAAATTAGCAAGAAATTATTAAAAATTTCAAGAAAATTCCCTGAAAAAGAACACCCCCCCCCCCAAAAAAAAATACAAAAAACAGTAGTTAAACTGCTTAGAAATTCTACTAATTCTATTAAAGAAAACTGAAATATATAACCATGATATATTTAAATATAGTTCTCTAGAAATATTTCACTAGCTTTAAAAAAATAGTTTCTTTCAATTTCCAGCATTGTTCTTGCCAAGTTCATGATTTGAAAGGAATCAAACTTGCTGAGAGTTCAGTGATTTAGATACTTGTAAAAAGCGTCCTAATGCGGTATAAGAAAAGTGGTGTCAGTCCAGGTTTCAAAGGATTAAACAGTTCAAAGTTATTCATAAAGCACATTTAAAAACAACAGTTGGCCGTAACAAAAAATAGCAAAAACTATAAAAACAACGCAGGAAAGCACAGATGATAGAAAATAAATAAGAATAATAATAATAATAGAATATGCAAAAAAAAGCAATACAAACACAAAGGCCATATTAAAACACAAAAAGATAATAATGAAGAAAGGCAACACTCAAAGTGAGTTAAAAGCCAAAAAAAAGAGCATTTTAAGACAGGATTTAAAAACAGGTAAAACGGGTAATGTAAGGGCCAACCTAACGTGTAGAGGCAACTCGTTCCGTAGTTTGGAGGATAATGAGTATGAATATCATCCTTTTTCTACCACAAAAGCATGACACCAAGTTATGCCGTGCTAGTGTGATTTCCATTATGATGGGCAATCAAGATCATACACAGATGTGCAAAGCAAACAAATTCAAACACAAAGTCTGATTCCCATCAGTTTTTAATTTTGCATTTTTTGCAAAGGTATGCAGCTAAATTGTTTAAAGATCTACCCATAGACATTTGAAAATGTCTTAAGAGGCACCAAAAAAGCAAGTTGCACTTTGACATAATTTGTCTTGATTAAAGATGAGCATTATGGAAACTGATGCATCAGTAGATATAACTCACAATAAGGAAGCACATTAAGTAATCTTACCTTCTTCCAGATTCCTACCACAGGCTACGCTACATGCATGTTGTCTCTGTAGTCCATAAGCAGACGAGTGACACTAACAACATCTCCTGTAGGCACTTGTTACTCCCAGCTAAATCCTCGAAATCCCCTGCACACAAGTGAGCAAAGGACTTACCGTTGGAGTCCTGTGCAGCAAGCACATGTAATGTCTTTCTCTCCTGACAAAACTTTTCTTAACCACACGAGACAACAAAGCTTGCGGGGAATGGTAGTAAAACCAAAGGGGTTTAAGAGGTTTATTAATTGGAATCCTTCCCCTTTAAGAATGACTGACAGTTGTTTTCTGGTCAAGTAATTGCTCCAAATGTGTCCTGCATTCAGACCACAGAGGGAGGCCATTGCTAATGAAGCCTCGACAAAACTTTCTTTCAAAAAATCTATTGTCTGAAAGATAATGGCTTGTACCGAGAGTTTTCGCTAATCCCTTCATTATAGACAATGTAAGGGAGAAAAGACACAGAGATGGACTTTTAACTTGAATGGCTACACACTGTAAAGACTTGTATTCAAAAAGAGTTTCATTCAAGTGGGCACTTAATTCTTTATGAGCAGCGATTCTTTTGAAATAGCTTAAATAACGGGAAAAAAAAGACGTGACTCAAACATGTTCAATCCCAATTTGATAACAGTATTATTTTGTGTTATTATGGTTTTCTACTTTGTCTACCTTGAAAGAGTTACTATAAATAGAACACAGCTATTAAGTTTTACAGTACAAACGATTATAAAGGGCTAATGTGTGATGCTTGGGGACCTAAAGAAACCAAAGAAAGCCAGGAGTTTAGGCAAGGCAACTTTATTTGTGTAACACATTTTATATAACTGGACAATTCAAAGTGCTTTACAGAGCAATAAAATATGAAAGCAAAATAAAGGATGCAGATTTACAATAAAAAAGAGATAAGATTTAAAAGCTAAGATTAATTACTAAATGATCTTAAAAAAAGATACAAAGATTTAAGGATTATTAAGAATAATATAAATTCCAATTTAAAAATAAGTTTGAGTGTGCAGTAGGCAGTGTAAAAAATGAATGTTTTTTTATCTAGAAAAGTAATAATCTTTGCTCAACCTAATTAACTCAAACATGAGCAATTAGGGGACGAAAGTTTTAACCCATCATCCCTTTAGCATTTTTCAGTTGAGTCTTTGACATACATGTGTTTACATATGTCAAAAAACTACATTACAAATAAAATGTCCTGTTTTAATAATACTCTTGTTTGAGAGTTAGCAGTAGAATTGGGCTGGGGGCATCGGGGGCGTTTTATCCCACTGCCTGCAAGTTTCTCCTCTGCCAGCTGGCAGCACCAAAGCTGTGGCAGCTACAGTAGGTGTTGCAGAGATCAATCCTATCCTTAATGAGCCTAAAGACTTCACTAGAGATTTCCTCTGACCTCACTCTTCCTATCTGAAGATATATTTAGGCGTTCTTTGCAGGCCAGACAAAAGAAAAAAAATAAAACATAGAATAGCGGTTCAGAGTGGATTTTTTACTGACAGTTTTTGAAAAAGAAAAAGAGAAAGTAACAGGAATACAGATTGAGGTGTTATCACATTCAAGGCATAGTTCAACATTTTTGAAGTGGGACTGCATGGGGTACGTAGCTGTATTACTTACAGTAGATTTGAGTCCCCGTGCCCTCAGTTTGTCTGACACAGAAGCTAAGCAATCTGCTGCTGCTGATGGGGGTCAGCAATAAAATCTATTTTAGTCACCTAAACACATCTAAAAAAAGAATAATATCAGTTTAAGTGTAGGCTAGGGTTGTCAAAAAATAGATTCTCGATACTAATCGATTTTAAAAAGTAGTTGCTTTGCAACGATTTGATTCCACGATGCATCATGATGCATTGCGTCCTCAATTTTCTGTATTAATGTACATGGCTACTTTTTCATCAATAAATACAAACAGTCAGCTAGCTTTGGATGACATGCAGCAAAGGGCCAATACCAGAATTAAACCCGCGGCCACTGTGGCGAGGACATAGCCTCTGTACATGTGGCACTCGCTCTACCAACTGAGCTACATGGCACCTCAATATTGTTTTTTTTTGAGGTTGGACTTGTTTTAGGTGGCTAAAGTATGTTTTGTTGCTGCCCTCGTCAGCAGCAGTAGATTGTTTAGCTGCCTGTTATATAGTGTCTTTGTACAAGTACCCCATGCAACCCCACTTAAAAACAAATAACACAGCCACATCAAGGGCACACTGACTTTTCACTATATCATGATATCATAACTTTAAACCCAACAATACCTTTTGACACGTGGATACAGCATCTTCTCGGAGTCACACAGCAAGGAAACACTTGTCTGTCCGATTGGCACATACCTTAAGCAGCCTGAGGAATTTAAAATGCTAACAAGTTTAAAGTCATCTGGCAACATTGGATTGCATTGCCAATGCTGTCTATAAGCAGAATGGCTGTGGGTTAAGTGGCTTTGGCTGAACACCTTTTCTTGGTTGTCACGGTTGTTTTTGAAGAAAGCAGAGACTACAAAGCCCATTACTTTTGCCTGTGAAGAGCTTTGCCTCTAGACGAATGAAATGATGTACTTAAAGATGTCCGCATGGCAGGGATTTGCCCTGAAGTAAGTTGTTGTCATATGGTGACTATAAAGTGAGTCAGGCCTGTGGGGTGTTTCAGAGAGCCATCTTCCTGTAACTTTTAATACATGCACAAGAACAAAAGACCATTCAAGAATGGTATTTATTGAATAAGATACTATCATATGCATGCTTTTTTAAATGAGTTGTCATTTGGGATTTCCGTTCTCTCATCAAACATTTTGTACCAAAATTACAAAATATTCTTTTGGCAGGACAAAACATTGAAGGGATCATTAATTGCCTTAGTAAGCTGATACCATAAGACCGTCAATGGACTTAGCAGATGATAATTAGTCCCATTAGTTAGTGATGCAAGTGAGAAGATTTATTGTGTTATATTCAGTTGTTAAGGTGTCAAAAAATGACTTGATGCATTTCAAATCAAACCTTAACAAGAAATACATACATGGAATTCAGCTCATAATACACTGTCATTTTCCAGGCCTTGAAAAGTCAAGAACTAGAAACATCATTGAAAGTTTTGGAAAAATCATGGAAATGCAAATGTATTTTCTATAGCTGACGACATGAAAGTAGCTTTAGTACGTTGCTTAAATTTTGTATTTATTTTACCCCCAATTTTTTAGAGAAGACACACCTTTAGCAGACCCTGCAGGTTTGGCAATTTTTTTTTTCTTTTAAAGTTTTTGGCGAGTTAATTTTTTTTGGCAGTTTTTATAGAAAAAATGTAAAAAAAAAAAAATGTTGGCCATTTTCTTTTTTTAAAATTTTTTTTCATTTTTTAAAGTTTTTTTTAAAAAAAAAGTAGAACCATAGGTTTAGAGGGCATGTTGTCTTTAAAAACTTTCAGGGATTTTTTTTTAAACACACACGTGTGTGTGTGTGTGTGTGTGTGTGTGTGTGTGTGTGTGTGTGTGTGTGTGTGTGTGTGTGTGTGTGCGCGCGTGCGCTTGCGAGCGAGCGAGCGAGAGTATGTGTGTGTTTGTGTGTGTGTGTGTGCGGGTGCTTATAAACTGGTTTTGGGGTTGGAATGTTTTCTTTAAAAATCGCTAAAATTATACTGCTTATCATAGCCAAAAACTGTAAAAACTGAAATTATTGATAGATTTTCAAATTTCCAATGGTCCTTGAACACATCATTGGAGCCACTGATTTAAAAAAAAAAAAAAAAAATTAGATATCGTTTGAATCATATATGTTCAAAAAACTTTCTGTGATCGGGACAGGGAACAAATCAAGTTTAACCTGTTCTTAGATCTAACCAAAGTATTTCTAATAACCTTTACCGCTTCAATAATTGCTAATATTTTTATGGGATTCACAAGATTCTCCCAGTACCACCCAAGTTGTACGCAAGGGAAATTGATAATCATTTTATCACATTAATATATTAAAGCTGTCCCTCTTTGCTTGTTTCCCCATTATCCTAATTGAGTACAAATTGGTTAAGAGGGTGCAGCATAGCTATCAAGCTCCTTAGTTTTATCAGATGACAATTTAAGCCCACAAGATCCTATTAGAAAGAAAGCGGCTAATGTTTAAAGGCGCTGTGTCAGCTTACAGGGGGAAAGGGGGATGGTGAGCAGCAGGGGGATGACAGGGAGATGATGGAAAAGGGAGGGTAAAAAGCTGAGAGACTGGTCATGTGATCAGATCGTGCCAAAACGTGAAGGAAAAAGCTGACTTTGTCACATCTTGCCGTAGACGTGCAGGCTGCCCGCCATTGTTTCACACAGACGATTTCCTCATTACGTCACCCACCAGCAGGAGTGAAGTGTCTGTTTATAATTAAGTTGGCCAATATTAAATAATACATTAGAAGGCTGGTATAACTAATAGTTGGTTCCTAAAATGTTCTATAGGTACAAGCAAAATCGTTGGCAAATGAAGGCACATATTCACAACAAAGGCAGATCAGACCTAAATGTGGTTGAAGTGCATCCTTGATGGATGTACAGTAAACACAGTGCCTTTGTCCTATTACAATGCTACTTTAAAGTCAGCTTATTTATTAGTTTAACCGGGACAGATAATGTCCTTAGGCGGGAGGAAAATAAATATTTGGTCAATTCAGGTACTTTGTCTTTTAATCTTTTAGTCTGTCATAACAGTCAAAGGGGTTAACCCTCCCTCCACTCATCCAGATTAGAGCCTTCCTTGACCCAGTTAATGCTTCCCTCACCTAGAGTCTAAACGTCTCATTTACCGTTTACACGTTCATGTTGAGTGGATGTTACAAAAATGGTTTTCAACTTTTTAGAACTTTATAGGCTGGGTATTTAATAATTTCATAGATGCAGATAGAAAGTCAGACAAATAAGAATGAGGTAAAAATATAATATATATATATAATATATATAAGAACATAAAAGAAATATGAGGAAAAAATGTGAAATAAGAAATTAAGATGTAGCTTTATGCATGTATAAATACCATTAAACAGCAATATTTACCATTATCAATTAATACAAGAGAAATTAAATTAATAGTCTTAATATTTCGAATGCCTTTATTGTATAAATTGCATCAATATTCCACATCTGAATTCATCCCCTACATTATCTCTGTGTCCTCTGTCCTGTGTCCAAGATGCTTAAGCCCAAACAATGTGTCCCAGCATACGGACAGTGTATTAAAAGGTTAAAGGGTGGACAAAGAAGCAGGTGGCTTTGAGTAAAGCTTTCCTTAAAGATTGCTGTCTAATCATGAACAGCATTACCACATTACGGTAATGTTGTTAGCAAGGGAAAACAATTCACACCAGGAACGCCCGATCAGAGTGTGTGAGATCATTCTATGAAACATGATCCCATTAACCCAATCAGCCACTCACATTGCGCTAATTGATTTGGTTAAGAGAGCAGAGCATGTGTGCTGTACCACGAACTTTTGTTGACAAACAAGAGAGGTGATGCAGGCCCTTGGGAAGTTTAAGGGAATTTTCAGAGTTGTTTTTTATGATATCCCTTCCTATAATGGCTTAATTGGTTTAATTGTACCCTACAAAAGCATATGCCCTGCCTGATCTTTTGTTAGCATCCACTGTCACACAGGTGTCATAAAAGGAGAGAGAGATTTGTGGCAGATATTCAGGTTTTATTGTAATGCTGCTGCTCCAATAAGTAGAAACTGATTTCTTTTTCACATTTAACTGAAACTGCAACACCACTTAAAGTGAAATTTGAATTTTTTTTGTTCCTTTGTAGTGAACTATAATGCTGTAGTGAGCTGAATTATGATCAGTTTTTATTTGTTATGACTATGAATGTTAAAGTTCAGTTATAACACTACTTTGAAGTGGAATAGTGATTATATTACTCCTTTATAGTGTTCTGTACTTTTATTACAATGCTGCACAAAGTGATGTGACAGCAGTTTCTAAAGACACATTTTACTTTCTTCACTGTTATTTTGTTGAAAAAACAAATGATGCACTAATTATGATAAGAGCCATATAAAAATATTTTAAGTTTGTTTGCTTTGTTATTATTAGGAAATTGAATAAAAAACCCTTTAGGAACTGTTTGGATACAGACTTTTTCATGTATTGCATTGCAGAGCTTTTAAACTGTAAAGCATATACACTGATTGATTTTAATAACTTAAAAAGTACTTGAAATTAGTATTATGCAGCTGTATTATCCAGGTAAACATAACTATCAGATCAGGACTCTGTATCCGCAGATACCTATCTAAGTATATTACATATTCTGTTTCATCACTGAGACCATTACAATAAAATGAAGCTCATTTTGGTATATAGAAAACAATTATTCTTTATCCACAAAATCAGGCTCCTATATATTGTCTACAGAGGAGCTCCACACTTCATACTGGATGACATGACAAGTTTAAGACTTTAAGACTAACACATAGGAATTATTAATTTAGAAGGTGCTCCACTTTAACTAAAGCAGAAAAGAAGCTGTTCCTTATTCACCTCCTCACCTCAATCCAGATTTAATCATCTTGTCCTGAAAAAAACTGAACGCACGTCATCAGTGTTATAAGCCCACTCTTCTGAGTGTATCAGCGGTAATGTTGTTATCAGTACTGAAGAGCGGTCTCCATATTTATACTAGGCTTCAACCTTGTCTATTTAAGGGTGGTCTGTGCAGGCCCTGACCCTCTTTTAAAAGGATTAGCTTGACCAAGAGCCACAGCTTGGCACAGATCCATAGTTACTTGACGTCCTGGCCATGGATGAACTCTCTCACCTCATTCTCACACTGCTGTGTCACCTGTACGCGAAGATGATCTCACGTTTACTGAGATGTGCTTTGTCAAAAAACACAAACCAATATGAATTCAAGCCCCACAGGAATTACAGAACCTGCAGAAGCAAACTCACTGAAATATTTTTAAACTCTGTTGTCTAAGGGGATTTACTGACCAAGAAACTGTCTCTTATGCAGATTAAACAATATGAGGACTTTTAAGAAATGTTTTTTCTTAATTAATTAAGTAATTAGTTGTTTTAACAGCCACACCATTCCTTTGACATGTTTTGTTCAAATATAGAAAAGGGGCTGGGAATCTTAAGAGGTATTAAAGATGCAGACAATTTTTATTTCTTTAAAATTTAGCCAAGTGCAGAAGAATTTTCAAATAAAAAGGGTTCCTACGGTCATGGAAAACCAATCATATTTTTCCAGGCTTGGAAAAATCACAAACTGTGTTGTGCTTAAAAAAAGATAAATTACATCTTTTTAATTTTTGCTGATTTTTATAGACATTTTGGGGGATTTTTTTCCCTTTTCTTTCTTTTAATTTGAAAAATGCTAGGCAAGACGACCAAGCAAAAAAAAATATTTTGGGTCCTTAAAAAACAAAAGCTTGAAATTGTGCCCATGAAAATGTGTGGGAACCTTGAATAAAATTTTAAAATGAATTATTGGACACCGTATGCCCCCAGAATTTAAAGACATAACAGATGTGTGTCTCATCAGGCTGCCCCATTTTTAATTGGATGAGTCCTGAAAAGTGCTTTCCAGTCGAGGCAGATGTGGTAGGATTTGTCTAAACACAAGTTTACATGATGAAATTATGAAAAATTATTCATTATGTAATACGATAAAATAATAATAATAATCATATGTTTTTTAAAAACCGAAGTAAAACAAAGGGAAAAAAAGCAAAGGGAAGCCTTGTCTGGGAGCAGCAACAGAAACAGCTTGTTCACCTTTGTTTTTGAGCTGTGACTGAGGGAGTGAGTGGAGTTGCTGTGACGATGACCTGAGTGACCCAGGCAGAGAATATAGAGTTAGCAGGTCAGTATGTAATGTGGAGCTAATCCATTTAGGGCTTAAAAAAACATCAGGATTTCAACACAGCAGTGTTGCCTTTCGCACTAATCACAATGTTAGCACTGTAAGCTGCTAGCCGCCAACACAGAAACCTCCATGTTGAGAGACGTGTGCAGACAATCCCGGCTCAGACTCTGAATTATAGATGTGCTCTGACTGTTGCACACTGCTCCTTTAACGTCATTACAGTTTGTCTTTTTACTTAATTAAAGATAAGCAACACATCAGCATTACCTGAGGTTGTAAGGTGATCTAATAGGCATTTTAAAGCACACTGGCTAAGAGACGTGTTTAATGGTGGCTTCCTGAAACCGAGCCCTGACGAGTTATTACACACAGAGCCTAATCTGCTTCTCTGGCTAATTTGAGCCCCAAGGAAATAAACCCCTACCTAAACCTACCTTATAAGCTTTGCTCACATCCGTTGATGTCACACATGCATCACACAGTCACACAGGAAGGCAAGTTCAAACTGACTAAGTCACACCCACACACTCCTTACATAAAAACAGACATCATCTTCAAGTTCAAGTTCTTTATTTATCTTATACTCAGTGATTACAGAGAGGCAATCTTTGGTGATGAAAATCTAGTAATCTAGCAAATAAAAACAAAATATAATCTCACCAAAAAGCACAAGTTAAAATACAGGAAAAAACATTTAAAAAAAAAAGAAAAATTAAATACATTAAATAATAATTGCAAATAAATAAACAGAATGTAAAACAGGAAGCAGGAATATACTAAATTTACACACACACACACACACACACACACACACACACACATATATATATATATATATATATATATATATATATATATATATATAATATTATATAATATTATATTATATAATATCCATTTTTTAAAATTGTGTTTTTATATTGAGTATCTGCGGATACGGAGTCCCGATCCAATACTTCTACAGTACAGTGCACATTAAAATAAATAAAAATGAAAATAAATCAAATGTTTATCTTATGTTTGGCAATATAATGAAATGAACAGCTCTGCAGTGCATTAGCCTTTTAGTTCTTTATTCATTTTGCAAAATAAAGTGCAAAATTGAAACACTTCCTTTAATATTTTTGCTACCTTTATAATCAGGTCCTGACTTCACTTTTGTTCTTTGCCCAAAAATGACCACAGCAAAATAGAGTCTCTGCAGATACATAGGCTGCCACACACTTTCAGTGGGGCATTGAGTGGGATTACTTTTGTGTACATGAAATCATTTTTAAGCAGAATATCCTGTTAAGTTTATCTGTTGTCCCACACCAGTTAATCATATTTGGTGCTACAGTCAGTCTTGCTATGAAGATATAGCATAAGCATCTTTGCCTACTCACTTATCTTCCAACTGCTGCTTCTGTTATCCTTCAAACTCCTCCCTGGACATGCTTTTGGACTCATTTTCATCTGCTCCTGTTGTCTTCATCACCTTCTCTGGCAGACTATTCAGCTCATCAGCCAACATTTGATTCACAAGGAACAACATAGCTCAGTTGTAAAAACTGTTATTCAGTCCGCCCCAAAAACGGAGAAGCACTAAGATACAATTTTTTTTAACAATGAAATATTAACAAGAGGCACTTGCTGTATTATGCGTCAAGATGATAAGCCTGTATCAATAACTTGTGGCTGGGCGAAAACTGCTAAAGAGCTTAGCTCATAATTGGAGGCTACAGACACTGGAAAGTCTTTACCTTGTCAACATGATGCAGCAGGATAAACCCTCAGGATGTAGGCCGCCACTGTCTACCTCACTGTCCAGCACGTATTACTGACGTAGACATGATAACCACAGATAAAAGCAAGTGTAAATATATCCTGTACTGCAATAATAGTGCACATTTTGGAATTTTATAAAAACAATACGGTGCTGCAAGAAGATGAAAAAACCAAAAATTTCAACGAGGTGTAATTTTTGACAGCACTGATCTGAGGCCATTGAATACATCAATACACAATTCTAGTCACTATATTACCGATTTGCTCTGTACCACTATTTTTTTTTTTAATTTCTTTGTTGTCTTTTACGGTTGTATATGGCTTGCTGCGCTTTTTTGTCCGTATCTGTAGGTTTTGAGAACATTTGCATAAATATGAACCAGTGTTAATCAGCCCCTATAGTGCTGACAGTTACTCAGAACTCATGTCAGCATGTCCCTGCAATCAAACAACACACTTTTGACAATTAGAGATGACGTCATCAGTTTTTTTTTTGGTCTCTGATCCCGATTTAATTAATTTATTGTTGAGTATCTGCTGATACCAGTTCAGATCGATACTTATGAGTACACATATGCAGCAGATGTTGGCTGTCATGTGGGAGAGCAGCGCTGCAACATTAGCAGGCTGAGGTGGACAGAATAACATGGAATATGCCCCAACTGGCCGGATAAGATCGAGTCAGTGAATCTCAGAAAGAATTAAAGTTGGCATTCACTTTCCTTTTAGGTCTGTTTTGGTTTCCACAGACTAGAACTTGAGCCTGATAGATGCTCGACGATCAGGTCCCCAGCTAGTTTTCAACTTTATGTGTGATCTAAAAAATTGAACAACATAAGAAAAGGTGTACCAACAGTACAGGAGAACAGCCAGATTAACCTGCAAATCTCATGATTAGTCCATAATCTGTATACTATTCATTGAGCAAATTAAATACATTTCTAATCTTGTGTTTTTATACATTAATACTCAATGTCCACATTTCAGCAGAAGCTTCATAAAAAAATACATTGAAAAAATTGAACATCCATAGACGCATTCTTGGACAAACAAATTCTTATTGGAAATGTATATATTTTAAGCTTCCCAGGCTCAGTGGCTGTTTTTCCGAACACAAATTGTTAGGTTCCAAAAATTATTTTTTGTCTTTCACTAAATATTTTGCAGATATAACTGAACTTTTTGGATAATAATTTGATTACAATCAATGATCCTTTGCAGTCACACATAAAGCACAGTTCACACTAGTTAAAGGGTAATTCGTGGATTATTGGCACGTCCTGATGGGACCTCTGTTGCTGGTGGATTTGTGATTTAAGGGGACTCAAGAAGCTCTAAGATACTTAAAATCTCCCTGATCTGCTGTGCTGTCCACTACTGTTGCTATATAGTGTCCCCCTAAGACACAGTATTTTAAGGGACGCTTTGGACTTAACACCTCCGTGACCTAAAACCGCTGTACCTAACACAGAACTAATAAGGCTCTGGACACTCGGCTCATAGGAATTAAGATCACCTAATTACAGAAGATCTGTTTAAATTATTCTCCTATCGTGTGGACTGACTCCAAATAGTGTGGCTTTAAGAAGTGCCACAATCCTGGGTTGTTGTTTGTAGTCTGTTTGTTTTTTTTTATTGTGAGGTGTCTGTTTTTCCCCTTTTTATGTATTTTTTCATGTTTGGTCTTTTTCCTGTTTTATTTTGTAGGTTCACTCCGCATGTGTCATGTCTAGTTTTACTTCCTGTCTCTGTGTGTTTTCCCGCCTAACTGATTGTGTGCCTCACCCTGATTCTTTTCACCTTTCCCTCATTAACCCTGCTGTCACCTGTCCCGCATTATCTCCCTGTTGTCGTTGTGTATTTAGCCTTTGTCACTTTGTCTTTTGTCAGTCCATCTGTGCCGCTCACTACTGCTGCTCCCTGTTGGATTCTCTGTCTGTTTTCCTTGTAGACAGTACAGCTCATCAGGGAGATTTTAAGTATCTTAGAGTTTCTTGAGTCCCCTTATATCACAAATCCACTGGCAACAGAGGTCCCATAAGGACGTGCCAATAATCCACCAAATTATCCTTCCAGTTTGTTTTCAGTAGGGTTGGGCTGGTGTGAACATTTTCAGACCGATTTGATATTAAGCTAAACACTGGACCGGACTGGTTTACTGAATTTTACCACGTTTGCCACTGATTCAGCAGTCAGTCCTGAGTGAGCAAAATGACAGCATGTCCCAAAAGAAAGCGAGTGTCTAGTGTGGACAATGAAGCTCTTTGTCCACAGAGAATCCATTAAATATACACCTCTGTCACTTAATGTAAACAAACCAGAGCTATCAGCTGTGCCTCAAAGGCCAAGGTCACTGTGACCTTGCGTCTGTCTCATTCTTATTAACTTAAGATTTCAAAACCAGCTTAAGGGATTTTTCTCAAATTTGGCACAAAGTTACACTTGGTTCAAGAATGATTTCTCGAAATTTAAATTTTTAAATATTGTGGTGATTATATACACAAAAGGTCAAAGGTCTGCATCAATGTGACATTATAATATTGGGCAGAAACACTAATGGCCATTATTCAACATCATATCTGAGGGCTAGAAGGGGAAACATTTGGTCAAACCCTGCGACACTAGTCTTAGGTTAAAACTGTGCTGAATATATAGATATTCTGTGCTGCGGGGGGGAAGATGTGTGTGAAGCATACATATTTACACAGACACAGATGTAAACTGTAAACTGTAAACTGGTTCACAGAAGCAAGCAACCGTAAATGGTAATTCAGATTTCTTTGTACATGTTTTATTTTAACCAACTTCCCAGTTTTGTTGCCTGTTTTTGTCTTTTGTCTTTCATCTTTATTTCATCAAAGCTTACTCTTTGGTTTTTACCTGCCTGCCTGGTGTTCTGCAGTTGAATCGTCTTTTGAACTGCGTGGTTTTAGTACTTTATCTGGATATCTTGATGAGAGATTAATAGCAGTTTTCTATGAAGGCAATATCAGTAAAGACATAGGACCTCTGACCTGTTAAGTGTATTAGCCCTCTGCTTTATTGTTTTATGACACTGAAACCTAATGGAAGGTGTAAGGATTGTTTTATTTTATCAACAGTAAAGCAAGTGATGATTGGAGACTGGAAACTGCTTCAGGATGTTTTCTACAATGAGCTATACAGTTATCCTCTTAACCCCAAGTGCTCTCAGAGAAGTAGTTTTGTGATTGGTGTGGTTCAGCCAGTAAAAAGTTTTGTCCCATTTTAACTAAAATGACTCAGACTCATCACACATTTATTGCAATGGATCTAATGTTATGGCTTTTCTCAAGAGAAATGCTTTTGTTGTTCTCACAATGTCTGCTGTTGTAATAGATGAGTGGTTTTCAAACAATCTACTTTATTCTCCTGTGAAAATTGTCTTTTAATCTACCATAAATCTACATATATACCATTGTGAGGTCAAATTGCTGCTTGCTTGCTTTAAACTCACCTTCTGACAGGTACACCTACTTGCTGACTTGTTTTTATGTTTCTCTGAGGGATCGGCCTGGGCTTTGGTCTACGACAAGTAAATATGTCACCCAGGGGTATAAAATGTTTAACTTTTCCTGGAGACCTGCCGATGAGTGTCCTGCAGATGTTGGTGCTTCCTCTTATAGTTTCCAGTGTGATTAAAGGTTTATTATAGCAGATATTATGGATAATTCTGTAATACAGTGAAACCACAACATTCTTTGAGATGGTTATCATAGTGTGAAAAACTCATACCGTTAAAACCCTAATAATGGGTATTTCTCCTGTGATGGATCAGTGCTTCCAGTGGACTCTTCAGGGTATGTTGGTTTTTCCGAATCAACACTGAAGAATCCAAATCATTTCAAATGGCCGAGGGCTCAACTGCAACAATCAGATGATTAGAAAATTAGCAAATGTTAGCATGTTAACACCAAAACTAAGAAGGCGAACAAGGTATGAACATTATACCTGCTTAACATCAGCATGTTAACATTGTCATTTGTTCATTTGTCCGTCCTATTCACGTGACACAATATCTCAAAAACGCTTTAAAGGAGTTTCTTCAAATTTAGCACAAACGCCCACATAGACTCAGCAATGAATGATTACATTTTGGTGGTCAAAGGTGAAGGTCACTGTGACCTAGTGTGTCTCATTTTTGTGAACGCAATATCTCAAGAACCCCTTGAGGGATGTATTTTTCAGCATAAATTCAGCACTCATTCATTTGTTAGATTTTGGACATCAAAGGTCAAGATCACTGTGACCTTGCTTCCCCTCTCATCTTTAGGGTAATGTATCAAAAAGACCTTGAGTGAGTTTCCTTAAATTTTAGCACAAACAAGGTCAAAAGTCAAGGTCACTGTTACCCCACAAAACAGGTTTTGGCCATAACTCAAGAGCTCATACACCAGTTATGACACAATTTCATACAAGTGTCTAATATGAAGACATTTTATATCCAAAAGGTCAAAAGTTAACATCACTGTGACATCATAAT
Source organism: Plectropomus leopardus (assembly GCF_026936395.1). Classification (NCBI taxonomy): domain Eukaryota; kingdom Metazoa; phylum Chordata; class Actinopteri; order Perciformes; family Serranidae; genus Plectropomus; species Plectropomus leopardus. The sequence goes on along the minus strand of NC_142187.1, from coordinate 28,986,389 downwards.
GTAGTAAACACTTTTTTACTCATATCTCAGGAATAGAAGGAGACACATTTGGTCAGACACTGAATTGGTGACACTAATGTTGCTGATTGTATAGATGTTCTGTGCTGCCGGAGGGAAGATTTGTGTGGTGCATCAATGTTTTGACAGACATGGATGTAAACATCAAGTGCAACCTGACTGGTTGCAGAGGCATACAACCCTGAAGCAGTAATTCTGGTCTTTGAGCTAACTTTGTGTCGGCATCTTTCCCTCAAGTCATATGCAAATGCTAGGCAGTAAACTCACTGTGTTGAAGAACTTGTCAGTCTGCCAATAGGAAAATAACTGGACTTTCCCACCATCGGATCAACCATGCTGTTGTTACTGGAGTGCCTGGACTTTATGCACGGACACTGATCAAGGAATAGCATTTTAAAGGTAATATTTTTTTCTATCTGTCACACAAGACTGAGGAGGATGTTTTAATCCTTGTTATTCTTGCTTGATACTTCTATACGCAGGTTGTTATTTAATGTCTGTATATGTATATTAGTATATGTATTAACTCGCTTTGATGTTTGTTTTAGCTTTTATGTCTTTTGACAAATGTCTACTCTATTTGGATAAATGTCCTAATCGTTCTCACTTTATTAATGTTAGTAAGAGATGTGTTTTTCTGCAGACTTAACTGGTTGTTGGGACTAATCATGAAAGTGGTGCTGCTGAGCTCTGATGACGTGTCTGTGTTGGACTCGGTTGAGGTTCCAGAACCTCAGGAAACACAAACATATGACAAATGTAGTAAGAACATAAGTCATGTATCTTCATCACAGAATGGATCTAATGTTATGGCTTTTCTCAAGAGAAATGCTTTTGTTGTTCTCACAATGTCTGCTGTTGGAATAGGTGAGTGGTTTTCAAACAATCTACTTTATTCTCCTGTGAAGATTGTCTTAATCTACCATAAATCTACATATATACCGTTGTGAGGTCAAATTGCTGCTTGCTTGCTTTAAACTCACTTTCTGACAGATACACCTACTTGCTGACTTGTTTTTATGTTTCTCTGAGGGATCGGCCTGGGCTTTGGACTACGACAAGTAAATATGTCACCCAGGGGTGTAAAATATTTAACTTTTCCTGGAGAGCTGCTGATGAGAGTCCTGCAGATGTTGGTGCTTCCTCTAATTGTTTCCAGTGTGATTACAGGTTAGTGATTCAGCTGGTTAAACTGGGTCTTCAGGCATGATTTTTAATCAGTTGATAAAGAAATGGTTTCACACACATGGTCGCAGCTTACTGATAATACTAACAAGATCAATAACCACAAGGGTTTACAGGATGTGAAAATTGATGGTTATTATATTGCGTACATTTACCTATTTGCGATATTAAAAGAATGCAGCAGGACGGAGAATCTCACCTTTATTTTAGCCCCTTTCAAATGAATGAGACCCATACTTTAATTTTACAAGTGTTTTCAAGTTTCAATTGTCGTAATAAAAGATTTGTTTGGCCAAAAGGTTTATAATAGCAGATATTATGGATAATTCTGTAATACCGTGAAACCACAACATTCTTTGAGATGGTTATCATAGTGTGAAAAACTCATACCGTTAAAACCCTAATAATGGGTATTTCTCCTGTGATGGATCAGTGCTTCCAGTGGACTCTTCAGGGTATGTTGGTTTTTCCGAATCAACACTGAAGTGGATTCTTCAGTGTCATTTCATTCATTTCAAACGGCCGAGGGCTCAACTGCAACAATCAGATTATTAGAAGATGTTTGATTCTGTTTTTACCACGTTTGTTTTATTTATGTGTAGCTGAGACAGAGAGTAATTTCTTATTTTAACAGTGACATCATAGTGATTAACAGCTTATCAGAGTGCTCAAAGCACATAGAAGACTTGATTGATTTTATAGTTTTTTTCTAAAGAAAAGATGTAGAAGAGCATGTGAGCATAGTGTTTTCAAAAATATCCATCAAAAATCCATATATACATACATGAGTAGGTTAATATCCACCCAGCATACACAACTCTTTATTTAAATTACTACAATAACATGGTAAAGATACTTCATGTTTTAAGTATTTCTTTTTTTTTTTTTTTTTCTCAGTAATGTCATCTGTGGACAGGAAGGCTTATGGGAAAATTGGGCTGAGGGCCTTCAGCTATTACATGGTCACCACACTTATTGCTGCATTTACTGGCATCGCCTTAGCTGTTCTCATCCAACCAGGGAAATCATCCGGGGCTGCTTCGGTGTCCTCTAGTGGTAACTCAGAAGCTGTGCAGACGGTGGATTCTTTCCTCGATCTCATCAGGTGTGTGTCAAAATTATTGACACAATGTAATCTACAGATAACGTAATGATTTAGTTGGTAGTTTAAAACACATAGTAACAGTTTTTGGTTTGCAGAAACATGTTTCCCTCAAATCTGGTGGAGGCTTGTTTCAGAAAGGTGAGATCTGCAGCAGCAATGATTTGTTATTTTATATTTATTACACTGTCACTGTTTCATACTTAGTAACGGTAAACATTTGCTTGTGTCTTTCATGCAGTATAAAACAGTTTATTCCAGGAGTGTTTCTACAGGAGGGAGTCTCATCAGTGTGACTGAAACCAGTGAAAACTGTGAGATATCTGTTTTTGTTCCTGTGATTGGAAACCAACTATTATTTTCTCGACACCACCTACTCTTAACAACATTCCTGCTGCCCCTATAGATGACAGAGTACCAGTGCCGGGCACCTCAGACGGAGTCAATATTTTGGGTTTGTTGTGCTTCTCTGTTGCCTTTGGCCTTGCCCTGGGCAGTCTGAAGACTAAGGGGGAACCTCTAAAGGTTTTCTTTGACTGTTTGAATAAAGCCACCATGCATCTGGTCAGCATCGTCATCTGGTAAGCAGAGAAGTTGTCATAAAGATGAACTGCTTGTGTGTTGTCTTGTTTTATTTGTGTTAGCTATCAATTTTCTGCTGAGAGCTCTCCACATAGTAGGCCATAGCGATTTGTAAAGCTTACTGTTACCTAAAAAAAAAAATGCTGTGTTTTATTTGTTTTTGTGATAAGGCAGACAATTAGACAATAGACAATTGTTTGTGTGTTTGTTACATACATGATTGGTTTTGGTTTACTGCCTTGGTGTTCATTTGTATGCTCTCTGACTACTGCACGAAATATTCTGTTTTTTGCCCTCATTACGAAAAAGACTGTTGCCACCAAGATCTTTATTAATAATAAAAACAACTATACATGCAGCTGTGCATACATGCCCTGACACGTTGTTTATCATGTTACATGAAAAATGCAACGGCTGGAGCTGTTGCTTCTTTACATCAAAAAAGGATTTTTTTCCAAATGTTTGTAGTGGTGGTAGAGTTTAGACTGTGCAAACAGCCCCCTCCTTTCATTCCTTCACCTTCTTGAGAAGGTCAGTGTTGCAATGTTTATGCATATCCAAAAACCTGTTGATATCCAAGTCTTTCATAATATTTAAAAGTAAGTGTGTGTCTCCCGCCAACCTGAAATGCATCTCTACCCCCCAGCTTTGCAAACTGTTGAGTTGGTTCATGTACAAAATGTTAATGCTGAAGCACAGAGCTGACAGTAAACAGGCAAGAGACTGTGTGTCCAACCCCAACTGAGATGCATATTCCTAATGCGCTGTATACGTGCCCAAACAAAACCCGAATAATATCAGCTATTTTCAGGTCCTAATTAGGAAAACTTGGTAAAGGGCCTAATGTGGAATATCCAAATGGGATATGCTGTTTATCTGATCTGTATTATGTTCAGAATGTTGTCATATTCTGAATAATAGTGGATTATTAGTGTGCATGTAAACATAGCCACTTAGTCCATCAACATTGAGCTTGTCTCATCGCCCATCCTCTGCTGTGTCTCCCCTCTCTATCACAGGTATTCCCCAGTGGGAATCCTCTTCCTACTGGCAGGACAGATTGTGAAGATGACAGATGTTGGCGAGATTGGCGGAGAAGTTGCCATGTATTTCCTCACTGTGCTCACTGGCCTCCTGATCCACAGCGTCATCACTCTTCCCCTCATCTATCTCATGGTTACACGAAAGAATCCCTTCAGGTTTATTGGTGGTCTACTCCAGGCTCTCACCACTGCTTTTGGGACTTCATCAAGGTGAGTCTGACCCCTATGTTGTTGTTTTTTTTTTTTTAAATGTAATACACAGCAGACAAATGACAATATTTTTATGGTTGTTTGGCTTTTTTTCACAGTTCTGCAACCCTACCTGTTACCCTGTACTGCATGGAGGAAAATCACAACATGGAGAAACAAGTGACACGCTTCATGCTCCCCATTGGAGCCACAATGAACATGGATGGGGCAGCGCTCTATGAAGCTGTAGCGGCATTATTCATCGCCCAGGTTAACAATATCGAGTTTAACTTGGGTCAAATCATTGCCCTCAGGTAGTGCCAAACATATTGAGTTTATACTGGTCACATGTTGAATTTTTTTCAATGCATAATCAAAGCGTGGTAGTTTGAAGGTAGGGAGGACCGACCTCTAATAACACAATCAACATTTAGAGTGATTAATACTATGCAGTTTTGTTTGTGTTATACATTGTGAATGTTCATTTAATTTAGAAGTTTTTAAATTTTATCCATGAAAATTTGTTGGAAGCAGCCTCTCTGGAACTTTGGAAAAACACTGATTTTTTAAGTGGAACTGCTTTATTCAGTATTTTTACCAGTTTAAATCCCTGGTTTAATAAGTTGTGCCTGTTTTCTTAAACACAAACAAGAATTATATTATGTAACCATCATTGTTTTTCCCATTCAGTTTGATTGTCACAGCTGCAAGCACTGGTGCAGCAGGCATCCCACAGGCTGGCATGGTATCCATGGTGATTGTATTGGAATCAGCTGGACTTCCCACTGAAGACATTTCACTGCTCATGATCGTCGACTGGATTCTGTAAGTGCACAGGCAACCAGTGTCAGTTTCAGAGTTTACAAGTGGGAACATTTTTAAAAGATGGGAACATTTTGATCAAATTGATTCTTCAAAGGTCTGTGGGGATAGGCATTTAGTTAAAGGTTAGTGCATACATTATATCAGCGAAGAAAAATACAAATGTATTGGAAGTGTAGAAACTGCATTTATTTTTAGTCCGTTCTGTTTCTAAATTGCAAGAATTCTAAAACTATGAGAACGTTTAGTGTGATTAAATGGACATGAATAACCAGTTTATGAGGTTTATCCCGGTTATGATTATTTTTGGGAAATGGTGTTTACATGAGCTCAGAAAAACTTGTTTCTTTCAGAGTAGGTTTTTCATAAATGGAATACGCTGTTTACTTCCTTAAACACATAAACGGGATACTCAAACGGGTTATTCATGTAAACACACTTTAGTAATCCAGTAAATAACGTTTTTGATTTCACCTGTAACATAGCTAACTTTCACCTTTAAGATAACCTTTGAGTTTACATTTTATAACCACCATAAACTGTAGTTGTGGTCAAGTCACACTGATAACCTCTTTTTGTTTGTTGATAGCGATCGTATAAGGACTACCATCAATGTGCTGGGTGACTGTATCGGTGTGAGTGTAGTGCAGCATCTGTCCAGGTATGAGCTGCAGCACTCCGGTCCCGCAGAAAAAAGCTCGGCGGAAGAAAGTCCTCAGATCTGAGCACCATGAGGTCTGACAGGATCTGTGTCCAATGGCTAATAAATTAATGTGACAAGTTATTAATGAATGATAACAAAATACTATTTTGTCTACACTGATGAGATGCATTTTACTACCCGGTGCACAGTAGCAGTCCATAATCATCTAGCTTAAAATAAGAACCTGTTCTGGCTCATCAGAAACTAAAGAAACTCAGTGACTTGCAGATGGTATTAGAACAGAGGTCAGGAAGGGGGCAGGTCTTCTCCTCTGTAAAAACATTTTATAATAAGACTTAAGGTTGTCGTGATTCCCCTCTAAAATGTCTATAAAATATGATTATTTTCTAGAACAGCACAGAATACTTTGTGGATTATGGCAAATTATATATGTCTCATCTGTCATGGGCCTTAGGTTCGGTAAGTGTATTTTGGTTGTTTTTTAAATATAGAGGGTTAGGGTTAGGGTTAGCTCTTTTTAATAGCCTCTGTAAAGCCTGCTACTTCTTTACATTTTCAGTGTTATAACTGTAATTAGCCTTGCCTATGCTGTGTTTGGTTCATGAATTTAAGGAAACTGGGCCTTAAAAAGTCATTGGAAAGTTATTTAAGTTGATGTTAAATAAGGTGTTGAAACCCTGTGCGTTTCTTTATATTATTAAAATCAGAATCATAAATACTTTATTGATCCCTGAGGGGAAATTGTGATTTGTTACAGTCAATCTGATGTAAAGGACAAAGAATTATAAGAAAGGAGAAGTATGCAAAAAAATTGACATGAAGTTACAATATTTAACACTAGTATAGAAAATATTAAGAATATAAAATACTTATAATGTGCTACGCATGTAAAGTGTGGAAAAAAATATAAATATGTGGATTATGCTGCATTATAATGTATGAAACTAATATGTAAGGTTTCAGAAATACATAAATATGCATATACTGCAACACAATATAAATCAATACAAAAAAGAACAAAAATAAGTACAATTAGTACTATAAGAACTACTATTAGCACATAAGTTAGTGTGCTAAATAAACTAACCCACTAAAATATAACAGAGGCTTTACATGAGTCCATCAAGAGGTCAGTCCAACTCTAGCATCTTAAACGTGATGAGCAGATCAGCACATGCTGTCCTCTCAGCGCTGCAGAGATGTCTCTCATAGAGCACACTCTGTTTCCCTCTGGTGGCAGCACAATCAGCATGCAAGATAGACAGTATCTCAATGACCCAGTTACAAATTGGCAATGTGTATAAATACATATGGAGTTGTTTAATATTTTATAGTACTGCACTTTATGATCGTGATCACGATACTGTGTGGGCCTGGAACAGAAACATGATTGTGTTTCCTCTGCAAAAAGCCACAGCAGTGTGCAGTTTAAGGAAAATAGAGCAGAACATGAAGTTTCACCTCAGGGACTGTTTGTGATTTATGAGAGAGGAAGGGTGGTGCAAAAATTGGTGTGGGCATGTCAAATAATTTTTTACAAACTGTGGAGGGACGTATGCATACAACTTCAAATTGCTGTATTTTTTATTTATTTTTTTAAGAATTTCATAAAAAAACATGGGAGTGGAAGGTGCGCTTCCTTCAAATCACCAAAAATGCGCTGTTTTTAATTGTAAAAAAGCGTAAAAACAGAATTTATTGTTCAAATTTTCAAATTTGTGACAGTCCTCAAACACAATATGTGGGACAAACACTTCATAAAAAACCTAATGAAAGTTGAGCTCAAGGAAAATAAAACAGGACATTAAAAGATCATTCCTCTGTAGGGACTGTTATCTATGACAGAGAAGGGGGAGTGGCAGAAAGGGGGAGGCATGTCGAATAACTTTTTGAGAGATGGGGATGGACTTATGCTCTTTATTTTGGCAAAGTTGGCAAAGGGGTATACAACTTCAGTGACTTGACTGTTATTTTTTTCCACTGACATAAAAAAAACCCATTGGTGTGGAAGGAATTGTTGGTTTAAAAATAACCATTTATTATAGTCACAATCTGAAAAAAACAGAAATTATAGTTGGATTTTTAAATTTCAGATAAATTTAAGTGACATTTCATCAAATTCTCTTTATTCCATGTCTCATTTAAAAAAATTACCAAAAATAAGCACAGGCTTTTTACATCTCCAGGATTTTGTCTTCAACTTTTATCTTTTAAGTTTTAAAATCTAATACCCACTTTGTGTTGGAAGAAGGGTCATGCATTTTCCCCAGGTCACTCAGGGAGGCTCATGGACAAATATTTGTTGTTTTGGGGAGGGTTAAAGAAAAACAAAGTCACACCCCAGCCACCCCCCACCTCTGGTTGATAAAGAGCGGTCCCTTATTGACTATGAAAGAGGACTCAAAGATCTTTAGATTACAAACACAAACTAAGCAAACCTTTCTTTTGACACAAGATAGAAAAACTATGTCACTTTATTTAAACAGTGTTGGTATTTTCTTAAACACCCAAAGCTCTTTGTTCTGTTTTCAACTTCTCTCAACAGCTCTGGATCTGTGTGAAAACAAATGCTTTTAGTCACAAGTCTGGTCATGTTGCAGCATTTCGGTGCAGTGCAAAGAAGCATTATTAATAGAAAACTGTAAACACACTCCAAAATGCATTTTTCTGCCAAGCAGCCAATGGCAGGAGAAGAAAAGAATAACTGTGGCTGCCCCCACCGGGCGGTGAGTGCAGTGCCAGAGAGAAGCCACTCTGTGTCACTGACATTGCCCAGAGCTCAGTGCAGCTGTGAGGAGAGCGGGAGGGAGGGGGGTGTGAGCATCACAGTGAGAGAGCAGGAGAAAAGGAGGGGAATTCATGTGGAGGAGGGGTCTCATAAAGACTGAGAGAGCTTAACAGAGATGGTGAGAAAAAGCAAGAGAGAGACTGCGTGAGGGAGGAAGATGCTGTTGCCAGGGAACAGCAGTGAAGTCGAAACATCCATATTTCCCAGGCGGTAGGAGGATAGAAACACGTCAAATCATGGATGCAAAACGGACTGAACCCGAGGCGAAGGAAAACAGCTGATCCGGACTTCCAGAGAATCAAAGAGAAGGTAGGCAGGTGTGATTACATAACCACCATAACACACACACGGGTGACATCATCACATCAGGATTAGAGCCCGGGGTGGGGGCATTAGTGTTGGCAGAGGGAGGAGGAGGGGATTCAGAAGTGAAGATAGAGAGTGATCATCATGAGACGAGCTAAAAGCGCAGGGTGAGGATTATCTTTTGTCCAAAAAGCAGCTGACTGGCAGAGGGAAAGATGAGAGCGGGATGGTGTTTTCCGTGCGGTGACCCTGACTCTCCTCACTGTTCTCCTCTCTACAGGAGGACACGATTTCTTTCTCTACTAGAAGCGTCAGTCAACAGCAAGAACCATCCAGCAGCCCACATGCAGATGTAAACAGCGATGAGCCTCTCTCTGCTCGGGCAGGTTTAAGGGGGAGGAAGAAGAAAACACAGCAACTGAAGGCAAAACAGGGAAGCTTTCAAAACGGCAAAGAGGAAGTCTTCCTGGTCGCATTATGTGAGTACCCTGCCTTTACACGAGCTGTGATTTATCTGGTTGTGCTTGCTTTTCTTCAGGGGACAGATTCTCAGTCAGTGACGTGATATTTAAAGCCTTTTATTCGTTCTGTTTGTTATTCCAATGAGTGGTAACTGTTTTTCATTTATCAGATAAGGAAAGATTGGCAGTCGTGACAAAGTAGCTCTTCTCCTTTCACACACATTTTAAGCCCCTGAAAAACTGAATTCCTCAATCAGCTTCTTTAGTAATCTTATTGAACAAGTTTTCTGCAAAATTTAGAACACTTTTTTATTTAATAATAATAATAAACTTAAATAGCACATTTCAGGCAAGAAATACAGCACTTAGTGCTTTACAATGAGGGCATTATAAACATTGCTTTAACATGAAAATAGAACATAAAACAGGCTAACAAGGCAGTTCAATATTGAATTACATTTAAAGGAATACTGATTTACAGCCAGCTTTCTATCAAAACAATGTGGGTAATATGTGTAGATGAACTGTGGTAGACTTCCCTTCTACTAACCACTCTAGATATCCCTCCTCACCCCACAGCTAACTCTTCCAAATGATGTGATTTCTGTCATTTGTAGGAGTTTCGCTGGCTCTTGGGGCTAATGCTCTAAGAACAGGCTGCATTTCTGCATTTTCGTATTGCCTGTCACCAGCCGCCGCTTCAGAGTATACAGTATACTAGGCAGTGTTGATCAAATATAAACCAATACTATGTTACTGCCTATTTCTCACCTAAAATGTTTTCAGAAACACATTTTAATGCCATGTATCGCTCAAATGGTGAGAGTTTGTGGACTGGAAGTGGGCGCCATGCTGCATCCTGCACAGTGAAAACTGAGTCCAACAGAGCAAAGATCAATCAGTAAACCCAAGTACCACTGATCAAATATAAATCAAGATTCTAGTCACTGAGTAGCATATTTCTCTTGTTTCACATGGATAAGTCCACATTATGTCATCCATCAGTGGGCGGGTGGTAGTTGTAGAATTTCTACATCTTGAGCAAAAATACCTTTTTCCTTGTTTTCTCTGCTCACATAGCACCAATTTCAAAAGTATTTGCGTCTCTCCTCTGCAGAGACAGCCTAGTTTTATGTGAGTTCCTTCTTAATATCAGGGAAATACTTCTTTAAATGGCTGTGTTTTGTAACTATTATACCCCCAATTTAAAACACAACAAAGCATACCTGCCAGTGGGTTTGGAAAGCATTTTTCTTTAAAAAATGCCAAAAATACACCTTTAATCATAGCCAGAAACTGCAAAAACAAAAATTATTGTTGGATTGTCACATTTTTGACGTACCTTGAACACATCATGTGTAATGAAGGCTTCTGTCAGGAAAAAAAACATAACCAGATATGAGTTTGAAATATTGATATTTAATCAAAATCACTTTTTTCTACATTGCATTTAAAATTTGGCTGAAAATAAACTGTTTTCACAACTAACCAGCATGCACGACATAAGTGCAAAACCAAGGTTTTTTCCTACTTCAGGATTTTCTCTTCAACTCTTAACTTTCAGATCTCAAAGAGTGAGATTTACAATTTCATAACTAATTCATGATTTAGGGATGGTCATGCATTTCCGCCAGTCCCTCAGGGAGGCTCAAGGACTCAAGGCTCGAGGAGTGTCAAAAAAAAAAAAAAAGATAAAATAATGAAATATTTTTATTGGGTTTTGAAGAGCTCAAACATGATGCCTTACCTTTTCTCATCATTTACTGTAATTATATCCAGGATGGATTTAAATGATTTTATAATGCAGAGGAGGAACCAAAGCCGTGCTGTTGTATTCAAACTCTGCTGCCTCACTTCCATTTTGTTCACTATATGTCACAGAAAGAAAGAAAAATATTTACAGAACAGCTTCTGAGTATTTTCATCTATTTACTTTCCACCTCTTTGATAGACTATGAGGCGTTTGGTTTGATCAGCACAATGCTGTGAATAGCTTACGAGATAGCGTTTGGGAAGCGAAGGCTGCTCTGCCATCTGGACTTAAATCCCCACCAAACACGTGCTGCTGCAACATTACTTTGTGTCCATCAATCAGCGGGTCACTGTATGAGCAGCTGAGCCTTGGCAAGAGACATCTGCACAGACAACAAACCACACACGCACTGATCGGCTGTTTCCGTGTGAATTTTCCGCTTTATTCTCAGCGAGTCACGGCCCTCCTTCATTCTTAATTTAGCAGGGAAAATGATCAGTGTGCTTCACAAAGCTTTTAGAGTGTAAGAACAGAAAGCAGTGAATCAAAGTGTGATTTAGTCAGCAGGATCTTTATCAAAGTGGCGTTTAAGGAGTTCCCCACCGAGCTCATATCAAACAACTTTCTTTACTAGTAGGGGAGAGCGGGGTTGGTTGGGACACTTGGGTCAGTTCCTTTTTAGCCAGTTAGCAAGCAAATATGCCTTTATCATTCACCATTCTCATACTCAGCCACACCATCTTTTTTACCTGGAGACCTTCTATTTATTGTTCACATTTATTTCACAAGCCATTTTTACACAGATCACGCGTTGCATTTTTACACAGGATAAAAACAACGACATCATGCTGCTCCACTCAGTACGTTTACATGCACAGATAAGTCGAGCTGTAGCTTGATTTAGGCATTTAATTTGACTACTGTCCTCTTCCCAGTATACATGCCCTGGGAGAGAATCGATTTATTGATGGAAGTATGTTCAACTCCGCCACAGTAGGTGGAGATTAACCCATTTTCAGCTAATTGCCGTTGATTTATATTATTTATACAGTTTTTGATAAAGACAGAATGACAATATGTGGTATTTTGTTGACCAGCACATACGTTTCTTTATTTTCTCCCCACGTTCCAGCTTTCCATACATGCATGCCGGCTGGCTGAAATGATGTTTGAATGGAGTTTGAATCTCATATGTTTAAAAAAACATGCCAGGCAAGTGGGGAAAGAAAAAAGAAAAAATATTATGGGTCCTTAAAAATCAAATTTCTTCTGTGAAAATGTGTGGGAACCCTGTTGTAAATATAAGATGTTCAAATTTAGACAGAAGTTTCTTTCAATTTTAGTGATAATTTTTAGCCCGGAACAAGTTGTCCCAATTAACCTGGGGAGGCAGAATTTGGGGAAAATTCACCCATTGTATATTTTACAGAATGTTGACTTTAATTTTTGGGTTAGGTTCTAAAAATGTGATAAATTATTAGCAGACTCCTGCATCTAAACAGGGATCAAATGATTTTTATTACTGTTCAAACTACTTGAATAAGAATATAAAAATAACAATATAAGGTGATGTCACAAAATGTACCAATCGACCCCACTCTCCCCTACAGTGATGTAAACAATCGAATCACAACACAGCAGCTCCAGCAGCAAGTGGCCCGAGGGCCTTTTAGACCACATGTTTTCGTTTTTTTTCAGTGTAGGCTCTGATGTGTCTCTATATAGCACATCAGTGCCATCCCAGTGGACAAATGGACTGTGGTAACGTCTGCTGCAGCATGAACTCTGGCTGGGACAGTGATGTAGGAGCGACCCTCCTCCCCCATATGCACATTTCAGACACGAGACTCACACATGATGTTCGCTCTGAGCAGCCTGCAACAACAGACACAAACACGAGACGCTGTAAAGCTCTACGTCACGTATCAAGAGAAGGACATTCAAGGTTGAGTGGAAACTTGGGTCAATTTTAATTAGGTTATGTAAAATATGGAAGTACAGATCACAATCTGCTTTATAGCCGCTCCTATGATTTGCTTGTATCGCCCTGAGGCGCTTTATGAGCAATGTGGTGTTTTATTTTTGTCGCTTTCCTCAGGGGTGTAAGGACAGAAAACCCACTGGGACTTAGTTTTGCAGATTTGTGTTTATTATGTCAGTTGACAATGAATTAAAAAAAAAAAACTATAGCAAAATAGCTAATTTTTTTTAAGAAACTGCTTTTTTTGTATTTGGATCTCGCATTTGTTAAGAATCTTGCCTGCTGGAAAAGGATAAATGTTGAATATTTGCCAAATTGAATTTCTGATTTCACCCATGTTATGCTTCCTGTCTGCCCTCCAAACCTCTCAAAGGGATAGTTCAGATTTTTTGAAGTGTGGTTGTATCAGGAACGTATACACAGACAGTTTATCGATGTCAGTCAGCGAGCTTCCAGTTTGGAGAAGCAGGATGGAGTCCGATATGAAAGCTAAGCTGCTGTGGAGGGGTCAGGAAAATAAACTTTTTTAGCCACCCAAAAAAAATCTATATCAAATCAATATATAATACAGTGATTACCAACGGGAAAATTAAGCTGTTATATCGCTCTCTTCAAAGCCAGACTCAAGAAACAGTGATTTAACACTAACTAACTAACTGATCAAAGCAGCAGTAGACCAGCAGCTCCCATGCTCAGTGAGCTAAAATTACTTTTTTGTCAATGGAGTCTGGTGGATTTGATGAGAGCATAGATAGAAACTGAAGCCTTGAATGGCTTTTTCGTTGTCTTGTTGGAAACATAAAGTAGTAAAAATATTCTAAATATAGCATACACTTCAACTGATATAGATTTTTTTTAGGTAGTTAAAAATACATTAAGTTGCCACCCCATCCACAGCAATGCATTGCTCAGCTTCTGTGACGGACTCCAGCCTGCTTCTCCAAACTGGGAGCATACCGACTGACTGCTGTTTATGATACACTGCTATGGATAGTAATCCAATACAACCCTGCTTAAAAAATCCAAACTATCCCTTTAATAACAGCTCCTAAAAACTATATATGCTGAGTAAGTCAGATTTATTTGGGTTCCAGAAATTGAATATATCACTTCCATGAGTTTGTCAGACTTGAGAGTCAAATTTAAAAAGGACAGGTCAAAATTTAAGCAAAAGAGGCTGACATATGCCAATTTTTATTCCCTAGTTAAATTCAAGCGCACTGAAGCCTACATATCCCATGATGCTACTGGATATGGGTTTCAGGCTGCTTAGTAAACACCCACATTTTTCAAACTCCACACCTTTATTTTGCAACGCCGGCTTTCTGTCGTAAGTCTGTCTCACTCAAGTCTCGACAAAATTCAGATGATCCTGATGACATCATTAGTATTGCGTAAAAATGTGTTAAATCGGTGGACTGCTCCTTTAAGACGGCTTCAAGAGCTGTATGTTTTATTAATGTTTTAATTGTTGGTTTCCTGCTGAATGACATTGTTTCATTTGTTTGTCAACCACAGTGAGCTGAAGCCCGTCCTCCCCCGCAGAGGATGGGTACAGCAGAAGCCACCTTACGCATGGACAGCATGGAGGTGAAGGACGAGTGGCAGGATGAAGACTTCCCCAGGTAGTCCTGCTTGTGTGTGTGCGTGTGTGTGTGTGAGAGAGAGAGAACGAAAGAGCCTGTGTGTGTGTGTATGAGAGAGACACAAAGAGCAATTTGTCCGATTTGTGCGTAGGCTTTGACAAACAGGCCCAGCTCTGATGGGAAGTCAGTCACGTGTGTTTAATGCTGAACGGCAGCAGGTGTGTTCTTTCCTTGATGTAGTCGTTATGTGTTACGTGATTGTGTTGTTTATCGTGTCAGTGAACAAAACAGCAGCGAGCGCAGAGAGAAAAAGAAGACAAGTCAAACACGTCCACCTCGCTTTTATTGGCAGGAGTCATTTCTGCAGCGGAGGGAGCGTGTTGGTGGAAAATGAGCAGCAGAAAGAGATTATTTAAGGAGATCTTTACAACATACTATATACAGCTATTTACTCAGTATCATCCATGTTTGATATACTGCCCATATTAACATACTTTTTAGTCCTTCCTGTGGTAACTTTATTTTGTGTTCTTTTTGTGTTTTTGTATTGTTTGTTTTGGAGTTGTATATTTAGATTTTTTTGATTTTTGTTCCATGTTGTCTGTCTAACTTTTGTTGCTGCCTGTCTTGGTCAGGACATTCTTGAAAAAGATATCTATTTTCGTAGATATAATAATCTCGTGGTAGCTCAGATGGCAAACGTTTATACAATAAAAGTGATGAAATTACAGTAGAAAAGGGAAGAGGAGTAATGAGTCTAACAATGAATATATTTACAGACATTTTAAACTTACAGAGAAAAGTTTTGGAAAGGTTTTACACATTTTGCTTTTCTTTCCCTCTTTCTTTAATCCACTCTTGAATATCTGCTGGTGCTGTCTTTAATGTACCTCTACAACGCTACTGACAACATAATAACAGCAATTATCCCGGCAGCTCCATCAGCGCGCCCATACTTGTGGTATTTTAGGGTGTGTTTGTCTATGCAAGCATGTCTGCGTTAATGTCTGTGTACTTGTATGTGTGTGCGTGTTTGTACTAGTGATATCTACTATAATCTGGCCCTCTTGTGCCCCAGCACTGAGGGTTCAGCTGTCTTATTATAATGTCAGAGGGGAGTTGGTAATTACTGGTGTTGCTTTCTCTAACAACACATATTGTTTCCAAGGGCACGCTGTTATTAAATAACAACAGTGCCACTCCAAAAAGCGAAAAGTAAGAGCACAGATGCTAGAAATGGCTGCTCATACCTCATTTCATTTTTTTGTCATTGCAATTTAATGTTAAATATTAAGTAGCAACAATTATAAAAAACAAAAACAATCATTAACTTGGTAGCAGGAAAACAAAAGGCCAAAGAGAATTTATAATTTCATATGTAATTTATTTTTTGTTAATGCTGCCCCATTATAGCCGTGACCGGAGGCATCATGTTTTTCCGTATTTACGTATATCCCATTTTTGTGAATGCAACATCTCAAGAATGCCTAAAGGGAATTTCTTCTTATTTGGCACAACTGTTCCACTTGGACTACTGGATAAACTGATTAGATTTTGAATGTCAAAGGTCAATGTGATCTCCTCTGTCTCATTTGTATGAACGCAGTTTCTCAAGAACACCTTCAGGGAACTTTTTTAGTTTTTGGCACAAACATCCTCTTGGACTTAATGAACTGATTCAAACTGGGTGTTCATAGGTCAAGGTCTCTGCTACCTTGCATTCTTGTGAACAAATTATCTCAAGAACGTCTTTGGACTATTTCATAAGTGGCATAAATGTCCCCTTGCACTCAACAATTAACAGATTTAAATATGGTGGTCAAAGGTCACTCTGACCTCACATCTGTCGCATTCTCATGAACCCAATAATTCAAGAGCACCTTGAGGGAATTTCCTCAATTTTGACACAAACATCCTCATGGACTCAAAAATGAACTGATTATATTTTAATGGTGGAACATAAAAGCCTTTGACCTTCACAAAAAGACCTCACAAAACATGATTTCGGCTGTAACTCAAGAATTCATGCACTAATTCTGAATAAGTTTCACACAAATGTCTAACAGGATAAAATGATAAAGTGATGACATTTTACATCCAAAAGGTCAAAGGTGAACTTAAGTGTTACATCATAACGCTCTGCAAAAACTATTTTCTGGCCATTACTCAGCGTCATAACTCAGGAACAGAAGGGGAGACATTTAAACAGATACTGAATTGGTGACACTAATCTTAGATTTTTACATCCTGAAACTGTGCTGGTTGTGTAGATCTGTGCTGCTGGTGTAAGGTGATTGTATGTATGATAAGCATGTTTTCACAGACATGGATTTAAACCATAAGTGCAACTTTAGTGGTTTGCAGAGGAATATAACTGCAAGGTGGTAATGCAAGTTTATGCTGTTTTTATCTCATTAAATTTATATAGTTTATTCATTTCTGTCTCTGCAGGCCACTACCAGAGGATGGATATGTGGATTCTTCATCTGGCCTCACTGACAACAGAACTAGTAAGTGAAATATATACATAGCATTTATTTTTTTGTTACTATATACCGTATCTAAACTTTTCTGGCCTGCTTCTCCAGATCCACCCACCTCCCTGAACGTGGCCGAGTCCATGGCCCAGCGTAAGCGTCGCACCCTGGTCGCCCCCGACATGAACCTCTCTCTGGATCAGAGCGAGGGGTCGGTGCTCTCAGATGAGTTTCTGGAAACGCCCGACGACCTGGACATTAATGTAGACGACATCGAGACTCCCGATGAGACGGACTCGCTGGAGTTTATAAACAATGGCAACGAACTGGAGTGGGAAGGTCAGACAATCAAATGATATCATATCATTTCATATCATGGATTTATTTTGGAGTTTTATTTCCGAAACAAATCATTGTACCTGCGGTGTCCTTGGTTTGAGTCCTGCTTCGGATGTCATGTTATCTGCCTCCAGCTGTCCAGCCACAAATTGCTGCCAACTGTCAAAAGCAGCAAAAATGAAAACAAACACTGATTGCTGTAATCACTGCACTGCCCGAGAGTCAAGGTTGTTCTTAATTTTCCAAATTCTGTCTCGGGCAGCTGAGTGTCTTTCATTCTTCAGGGAATATTTCCATCACTTCCTTGTCTTTTGTGTGTCAGTGGTGAAATACAGCAACGCCACTAATAACAGCTTAAAAACTTTCATAAACCTAATACTTATCTTTAATACCTTAAAGCTGTAGTTGGTAACTGTAATAAATATTACCTTTTGTCATGTTTTCTGACTATAGAATCTATAGGATCTAGAGATTTTCTTTGACAAAAATAGTATTCATTGCTGGATTATTGTGTTAACAGATTAAAAATATTATCAGGAATTCCTTTCATTTTGGCGACAACTTGAGTACACTAAACCTTTTTTTTAATCATTTTTCAAATGTAATTATTTTAATTTTTTTTGTGTGTTTTCCTGTTTTGTTTTGTTTTTTTAATTTTACAGCACCTCTGTCAACTTTTGTTGTTTCTAAAAATGCTGAATAAATATAATTGGATTTGTTTGGAAAATATTTCCACAATGTTTTATCAGTTAGATTCTGTTTGATTAAGAGCAGAAATATTTTCGTAGAAATTGTGACGGGCTGTGAATCAAGTTTTATTGCACACAGGCAGTGATGCCAAGTTCCAACTCTGTGACCTTTATCTGCCTCATATTGAGTTGGTTTTAAAAATGTAAATGCAGGCTGGGAAGGAAGATTAAACAGTCTACCCATCTTTGTGTCACCTTCGTTTAGACGACACTCCTGTTGCCACCGCCAAGCGTCTTCCAGGTGAAAGTGAAGAGGAGAGGGACTCGTCTGGTCGTCTGTGGCGGACAGTGATCATCGGTGACCAGGAGCAGCGGATTGACATGCAGGTCATCAGACCGTATCTGAGGGTGGTCACACATGGAGGTTAGTCGGAGTCTGTGCGTGTGCATTTTTATTTAAATACCTGAATGTGAATGATTGGTGATAGTTTTTAATGCAAATATCATTAACAAAGTTAAAAGAAAGAACAAAAATGCTCAACTGAAGACCAACTAAAGAGAGCTGCTGTCCAATAAAAAGAGTGCATGTGGACAGGAGTTGTTGGTGTGATACATACAAAGATACATTAATTAAAGCAAGCAATGAAAGGAAAATATGTAAGGCTAATTTGAAAGTGGTAAAACTAAGGGGCTGATTAATGCAACATGCAAATAAAGTAAGTTCAGCAGATAATATTTTTGGGGGGATTGTCACACTTTTTACATAAGTGTCCCAGCACAGCTGTCATCTTACTGAATGTGTCTCTCTCTTCTCTCAGGTTACTATGGAGAGGGTCTGAACGCCATCATTGTGTTTGCAGCATGCTACCTTCCTGACAGTGGCTGTGAGGACTACACATACATCATGGAGAATCTCTTCCTGTAAGATCTACTCTGTTTGGTTTTTTTTTAAGATTTAGTAGCTAACTTTTTCTTAGAGACTGTCACTATATCCTGATACCAGTTCATGAGAAAGATAATCTGTGAAAAAATAATGTTCCTCCTGGTGCTCCTAATGGCATTTACAACAATCTGTGAGCACAGAGGGACGTGCAGAAAACACGAGCAGTGATAAACAATGCATTAAAAAGTCCTCCTGGCTCTAAAAATTTGGGAAGAAGGCAATGAGCAATGAAAGAGGAAATAACCCAGAAATTAGTAAAATATTAATGAAAAGTACAAGAAAATTACCTGAAAAAAATAAACAAATCAACAAACAAAAAAACCCCAAACAAACAAGAAAGTAAAAAAAGACCTGGGGAAAAAAATGTTTAAAATTTATAAAATTCCCCATCATGTTTAAAAACATATAATGATGATAATTATAAATAGAGTCTTGTGATTTTTTTCCCCTAGCTTTTTTAAAAATAGTTTTCTAAATCTAATAATTTCTTGCAATTTGTGGGACATTTTTTGAAAATTTCTTTTTTTCTGTTTGCAAAAAGTCAGACCAATTTGCTCAGGGTTTAAAGAGTTAAATACCTATGAAAATGCATCTGAATGCAGCACAAGGAAAGTGATATCAATCCAGGCTTCAGAGGGTTCACATTAAATGCCTTCAACACTCATTTTGGATTTATTGTTTTGTGAAGAACATAGAAATGATCCTCTTAATGTGAACATAGGATTTCTTTAGTTCAAGTGTTTTCACCGTCTGTGTTGCTGCACAGTCTGACTCAGATGTAAGCTTGTTCGCTCCGTCCTCAGGTACGTTGTGAGCAGCCTGGAGCTGCTGGTGGCAGAAGATTACATGATTATTTACCTGAACGGAGCGACTCCTCGCAGGAAGATGCCTGGCATTAGCTGGCTGAAGAAATGCTACCAGATGATTGACAGAAAGTAAGACCGACAAAATATCACAGCAGTTTAGGCAAATGTTATGGAAATGAGATTATAGCCAAGAATATAAAACCTGTGTTGATGCCAGATATAAATGAAGATATAATTTAAATTCATTATGATTTCAATTGTTTTGAAAAGCATTACAAACACTTGGCTGTCTCCTGCAGGCTGAGGAAGAATCTAAAGTGTCTCATCATCGCTCACCCAACGTGGTTCATCCGGACCGTCCTGGCCATCTCAAGACCTTTCATCAGGTGAGGACACATTCAGTGGGACTCAATGTCCATCGCTCCCTTGAGCTACATATTAATGCAGAACTTCTTGTCTGAGCAAATCTGAAAAACAAAAAGATAATAGATTAACGCTTTTGAAAGCTGAGTAAATTGACTTTATTTCTTTCAAAATCGTGGGAAAAAATCAATGAGGAACCTAACAAGAAATGGCCCGAAAATGTGCAAGAAAAAATACCTGAAAATTTGTTTTTAAGAAAGTGAAACAGACAAACAAGAAAAACCTTAAGAAAATGCTAAAAAAAAATAATCAAATGTCTAATAATTAGAATTATAAATATAGTTTTCTGGACATTTTCCCTAATTTTTTATAATAAATATTACTTTTTTCAGGTCATTTTTTTGTTACCTTTTACTAATTTTTAGCATTTTGCGAGACATTTCTTGTCAAGTTGCTGATCATGTTTTTTCTCATGTTTTTGAAAGAAATTAAATCGGTTTTCCCAGGTTTCAGAGGTTTAAATGCTTGTGAAAGCCGTCTGAATGCAGCATAAGAAAACTGATGTCGATCCAGGTGTTAAAAGGTTAAGGAGTCATAACATAAAGATCCAGTTACATATACTGTAAATTCAGACCATCAAACATTAAAAGCTATGCAGTGAGGCCACCGACATGAATATCAGTGCGCAGACTGAGTAATTTGAGACAATAAAGGCATGTTGTTGGGTTTTTTTCTGCAGTGTGAAGTTCATGGATAAGATCCGTTACGTTCAGACCCTGGAGGAACTCAGCCAGATCATCCCCATGGAGCATGTGCAGATCCCCGAGTGTGTGCTGCAGTAAGTACTCTGAGCCACCAAGGGTCACTGTGGAGACGCGAAACAGGCGAAACAGCTCATGTTGTGTCACATGCTTACAGTAAAGACACATTCGGAGACTGCTCACAGCACAGCGGTCAAACTAAACCTGACCCCAGCTGTGTTTCACCCATTAACATGTAGTTTTATGTAATTGTTAGCATTTATTTAAATGTCTAGTGTCACTTTTTATTCTAAGCCAGTGGTTCTAAACTGGTGGGTCGAGGTCCAGAAGTGGGTAGCAGGTTCATTTTAAATGGACCACAAGTGATTCCCAAACATGACAAGTTATTTTTTAAAAACATATTTTATTTTGAATTTTTGACACAGGGCTTTTATTTTGAGGTACAGTTTCCTGCTGTTCAGCTACTTTTTTATTGCCCTGTTCTTGGTATTATTTGGTCTATTAACATGCTGTGTCTTTGCAGTGTTTTTATGTCTTTGATCTTGAGGCAATAATCTGCACTTTTTTGGTCACAGGAGACAGTATTTACTAAGTTTTAAGTAACTGCACTATAGAGATAGATAGGTAGGTGGGTAAAATTTGGGTCCCATGCCTGGATCAGCTGGGAACTACTGTTTCAATTTACCCAGAAAACTGAATCAGGAGATGATCAAGATGGTGCAATGGCGTAGCTTAAGGTTCAACACTGGGAGGGACACATATGGAGGTGGGGGGGTTTGGGAGCGTCTGCCAGAAAGTTTAGAGCTTCACTCAATTACTTTCCTGCATTCTGGTCAATGTTTTATGCACAAACTACACATTACACAAACTATGCATATTCACCATTTTTTTGTCAGAATAAAAGTTCTCTGCGACTTTTATGTATGTATTAGGGGGTGAAGATGTTTCAAGTTCGAGTTCGAATGGGATATGCAGGAAAATATAAATTGTTATTATGGGTCCTTGAAAAGTCTTGAAAAGCTTTGAAATTTTGCACATGAAAATGTGTAGGGGCGCGGTGTAACGGCATCAATCTGATTTCTATTCTCATTTTTTGAAGGTATGATGACGAGAAGATAAGAGCACAAAGGGAAAGGTGAGCAGCTGATTTTTTATGGAATCGGAGGGGGGCATTTTTAATCTGCACCTTCTGCAACCCAAACCTCGGGGGGGCAAGAAAAGTTTCTTGTTATAACAAGATGTTGTTCATGTTTTAACAAGAAAATTTCACGTTATTACGTCATCCAAACACATCACTTTTTAACATGAAACATTTTACGTGACAAGATGAATAGTATCATGTTGTAAAAAGAAAAGTTTCTTGTTCTAACGAGATAAGTTTGTATGACGTAATAATGTGAAATTGTCTTGGTAAAATGTTAAAAACATCTTGTTATTACCTGATACTGATCTTGTTTTTTCTTGACATGGCAGAAAGATGCTTCAGTAATAATTAACATTGGGGTAAAGTATATTATACAGTTGTGTTTGTGTTGTACATTGTAATGGTAATGAAATTTCATTATAGGTCCTTGAAAAGTCATGGAAAAGTTTTGAAATTGTGTCTGAAAATGTGTAGAAACCCTGCTTAGACAAACCACACACAGAACTGTAGTACACCATAATACTAGAGCGAGTAGTAATAATAATGGCAATGTTCTGAGGTTTGTTTATGATTATAATTACATGTGCTTATAATTATTTCAGAGAGTGGGGCACAGTTGCTTTTCGTAGAAAAAAACAGTTTCTTTTAAATATTTTTTTAACAATATATCTGAAAGGGTACATTTTCAGCGTATATAAATTGTAGTTCATTTTATAGTTACTGCCTGGAAAACTAAATGTTTTAATGCGCTCTTTTTCTCCTGCAGAAGTTATTATTAATATTTGCCTGTCTCACTTACAGACTTGAGCAAGAGCAGCAGCAGACCAACTCAACACTGCCTAAAGAAAGGTGACCTCATTTTGCACTATATAAAGTCCAGTGCCTTTTTTGGATAAATCATTTTCTTTTCTACTTCAGCACTGCAGCATTTCAACAACCACTTCACTCTCAGTCACAGAAAACACAGCTTTATTTCACTGAGTCAGTTCAGATACCGAAATAAGAAAGTTCCCTCCATTATTGTCGGGAAAATTTGAGGCTGAAAAGGAAATCAATCTGTGTGTTTCTTCTCTGTTTTGAGAAACTCCTGCAGCCACACGGATATATTTTGGCAACAAAAGCACGATGATGGCCAAGCTAAATATTTATATTTACCTATGGCTTACCCTTAATCTGTCATTTTCAGGCCAAAGTCGATGGTAGCAGATGTTGGTCGTGACATCTGACATTCAGGTAAGAGCTCTCACTGACATAACTGCCTTTCCAACAAACTTCTCCCAGACTGGTTTGTAATGTCAGCCCACTGTAACTAATCTCTGACATACAGGGAAGTGTTCTCGTCTACACACACACACACACACACACACACACACACACACAAATGCGTATGTGAGCTCAAGGGACACGATACAGTAAATCACCTAAATGTTGGAAGATGGCCTTTCTGGAGTGTTGGGTCACTGACCAAAGTGTCCAAAGGGTCAGCTGACAGTTCTGGGGCAACGAGATCCAATTTACAGCATCGTAGAGAGTCAAGAGATCAGGAGCAGAAAAGATTGAATCTCAGGGAGTCAAAGATGTACAGTTTAGTTTTCAGTCACAAAAACATCTTCAAGGATTAGTCGATAAGTTGGTCAAAAGTTAACTTATATGTAACTATTATGTGCAAGCCACTGTTCAAACAAAACTGCCGACCGGCTTCCCTCTCAGAAGTGAAATATTGGTGCTTTTCTTTGTCTTATATGAAAGCTACTAAATATTTTGTGATTTTAGACGGTTGGATAAAGCAGGATGGTGCACTGTAACTAAGTACATTTACTCAAGCACTGCACTTAAGGACAATTTTGAGGTATTTGTACTTTTCTTGAATACTTCGATTTCTTGCAACTTTATACTTTACTTTGCTACATCTCAGAGGCAAATATTGTACTTTTTACTCCATTACATTTACTTTAAAGTGGTACCTGCTAGTTACTTTACAGATTTAGATTAAAGATTTAGACTTAAGGACATAAGGCAACTGAATTTTATTTCACCTTAAACAGGACTTTGAGGAAAAATATTAACTTAAGGTGCTTTGTATAACCAGTCTAGGACTTTACATGTAATAGAGTATTTTTACACTGCAGTATTTCTACTTTTACTGAAGTATATGAGTACTTCTTCCACTAATGTGTCTGGTGATGTTAGATATTATAATGTTTTTTGTACTGTTTTCTGATTTCTTTTATAGACCAAACAATCAGTTAGTTAATCAAAAAAAAGAAGATTAATATGTCATACAAATAATCTTAAATCGTCAAATCTTTAATCTCTCAGAATACATCTCATTCATTTTTAGTGTCAGGAGGAAACTGAAGTGTGCACCCGTTTGTTTTTGTTTGTTTGTTTATTTGTGATGAAAGTGCACATAGCCTTGACCACAAATAACGGGAAATAAAGTAAAGAAATGATAAAGCGTTTCTTTTGAGATTTTCCCCTCTCTGGGAGCACTGGACCAGAGGCTGAAGCACAAAATGTGGTTCTGTGTGATTACCGTCAGTCATCAAGTCCAGCTCATTTGCCTTTCTGCCAAGTCATGTTTCAGTTCTTTAAATTCAGACTGCGTGGTCCAAGAAATGTTAGCTGATCCTCAACATCGTATTTCCTCTGTACCCGGTGTTACATAAAGCACAGCTGCTAATCTAGTTAAGCCTGCATGCACACAACCGATCAATGCTATTTTTAATGGGTCGTTCAACCAAGGTCTGGCAAATTGATCCGCGCCCGCAGCCTGTCCTGAAATTGTAGGGAAATACCCACCGCAGCAGGTCAGGGTGGGTTCGGCAGTGTGGGTGGGTTATTTTAGAAACATCCCCCCTCTTCTGTGCTGTCCTGCTGACCATCCCTCTGAGCCTCCATATATCAAACTATCAGCCGTCGGACTGGCCGACATCTCAGGAATGAACAGAGGCACCGTCTCCTAACCAAATGCCAAGGGAGTACGCAGGGGGGAAAATAAATATGGTCGTGTCAAGTTGGATATACTTCATATTAAGTGCATGCTTACTGACACACTACCACATTTACCAGTAGTGAGATAAATACCACTTATCTCACTACCAAGAGATAAGCAATGAAAAAAAAGCAGTTTTTATATATGACAAAAATCTGTCTGCCTTTTTTTGCGTTGTTTTGTTTTATAAATTAATTTTATATTTATATATATATATATATATATATATATATATATATATATAAACTTTTTTATTATTTTCTAATTCATTAATTAATTCAAGTTCATTTATTTATTCATTTATTTTACAGATCACATATGCCTCTACCAAAAAGTTGAGAGGTCACTTTATGGTATTTTTAAAACAGAAAGAAAAAAACAAATCTTATTGTTATTATTGTTACATTTACTGTTAATTTTAATTTAATGACTTTTTTATTCTTGATATTTACTATTGCAGTACTTTGACAACATCCTAGAAATGGTGAAAAATCATACTGATATAATTTTTTCTTCACATATGTTATGGAATAAATATTAAATTAATATTAAATTAAATACTTTGCATTAACAACAGTGAATATTCATTCTTTTTTTATTTCATAAGAATTGTCTTATTTATAATAAATTTTCAGCATATATATATATTTTATAGCGAAATGTCGATTTTAATTACATTAGCTTAGCTTCACTACGTTAACCATAAAAGGCCAAATAAACCATTTGGTCGAGCATGTTTTTTAAAAAAAATGATTTGACCCTTATAGGACTTTTATTTTTCATATAAAGTTACCTGAATCTGTTCAGTGAGACCTCTGAACTCGTAACATGTTGGAAGAATTTGCCGACCTTTGAAAATCTCATCACGCAGAGCCCTCACGTGTGGTGTGACTTTTTTTGTTACTAACTTCCTGAAAGAGGCAAACTGATAAAGCGGACTATTTAAAGACACAGCAGCATGTGGTGGATTTCTTTAAAGCATAACACACCTAAACTGAACGGTACATAAAGCGGTTGAGTTAAGTTAAACACATTTTTCATTAGGATACAGTGACTCAAATTGTGTTTTATCAAACGGTTGAGTTATCTTTCAAACTGTCAGGCTAAAGGTGACGGAAAAAGAAAGATAATCAGACTGTCTGTATTTGCATTACAGAGCTTTAAATTGAAGAGCCAATGGGGGACATTCATGCATTAAAACAGGAGCCTAAACCGCCATCACACGCTCGCTGCACAGGATTAAATCTCCTGACTGGATCCATTAGCTGCAAGACAATCATTTCCCAAAAACATTATTTTCGATGCTTGCTTCTGACTTAAAGTGAATTCACACCAGCATTGCGAGAAGACATTAAATGAAAAAAAAAAATCTCCCTGCATGTCAAGTTGAGCTTTAAGCATGACTTCATCTATATGAATCAAAAATTAAGGACTTGGATTAACATTCAAGCATCTTCTGACATAATGTAATGTACATACTTGTATAGATATTTTTGAGAAAGTTGTTTGCACTGATGTTTGGTTTTTGATATGAGTGGCATGAATATTGTTTGGTTTAATTTCACTGGGAAATTATGTGCAATGATATTGTTCTTCTTAGAGCTACAGTAGATGTCACTGATGCAAACGTGTGTTTTGGTCTTAAAGTTTTCCGGAGTTCGATCTGCAGGTGGCATGCTTGTTTATATCCTTCCGTGTCATTAGTTTTCGTCAGTTTTGAAGTCATTTGCCATCATGTTTCAAAAGGTACTTTTACAAGATGGAAAACATACATTGTTATAAATGAAATTAAATATATTTGAAGAGAGTAAAAGTGTTATTTATGAAAATGTGCCATTTACTGTTTGTAAAAAAATAATAAATGAATAAATAAGTGAACTAAAACAAACTTTTTTCATCCCATGATTAGTCACCTCTTGTATTCAACCTTGACTTCTGATACAAAACATATGAGCATATTTTCATCTTTTTATTGCCTCTTAAAGTTCGTCCAGTTTGGTCCAGAATGTTTTTGACGGGCCGTTACTGGCGAGTTATTAAAAGGCACGATCATGACTTACGAGCGTGACAGTGTTCTCTGTGTCACCTGACAGTCCTGTGTTGTTCTCCATAGGGGTCATTCAGACATAGTTCTCCTGAGGTGACCCTTTTTTTATTTTTACATGCAGTGTTACTGTGATCACAAGGTTATAGCTCAATACCTAACCCCTAATAAACTCGCATAATAACCACTGACATTAAAGGTTACAGAGGTTATTCTTTGCATTTGTACATTTGCTTTTTCTTTTAGGTTATTTTAGTTTTTGTATGTTGTATGTTGTCTATCTGCGCTCCTAATAAAATGCAACTGCTGCACGTTTCCTAGAGGATAAAGTTAGATATATTTTAACTCTACGTTAGGTACGTAACCTGACAAAACCTAGCCATATTTCTTTTACTAGATCTAACCTACGTAATGTTGCTTTATTAGTTGTAATCTACCTAAATTAACATTAAATATGTTACCTGATGACGTCCAAACATGCTCCTTTTTTTAAAACTTACCAATGTTACTTTAAATTTCTTAAATCTAAGCTATGTAACGTTACTCAACCTACATAAGTTTATATGAAGTGCATAGCCTGACAACACCCAATCATGTTTCTTTACGTAAACTTAACGTATGGAAATTTCCGTTCTTAAATCTAAACTATGTTATCTTACTTGCCCAAGCACAACCTACGTAACTTAATGTTAAGTAAAGAACCTGACAGCAACCAACCATGTTTCTTTTCGTAAACATAACATCTGTGACTTTACTTTCTTAAATCCAACATCTGTAACTTTACTTTCTTAAACCCAACATCTGTAACTTTACTTTCTTAAATCCAACATCTGTGACTTTACTTTCTTAAATCCAACATCTGTAACTTTACTTTCTTAAACCCAACATTTGTAACTTTACTTTCTTAAACCCAACATTTGTAACTTTACTTTCTTAAACCCAACATCTGTAACTTTACTTTCTTAAATCCAACATCTGTAACTTTACTTTCTTAAACCCAACATTTGTAACTTTACTTTCTTAAACCCAACATTTGTAACTTTACTTTCTTAAACCCAACATCTGTAACTTTACTTTCTTAAATCCAACATCTGTAACTTTACTTTCTTAAATGTAAACTCTGTAACCTTACTTGCCTCAGTATAACCTACATAGATTTACATAAAGTATGTAATCTGACAAAACCCAACCATATTTCTTTACCGATGTCTAACTTATGTAACTTTGCTTTCTTATATGTAAACTACGTAACCTTAAATGCATAAACACAGCGTAACTTTACATTAAGTACATAACCTGACAACACCCAGCCATATTTCTTTTTCCTAAATCTAACTCACGTGTCTTTGCTTTCTTGCTTCTTGCTTCCAGACTTAACCTTTGTAACTTTACATTATATACGTAATGTGACAGCGCCATTCACGGGGCGCTATTTTTTAAATGTGGTATGAACTGTTGAATGTGGATTCTCTTAGGATATCATATGAACTGATGTATGAGGATACGTTTGCATGCAGACAAACAGATTTGTATACTTTTTTTGTTTATGGAGTTGTTTAAGGAAAACATTTCTTGACAGAGAACAGTTAGAGGTAGTGACACCCCAGTGTTGTTTTCCATGTTATGTAACTCACTCTTAAACTACAAATTCACGTTTTTACATTTCTTTTTGTGTACAGATTTAACTACCAACAAAAACTGTGTTAATTAGCCAGCTTTTGCCGTACTTTTGAATTTTGGTGTGCGCATGGCTACCTGTTTCCCCCTGATTTCAGTACGTATGCTAAGCTAAGCTCACCTCCTGACTCTATAGCTCCTGAGATCCTCTCAGTCTATTGATCCTCTCAATGTGTCTGCAAGTGCATGTCCTAAAATGTCCTTAAAACCTGGAAATGTAGGTGATTTGACATAATCCCTGTGGATTAACCCCTGGACGTAATCTGAAAGTTTTAATGTGTTGAATTGTGAATATTAAATTGTAACTATGGCAAAAAACAGTATAGGTATTCACCAGAAATGCAGGTCAAGTAAAGGTTAGTCTGTCTACTGAGTCCTAGAAGGGAAAACATATGTGCACCACATGCTTCACATGGTGTGGACCACATGGACCCTACAGAATGTCTCAACCTATATGGGACAGTTTTGTAACCCCAAATTCTTACCCACAACGCAACATTTTGTTCACTAACATAATTCATCGAAGCCGCAAATCACTTTGATATAAGAGGTCAAATAAATATTATCATCACATGGTGTCAACAGGCATCTCCTCTGTGTTTGGACCGTCATGGCAGAGAAACATGAACCCATGTGCTCTGATAGCTGGGACTCAAAGTTCACATCTTTCACACACACACACAGATAAGAGCCTCACATTTGTTTAAGTGCTGCCCAAATATAATGAACACAAGACTGCACACATCTGCAGGTGTGTCACAAACTGGGCTGATAAGTCCAGAGACAAACGTAGATCTGCGTTATCGGACCTATAGCTGCGACTCGGGACACTGCGGTCACATGGCAGGCTGCCATGTACTCCAGCTGGTTGCATCAGAAATATGCGTGACGCAGCAGGCAGACACACAGAAGTTGGCTAAATATAGTGCTCCTGGTTTTCACCAGGCGCTGTCTAAGCATGGAAAATTTTCTTTCCAAAAATCCCCAGTTTGTCTCTGAGCTGTGATGCAGATGTCTCAGTGAGAGGACGTGACTTTAATACGCTGACGTGTATTACAGTAAATTTCATGATGGTACAAATAGCAGCTTTTACCTCCTCTCCATAGAGTGTCTCTCTTAACCCTATTTTTTTAAGTGAATTGGCGTGATCATTGTCAAAAACATAAGAAGGAGTGAGAAGAAGTGACCCAAAATTTAACAAGAAATGAGTGAAAAGTACAAGAAAAATACTAGAAAATTACCACACAAAAGAAAAAGCAAAGTAAAATAAAACAAGAAAATTACTAGAAAACTTCCTCAAAAAAGACTACTTTAAAAAAAAGAGGCTTAAAAATAGAAACAAATCTGTAACTTAATTTTCATTATAAAATTATACCAATTATAATTATAGTTTTATTATTTTCTCTAATGTCTTGCAATTTAGGGGACTTTTCTTGCCAAGTTGCTCTTTTTTTCCTCTTGTTTTTGGAAAAAAAAATTAAACCAAATTGCAACAATTTGTTTTCACAATTTCTAAAGAGCTTTTAAAAATTATTAATTATTAATTATTAATTATTAAAAGTATTTTACAAGCTCTAAACTGTCAGCATCACCAGTCGGTCGTAGCTTTCTGTCTCCACATGTTTCCAAAGAGAAAATTCATTTTGTGCCCATCACCATATGTTTATTCTTTTATCTGTAGGGTGTGGGATTTGTCGTGCATGTGGTTGGCCGGTGTCCACTGACCCCTGACAGCAGGTGGAATATTTGGGATCTACTTTCATGTCTGTAAGTCCTCCTCCTCACATTGGTGTCGCGCGGCTGTAAAGCGGCAGCTCATTGGCTGCAGGAGGAGGAGGCCTGGTTTGAGAGGCCGTGACACCGCAGCTAAATCCTATATATGCCCGTCAGGGAGATTGTCTATCAATGAAGTAGTAAAAGGGGGGAACGTCTGTGGCAGAGGAGAGGGAAGAGGGTTTTTTCTTTCATAGGCTGTTTGCTTTGGGTGGGTTCCCTTCTTTTATTTACTGAATTCCAGAGGTGACCAATACAAAAACAAAATGAAGTTCATCATTGGCATTGGAGGGTAAGTCATTTATGTTATTTACACACTTCTGCTTGTCTTTTTATACAGTGTGACTGTGTCCACTGACATTCATGTTAATTTCAGAGTGACCAACGGTGGGAAGACCACTTTGACAAATAGACTTCTAAAGACATTACCCAACTGTTGTGTGGTGCACCAGGATGACTTTTTCAAGGTAAGATAAATTAAAGACACCTTTATTTTTACTGTAAGTTAATGAATGTTAGCTAAAGCTACAGTTACTATTTTAATTTCAAGTATTATGTTTGACACATTTGATTTGCTAGGTGAAAGTAACCTTTAAGGACGTTTTGTTCTGAGAATTAAACCATCAGTCTGACCTGCAGATGTCCTGTCTTCGCAGTAGCCTAGTAATACATCTGGCTGATTGTCTCCTGGACAGCCACTGAAAGGGCTGAGCGTCCCCACTTAAAGTCAGACTTTGTTTTATCATTTTGCAAATTCTGCAACCAAATTTTTGCACAATAACTAAGTGGCTCAAAAGAAGCCAGAAGATTTGATCTCTGCCATCTTTTTGTGCTGCGTTCAGGGCCATTGAGGGTTGATTGATCACGAATCGCCAATTTTTTGCCTCTTGTACTGCAATCTCAATGTATCGTGGGTGTCGTCGAGGGCCATAAAAACGCAAAAAATCTTGTGAGATAATTTGCTTCCATCTTTCAAACACCTTCAAAGTCAGGCGGCCGCAAACTCTACAACCCTCCCGCATTGTTTTAAGAAGTCATTGAGAGAAATTTGCGATTTTTGAATGTTGATAAAAGCATTGCACCGAACTCCAAAATGTCACCGTGCGCTACTTTTGGTGGAGACGAGTCCTTGAGCTGTCCTGTCCAGGTGTGATCAGCTCCGACTGGTTACTAGGTTGCAGCAATGTTTTACTGGTGACTGTTATTTCAGAAACCCGATCAAATAGAAGTCGGGGAGGACGGCTTTAGACAGTGGGATGGTAAGAATGGATTTTGCGTAGGAAAACCATTGCAGTAATGTACTTCTTCTTTCCTGCACATTTCTTTGGTTTGACAACCAATCAAAACTTTGTGATAATCAATCATCTATTCTGTGAATGCAAACATTCACTAAATCAAACTGATGTGTGTTAATAAGCTCATTGGCGAGGAGCGTTGGTTGCTTGTGTGGTGAAGCCCGCTCTTCTCTCTCCTCTCCTTGTTCTGTATCAGTGATCGACGCCCTGGACATGGAGGCGATGGTCAGCACTGTGAAAGGCTGGCAGGAGAACCCGGTCAAGTTCGCCCGCTCACACGGCGTGAGCCTGTCACCCGAAGCTGAGGAATCCGACTCGGAGGAGGGGATCCATATACTCATTGTGGAGGGCTTCCTCATCTACAACTACAAGTGAGTCGCCTGCCGTCTGTTTTCTGCACGAGCTCTCAGATTTAAGCTACAGGCCTCTTGCCCTCCGAAGCGTCTCACTAATCTGACCGCCGGTTCCCCTCCGCAGGCCTCTAATTGATGTCTACGACAAATGTTTCTACATTTCCATTCCTTATGAGGAGTGCAAAAAGAGGAGAAGGTAACGCGGTCGCTTTGACAGATTCCGATGAAATGCTGCACCAATTACAGGCTATAAATTGACCTGATAGTTTATGTTTCTGCAGTACAAGGACATACACACTCCCTGACCCCCCTGGCCTGTTCGACGGCCACGTCTGGCCCATGTACTTGAAACACAGGAAAGAGATGGAGAACAACTGCGACAGAATAGGTATGTTAACCCTCTGAAAGCTGGATGGACATCAGGTTTTCTTGTGCTGCATTCAGACGCCTTTCACGAGTTTTGAACCCTGTGAAGCCTGCGCAAAAAGGTCTCAAAAACATGGGAAAAAAGGCAATGAGCAAACTGCAAGAAATTAATAAAAGCTGACAAGAAAAAAACCTTAAAAAAGTTGTTTTTTTAAAAAGGAGAGAGAAATATTTTTTTAAAAATTTTAAAAAAAGGGAGGAAAAAGTCCAAAAATATATTTTAAAAAATATTATTACAGTTATGTATTCAAAATATATTACAAAATTGGATTCATTAAAAAAATATATATATATAGAAAAATAAATAGACAAATAAACTAAACCTCAGTACAGATGAGGACTTTTAAGAACACAAAAATCACAAAAAACAGCAATTACCTGACAGTTGTGATTTAATTGCTTCCATCTTACTGTTACTTTTGTGTATTTATAAAAAATTACAGTTCCTAAATGGCATTCTTCATACACAGCAACTTTTCCCATTTCTGTTATCCAGTGTTGAAAAGCAGGTCAGAGTATATAATTTTTAACTTTTAGGAATTTTTTTTCAGCTCCTTACCTTATTTTTTTTTTATCGTATTTTTATTGTTGTTACTTTTTTGTCTTTTCTTTCCTTTTTTTGCTAATTTCTTTGTAATTTTCTTGCAGCTTTTTACTAATTTGTTGCTCATTTTTTGCATCATTTCTTGATAAGTTGCTCATTGCCTTCCTTCCATGTTTTTATTTTAGAGAAATCAACCAATTTACTAACGTTTTCAAGGGTTAAGTCAATTACTACCATCTCAAACAAAAAATCGACAACCCTTTGTGGGCTCTGCTCCTTATTCACATCTCTAGCATCAAAATAAACACTTTGAAAAAAAGGCTCTCGCTGCAAACTGTGGACACAAGTTCCTTTCATTCACTTGTGATTTATCTTTTTCTGGACAGAGTACCTCGACGGGATGACATCTAAGGAAGATATCTACAACAAAGTGTATGAAAGTGTTCAGAACTACCTGCTTAACAACATATAGGTGATTAATGATCTTATATATTACTATTATCAGCTACATTTTCTGTGTCTGTTGGTAACTTATCTCCGTTTTCTCTGTCTCTGCAGGAAGACGGGGATAACAGTGGATTTGTGTATAGACTTGTAAATATCATTATTTTGAGTTAAATGTGTAACACCAGTTCTGTAACTTCTAGCCTGATTTGTAAATACTTAATCCTGTAACTTATTAAGAACTAACGGCAGAAGCGTTGTATTTTGTATAGTCCTTTGTAACTTTTTCTAAACGATAAGCCACCTCTGGACTGCCCAGTGTTCAACAACGGGGACGGATCGCAAAAAAATGTCCCACTGGGAGGAAGGATTTGTGTCTCGCAACTAAATGAAAAGACTGAATCCAGTTTGTGTTTCCTGGTTTTCATTTTTCACACACATGCAGCTCCCATAAAAATCCTTTTCAGAGTCACAAGCCTCACGTTTTACAGCACTGACACGTCGGTCGGTAGAAAACGACTGCTAACATCCTGCGGCTCTTGAATGAGACTCCTTATCAGCCCAGATTAGATTTAGAGCCTCAGTAAAAGTGGCCGGCAAAGTGAGTCACAGAGAGCGTTTCCCCCTAAAACACAAAAGATAAACTAATGCAAGGTTACAGAAAGATAAAAAAAGGACAAATAAAGGTGGTCTGATTTAATCACCACTTCACTTTTATTTTATGTCACATAAATAAAACAATGTCTGTAACTTTTTTCTCTTTTTTTAGAGGTTTTTTACTCGCCCATATTTGTTAAAAGTGCTGCATTTTAATCATCCACTTAAGCACGAAACTGGATTTGGGGGCTTATTTTTTCTCTTTTGCATTACATCTGTGACTTTGATCATAAGTTTTAATAAAGCCAGTGCTGTAAAGTAGTTAGTTCTGGCCAAAGTGCATGCTATCATGACACGATAGGTACTATGTATGGAGCAGCTTTTCACCTTAACTAGCTTCTGAATATCTGTACAAAATTACCAAAGAAAATAAGACAGTGTTCATTTTAATGAACAGTTTTTATAGTTTATTTGTAGTTTATATTGAATACATATGTAATTTTGTTATAGATTGCTACTCAATTTTACCAAACAAAATGATGACAGAGATGGCTTTGTCTTTTCAAGGTATGTTTTTAGCAAATGGCATCATATTTAACTTAATGTGAGATCATCTTCAAGCACAGGTGTATTTCCGAGGTGGTAATCTGAGTCACCTACAAGAGTCTATTTTACATTGTTGGAGGGCCTGCTCTCTCTTTAGGGCCCCCATCCTAAGGGCCCCAGTGCAACCACACTGCTTGCACCGTCTATTTTTAAGCCCTCGACTACAGTTTTTGTTCTACTTTTTCATCTCTGACATCAGTCTAACTTTGACCTAAAACTAACAACAGTGTTTTAACTGTGGGAACTGTGTTAAGTATTACCTTTCAATGGTATACTGTATATTATGAGTCCTCAGTATAATGTGTATTATATATTTTTAGTGTATTCTATTTTTTTGATTGTTTTAACTTATGTTAAATGCCTCTGAGTACCATGAAAAGTGTTTTATAAATAAAATGTATTATTATTATTATTATTATTATTATTATTATTATAGTACTAGTAGTAGTACTGTTTATTTTTAATAATAATATAGTGTGCACAATTACATTTCAATATGAAGCACAAGTAATTTATTTAGTTTGACTTATCATTCTAAATACATCTCATTTTCAATGTTATTCTATGAAGCGCTTGTGTTAGCTTAAGTTCTTACACTTTACATTTATTATTTAACTATTTTTATTATTATATTTGTGTGATTTTTGAACAATCTTAAGAATTTTCTTTAGGATAAAAACATTTCTATCTTATCTTTGTTGCATGTCACCTCCCCTTCCCTTCCCCTCTCTATTTCCTCTTTGCCAGCAAACTGAGTGTAAAAATAAATAAGCTAAGAGACAAAAAAGTAATTGCACCAATTGAGGAACACTTATCAGGACACAACGTCCACCTCCAAAGCACTAAATGAAAATGCGTGATTTTCTTCTTCTCTTCTATATTCTGTGGCCACTGGTTTCCACACAGAAGGTCACAGGTCGGTCACAGGTCGGCCACAGAGTCACTGAGGACTGATAATGCCTCCTAGCGTGCTAACAACACATCCACTAACATGAAATAACCTTTCTATGCAGCCTTCAAAATAAAGCAGCAAAAAAATCTCTGTTATGACGACCGCTCTGTAAGCGTTAAAGTGTTTGCCCTTTTCACTGACAGGCTACTCTGAAAGATTAAACGTCCTCTCGCAGCACAAGTCACCCGCATCATCACGCTGCCGTCTGCACAGAAATGAGGGGAAACATGGAGCAGTGAAATTTAACTTTTATTGATATTTCAGTATCATAAACCCAGCTGATTATATGGTCACCTTGAGGGCTGTGTCTCATGTGCAGCTAGCGTGACCCATATAACAAATGACTCGTGTCTCGTCTTCAGTGATGATGATTTATAGCGTGTTTTAAATCTTAAGTGTCATTCAGGATTTTACTGAATCTTCTGATCATGCACACTGCACATTACTCTGGCAGAGCCACAGAGGGTGTTGGGGGGGTTCAGGGTCTTGTGATACGTTACTTACAGTCTTCACATGCCAACAGTTGGCCTGGAGCGGAGCGGTTTATATTTAGGCTAAGTGTCTGGGATGTCGGTGGGGGTATATTTAACGAGTGTGCAGCCAATTGCTGACCGCCACACACCCATTTGACTCTCCTGCTCTGACTCAGGGGCCAGTCCTCACACGCCACCACCACCACGCGGGTAAGGTAAGAACCTTGTGCACCCACGTCACCCGCCGCCATGGCAACCCCAGAAAGTACAGCCGGGGTCGCCATATTTAGACGGAGAGAGAGCGGCTGTCACATGCTGCGCGGACCCCCTGTGTGAATGAGTGAGGGCCCCTGAGGCATGTGAACAGTTGTGGTTGTGCTGCTGAAGGAGTGACAGGAATATTTATGGCTGCTGCGCTGTGACTAAACTCATGTGGACAACTTTATTCATTTACAAGTATCTCTTTTTAGCATTTACAAGATGTTTATGGACATTTAATAAATGTTTTATAACCCACTGTAATGTAGGGGCTGGAATCACCAGCGGCCCCACGATATGATATTATCGCGATGTTTATTACGATCAGTGGTGTATGAAGTACCTGAAAACTATACTTAAGTAAAAGTGTTGATATCTTACCAGAAAAATGACTTGGGTTATGATTGGAATTGGAGTAACATATGTTTATGTTTAATATATATATATATATACATATTTTAACTACAAATGATGTCAAACTTAATTAGCATCTGTTTTTTATTAAATTAGGTAAAGTTTTAAGTCTGTTCATTTCACTCGAGTCATTTTTATTGCAGCAAAATGTATCTAATGGACAAGTATTAACAATTTCTATGAACATTTTTTTTTAGACTTGTCTGCCATGTATCGTTACAATATTGCCACACAAAACATCATGATACTATAGTTTATCAACTATAATGTATCTGTAATTAGGTATAAGAGTATTTTAACTGGCTAATCATAAATATAAAGAAATAAAGTTATATATATAGTTATATATAAACAAAGTTTTACCTACTTAGTTTTACTAATTAATGTGCAGCATCATTCAGCTGCTATAATTTTTCCAGTTAAGAAATATTTTGTATTATTACAGATGTGTTTTATTATCATTTATTATCTATTAATACAGCAGACTCCACTTATGGTTGCCAGCGGGAGCAGTTATATTTGCTTACGACATAAACACATACATGCGCCCACGACCACATTAAACCGCGATATAATTCTGGAGAAAACAGTTAAATATTGAGTCTCATTCCCAGGACGTCAAATACTGAGGCTTTGGGTTTGTGGTTTTGGTTCACTGACTGTATATGAAGGTGGATGACACGTCGTTACTTACCCCCAATGTGCAAAAATGAAGCCAAAATATTGCAGATTTGGCCACTTGTGCTGGTGAGGTCATTTAAAACCAGAGTCTGCTCATTACGGATCTCTGCTGTGTTGAGTTCCCGCCCCCTCACACCTGCCCAAACTCTACCAAACGCACCACTGAACGCAGATTGGCACACGTAGCTGTCACTCATGTCTTCCAGTCCACTTTTTCTAGCATCAACTAAGTAATTTAAACCAAAACCAAACTTCACTTTTGTCGTCCATCTTTATAAACACTCTGTGATTTGGTCTGATGACCAAAGTGTCAGTATTTGACAACTTGAGAATGAGACTTAAATCAACTCTCTTTCTCCAGAGTTGCATACTGCCCCTTTAAATGTTCTATACTGCTCATATACGCCACGTAGAGCGACAGGAATAGGTTGTGTTTGTCATCGATTCAGTGGGCTCTTATGTTACTGGCACTCGATCCTGATCAGTTTGCAGTGACGTCAAACCCATAACAGAGAAATAAACGACATGTGGTGCTAATTCATCCCGGTGGGAGAGGTTCACACCACCAACAAATACACAACAACACCTTCTCCTTGTCCTCACCTTCCCGTCCTCTCTCACAGCTTCACTACAGCCAAAAAAACCAACATATTCTCACACACTGGAAAAAGAGGGAGGTCCCATATGGCGCTCGAGCCACGGCAGTAACTTCTGGCTTGAAAAGTAAAATTTGTCCTTGAAAAAGGAAACATTGGCATCGAAAAAAAGTTTCACTGAAAGATAAAATGCAGGCATTAAAAATGATCTCATATTATTTTGATTTTTTTTTCATTCTTATGTGTTTTTCAATGACAATTTTCCCCTCCACGCTTCAGTCTCAACTTTCTGTCACCATTTAAGTGTCGAGTAGGGGGGTCTGAAGGGACGGGAAGGAGTGTGTGATTCACAGTCTACATACTAAGGAGAAAACAATGCTCCTTTGGATCCACAGTCCAAAATCATAACTACACATATAACTTACAATAATATCTTCTATAAGTTCACCTGGAAAACAGCATGTATGTTGTTTTAAGTCTGTTGCTTTTTTCGTTTTTAACATAGAATCAGGGGTCATGGTCATGCTGTCCGTTCACATATGGCCACCAAACTCAAATCAGCTCATCTTTGAGTCCAAGTGGACGTTTGTGTCGAATTTGAAAAAGGCGTTTTTGAGGTATTGCATTCACGATGGTTAGACAGACGCACGGACTAATGGACGATCCAAACATATATATAACACCGACGCAGCAGCATAAAAATCAGAAGATTGTCATTGAAAAATGCATTTGTTTCCAAAAATATCAAAATAAAATATTTTTATTGCCTATTTTAGTATTTCGTAGAGCTTTTGTCATTGCCAGTGTTTTCTTTATGAATGACAAATTGTATTTTCGTCTCTTCTCCGGCTGCACAGTGCTAAGAGATACAATTTTATTCATAACTTGCAATGTTAAGCATAATTGTCACTACAGCAGACAGCTAAAGGCCATTTTTATTGTAATTGCATGAGTTTTGATCTAATGCATATAAACCATATAAACCATATAAACCAGTCTAATCCCAGTGCGTCCTGCCGCACACACACTGCCACCCACTGGCCCGGTGTCGCAACTGCAACACAAATCTCAGAACCAAGATGGCAGACAAAGTACAGGAAATGTGTCGCAGCCGAGGAAAATCTCGTCAATCCTTCAATAATGGGAGATCTCTGAAGGTAAGTGAAATTTGGTCACATCAAGTAACATCTAAGGAGTAGTACAGTCGTTAAAAATTTCAAGTATTGATTTTATGTTGGGAGCAAATTACGATCAATCACCTGTAAACTAAACAGGACATCACGCATGGCCGGCTGCATTTCTAATACAATTTAAAAAGTTACTATTTCTGCAGCTTTGGTGTTTCAAAAAAATAAGCTGCTTCATCTGCAGAGACTGTTTAGATTGTAGATCAGCTGATTCACGGTATTACAATTCTAAGTTGCAGTTTTTGTAACAAAAACAATATTTTGATAATATTTTATGCAAAAATGCAAAATATTTAAATAAAAACAATATAGGCTACAACTCAAAAGGTGTGTGTGTGTGTGTGTGTTGGGGGGGGGGTGTTATAATATTTAATAATTTATAATAATTTATATGAAAACGCTAGTTTAAAAGCATTTAAATATTTTGTTTTGACATCTTGACTGAGGTAGTTATAATTTAGGGATGGACAATATTGGATGTTTTGGATATTTAATATTCCTATATAAAACAACTTAGTTGATAATTAGTGATAATCATAAGTCCTCTGCAGTGGAATTAACTTCACATTATGCTTACTCTTACTGTGATGACCCACCAGCAGATGGAGACATAAAATACAGTGCTGCTCAGTGTATCTAACATTCATTCATTCATTGTGCAAAATAAGAAAAAAAAACCTTAAACCTCTGGCTGATGTTTTGTACATGTTCACTTTGTCAAAAAATAAATAATTAAATATTGGTTTGTCATATCGGCAGATATCAGCACATTGGCCAATTCCAATATTTCGCTTTAAAGCCAAAACCAATGATGCGCAGATATTATTTTGCAACCTTTATTATAATTCATACATGAAATATCTAGAGTCCCTACATTAATACTCAAAAGCTGTTTTTTATTTATTTATTCTTTTTTTAAGAAACAGAGCTGGATTTGTGAGTGTGGCATTGATGCCTTAAGGTTTTTTCCTAATTTGTATATCCTCTTTAATTGTATGATATTTATAAAACATATTTAAAGAGAGAAATCTGATAGAGTTTAACAACCATGATACAAAACTAAATATGATACTTTATGTTTGTCTTGATTTTCTGTAACTGTGCGGATCTTTGGGTCTAAAAACATACGTCCAACACGTGTTAAAGCTGAAGCCAACAGTCACACACAGTCAAGCATGAAGGCTAAGATAACCCCTTAACGTCAGAAGGTGCATTAAGGGTTTGGGTTAAGGGTCCATTTTTAATAGCTCACATATTAAGTTCTTTCAGCACTAATTTGTCACGTGTAGATCGACCACAACGTGACGGTAGATTCAGCAGCACGATGCTCAGAGATGAAACATGAGGAGAGCTGACCACGCTCATGATGGCAAAGGTTAATCAACCGCGAGCAACACATTTGGCAACAAGAAACCCGGCGATCAAATAACGTATCATTCATCATTTATTAGACATTTCTATTTTAGCGCTGTAAAATTAGCACAGATTTATTCA
Source organism: Plectropomus leopardus (assembly GCF_026936395.1). Taxonomy (NCBI): domain Eukaryota; kingdom Metazoa; phylum Chordata; class Actinopteri; order Perciformes; family Serranidae; genus Plectropomus; species Plectropomus leopardus. The sequence goes on along the minus strand of NC_142187.1, from coordinate 28,945,578 downwards.
CATTTTCTTTGCTTTCTGGAGGAAGTAAAAGTCCACATAACGGGACGACAGAGTTTAATACTTTTCATTTTTTCACACGTTTTCAGCATCTCACCTGTATTGTCTCCCCATGATCTGTGGTAAACCCTCTGGATTTATCATTTAGTTGTAAACTCCTCAGATTTGCAGTGTGAGGCCTCAGGGGGAAGACAACAGGTGTATTCCTTGTGGGGAAGTTTTCTTGTGGTAAAACCATTTTAAGACCATCATCTTCGTTTAATCTCACAAGAAGCAAAGCTGTGAGCAGCCCTGGATACCTAGATTCATGGGATAAGATATATTCAAAGCGTAGAAGAATTAGTCTTTCGCTCGGGGAAAGATCTGCTGCTCCTGCTGCTGTAGGTGTACCATGAAAACAACCAGAAACTTTATTTTATTTACAAGCACTTTACAGTAAAGATTAGTTTTTTTGTGGCAACATTTGTTGTGATTTGTTTACTTTCAGGTCAGACACACAAGACAGACTCAATTCAATGTTAATACTTACTGGCTAAATTTTGTGGGTTACATGTCCTGCTCGGGAAGTCTTGTGCCAAACCAGTGCCGAGGATCTGCGGCTCTTATAAATCTGGACTGCAGCGAGGAGCAGGGCGGGGCCGCACTTTGGACCAGGGGAAGGTTTCTGTGGCTAAGAATAGAAAAGTACGCAGGCTCGCCATCCTGATGCCCTATTTGGCCGAGGAAACACACACCACAGCAGTTTGTGTGAGAGGTGACAGATACTGAGCTCTGCATGACTCCAAGTGTGTGTGTGTGTGTGTGTGTGTGTGTGTGTGTGTGTGTGTGCGTGCGTGTGTGTGTGTGTGTACTGTCGTATCTGTGACCCATATCAGACGACACATGTTCCTTACCTGAAAGCAAGATCATGTAACGTTAATAACAGCCTTTCGTTTTATGTAAAAGCAACTTTAAAGGAATAATTCACCCCCAAAATTCAAATTTGAATATCAGTTACTCACCTTACATTGAATTTATGAAAAAAAACCTTCTTGCATGCTGCCACATTCAACAAAGAATCCAAAAACAGAAAAATCTTGTGTTTTGAAGTCAGAAGGGGCCACATTTAACCCTTTCTAAACAAACATTTGCTTGATTTTGTTTAAATAGATGTAAAATAGAAACCATAATAGTGAAAGAATTCATTCCTTGTGCAGCAGAAAGCTAAGACGTGTGTCTTCCTCATCGTCATGTCATGACCTTACCTTACCTTAGTGCCATGCAGAGGTGGCATTTTGCCATAATTACATGAATATTTTCCTATAATGGCCACACGAGGTCGCTGTTTTGAATAATCTTGGATGTGTTATTCTTAAATTTTAAAAAATTATAAAAAATAGCTAGAACATTCAGTCTTCTTTCAGCAAGAGGCTAAGGCTTTCATCCTGTTTAGTCACGTTGCTCTCGTAATGATGTCATTGTGTTACATTACCTGTCGTGTAAAAACACGCGGTGGCACCTTTTCATTCTGCATATAAAAATGAGCATATCTCTATGTCTATTCTATGTCTATATTAATATCTATCTATCTATCTATCTATCTATCTACAGTATATATGTAATGTGTGTGTATGTATGTATATACAGTATATATACTTTTGAATACTTTTTTATGTTGATGATTTTAAATGCAGGACTTTTACTTTTAACCAAGTATTTTTACACGGTGGTATTAGGTACTTAATTATGATGGGAAACAGTTCTTTGGATATATTAGTGGGTTTATTTTTACTATAATAAAACGAGGCTTAACTTTAAAATGTATCCAAAATAATAATTAAGTTGTTAATATAGTGTTTGGACTGTTTGGAAAACACAAAACAAATTGAAGAACTGAACGAGCAACTACAAAAACGTTTGACTTGAGAAGCAGGTTGTTTCAGGATGAGGAGAGCATCAGAGTCTGCAGGATGGAGACGCAGATTCATCCTGCCGCCGTGTGGTGGAGGTGTAGTCCTGCACGAGGCCGTGAAGGTATGTAGTTCAGCCTCTCCTGAATTGTTTCATAGTGTTAGTAGATTTGGTTAAAAACTACAATCTGACATCTGTTAAATCATTTTCATAAAAAAACTGGCCCTTGAATGACAAAATGACTTATCCAGATTATTTGTCTCCCACCGGCCAGTTAATACAACAATCATCACTAAAGAGCATATTTTCCGCATTTTCAGCAAAAAAAGTGATGTGTAAGTGAAATAAAACGGATAACTTTTGTTTTTTCCTCCTCTGTGCGCTCTGGGGCTTGGCAGTAACCAGATTGAACGGTAACATTTACGTGACTTGAGTTAACACCCGTGCGTAAAGTTTACTAAGCAAACGTCCTCGTGTCTTGCGCAACAGAACTTAACCACGGCAACGCACGGGTTAAATCTTCTCGCCAGAAAGTTTGACTTTGCGTAAGAAACTGGGCTGCATTCGATAAATCAGCAGGAAAGAAGGCTCCAGCCCTCCTCTTCTCTCCTCCTGTCCTGAGAAGTGATATGTTGTTGTGCGCAGGAGCTGGAACTGAGAGCGCACTCATCCACTTTCCACAAAACAACATCTGTGCGCGCAATTCATGTCAAAGTCTGATCTGTCATTGATTCACAGGAGGGATTTCTTTTTGCTAGTCTTATTGCCATGGCAAAATGGTCACTCTTATTTTTATACTTTTTCCATGGACAAATTCCACTCATCTTTGGGCAGCAGCGCGCAGCTGGCCCCTGGCGGCACCGGATTCAGTGGGAGAACAACGGGCAGGTTTATAGTTTAATGAGCACTGGATCCGAGTACCAGTCCCCGGTGCGCTCCAGGAGCCAGTCGAGGGTTTATGTGAGGGGCACCAGGAGCCAAATGTCGGGGGCGCGCAGAGGATCGACGCAAGTAAGACCTGCTGAGTCAAGACAGTTCAGGAATGATCATAGTCTCGATCCAGGATCAGCAGCGCCAGGACGTGATGTTAGGCAGTATGCGCATTTTAGTAGTCGTGCGTCAGGGGCCAGACAGCAGTCTGGAGCTGCAGGTTACTCAGGCGCGCGACGCTTTAACACTGAGCACACCGTGAACGCATCTGCACCGGGGAGGTTTGCAGACTCCGCAGGCAGGAGAGGAGGCGTCAGTGTGGATGCTGCTGCGCTGCACACCAGAGGAGGAGAACCAGGGCCCGGTGCGCAACACCAGCAGTTACGCACGGTGCCAGAGGGGATGTCTGTCTCCAGGCAACCCGCGCAGACGGATCACTCCATCTCGGCATATCCCACAACGCCAGAAAGGGACTCTGAAGCAGCAGCTGGTACATCCACTGCGCTCAACGAGGATGGTTCAAACGAGGCGAACGGTCACGGCGAGGACATGGTTAACGACGACCCTCGAAACCCGTTAAAAAACCACAGGAATTCTGTTTTCTACAACCCGTATCCTACAAGAGGGAGGCCAGGGGCCCGCACGCGCCGTCCGCCTGGCACAGGATATGGAACAAGATACTTCCAAAATGGCAAGTTCAATTTCTTACACTGTAAAATTTAAAAATTTTACAAATGTATCTTACCTGAAGTAAGTAAATATAACTATAATTCCTTTTTTTTTACTCACTTTATATCTAAGTATTAAATTTCCATAAAATGTTTGTGTATTTCCTTAATTTTGGGAAGTCCATACAATTTAAAAATAGCAAGTGAAATGGCCTTGTTCTTTGTAAGTGCCAGCAACGTCAGCAAACCAAGTTAATCTGATTTAATTTGGTTATGACGAAGAGGATTTGCCAATAATGAAGTTCTGATGAGATCTGCAAGTTCTGTTTTGTAAACATTTTTAACCCTTTAAGACTGGGATCGAAATCAGTTTTCTTGTGCTGCCTTTCACGAGCATTTAAAGCTCTGAGAAAATCTTTTGAAAACACCGGCAAAACGTATTATATATATATATATATATATATATATATATATATATATATATATATATATATATATTAAATTATGCAACAGATATATATAACTTTTTGGTAATTTCTAACTAATTTTTGGTCCATTTCTTTTTAAACTGCTCGTCGCTTTCTTTCCATGTTTCTGAGAGAAATCCAGCCAATATGCTCAGTAAATATAGTTAAATGTAAATTTAACAATTAAATATAACGTTAACATAAATTCATATTTTTTTACTTACATTTTTCAAGACATCACAATAAATTTCCTATTATTTTTTTTTAAGTAAAATTGATTTGTCAGAATCTACAGTGTGTTTTGCTTTGATTTAAATCATCTTGGAGCAAATATTTGGTCATAATCGGCTGGTTTTATTAATATTTTGAAAAGCAGTTCTCGCTTAGAGGAAAAATTTGAATGACAAGAAGGAAAAAAATCCTACTTGGGCTTTGGATCCCAAACTGACAGCTCAGGAATGTAAAACACTTTGATTTATGCCAACAAACACAAACAGCTGCTCTCATTTTCAGCCTTGACACCGTCTGCTTCTGTGAATTGTTCTCAAACTGGCAACATCGAGATCTCAGATTTACACACACTAAAAAAAACGTCAATTGTTCCTTTAATCCCCCATCCAGGACTGCCAGACCTCGTGCCAGACCCGTATGCCATCCAAGCAGGTGCTTACATCCAGCGCATGCAGATGTTTGCGCTCCGCTGTGCAGCCGAAGAGAACTGTCTGGCCAGGTAATCTGTGGTGCCAAAAATGATTCACTTCCTCGACGCTGAAGCAGACACACACACACACACACGCACACACAGGTATTTCCGTTGTTTTTACTGCTCATTAAATGTTCATTTGACTTGTTTCAGCACAACTTTTGCTTGTTTGAGGTCAACTTTCACTGATCCCTCTACGTGGCAACAACTTTTCTGTTGATAGCAGTTAAAAAAAAAGTTTGATCTCGTTTTGGAGCAGCGATTCTCCAACATGATGTTCTGCCAAGACATAAATGTTCTGGGTTGGTTTTCCCAAAAGCATTAAGCAACAATGGAACAAACCATTTTCACTCTGAAAACAAGCCCCTGGGAGCTCAGCCAGCAGCATTTTCCAACGCAACTTATGCCCGTTTCCCCTGTGATTCTTCCCAAGGTCGGCTTACGCGCCGTCCGTGAGAGACATCGACTTCAGAGTCCTCCTGCGCTTCCCCCAGAAAGTGAAGAACCAAGGGACCACCGACTTCCTTCCCGTCAAGCCGAGATATCAGTGGGACTGGCACAGCTGTCACCAGTGAGTGAGCCTTAAATATTATGATTAGAAAAACTAAATTTTACACCACACTCTCAAAATTCACTTAAAAAACACACAGTTGTGGCTTTTAAGGCGTCTTGTGATTCCGTCAGTAAGAAGCTCTTCTTTTCTACCCTGTCAGACACTACCACAGCATGGACGCCTTCAGCAACTACGACCTGCTGGACGTCGTCTCTGGACGTAAAGTGGCCGAGGGACACAAGGCCAGTTTTTGCTTGGAGGACACAGGCTGTGATCCTGGATTCAGGCGGCGCTACGCCTGTACATCTCATACACAGGTAACATACACTTAGGAAGGGTGTTGAATAGCCTTTAAACGCTCATCCTACAAACCCCAGAGGTATACTTTTGAACAAATCTCAATTCTATCCATTTTTCCAATTTTTCCCTACTTTGTCAGTCAACTCCAGGGATGATGTTTTTCTGTAGGCGGACGCAGAAGTTTGTGTCACCCTGGCTCCCTCGTCAAAAAACCTATAGGATTTTTCTATTGGATTCTGCATATTTGCGGAAAATGAGCTCAAACAAACGTTTATGACACTTATACGTTTTGTTCAGCAAAATAATCCTCACAAATTAACACCACTTTTTAAAAAGCTAACATTAGGTTATAAGCAAACAACACAATGGTTGCGTGATTTAACCTCGCGACCACAACGGAGGCTGTAAAGCCGAGTTCAGCGCGGCTCAGCATGATGACCTTCTGTAGTCTCATATGGCCTCTTGTTAGCAACCGTCTTTTTAAGATGCATAAAAGCTCCAAAATTCACGAATGGGGTATTTACTGACACAATGTATGCTTGTGTTAAACAACGGACCATATTCTAATCAAATTTTTTTAAAAAAACGAATCAACTTTGAGACGAGGGAACCTGCAGTGCTGATATGCAAACTCATTTCTAGGTTTTAGGACTAATTTTTAGGACACTCTGTGACTTCATATCATTGTTTTCTGT